>NC_136261.1:355008770-355338770 GCF_964187855.1 Myxine glutinosa | reverse complement strand
TGTTAAAGTGGACATCTCTCTGACCATTCTCAGAGAGCCTGCTCAGCGTCGACGAGTCTGGCATTTCACTCAGGCCAACTGGCACGGTCTTCAAGCAGCCATCAATCATCTGGACTGGTCTCCCATCTCTACCACCTCTGACATCAACTCATCCTGGGAATTCTTCCAAAGTAAATTGCTCTCTCTCATGCACAGATTTATCCCATCTCGTCTTCAGTTGTCATACCCTTCCTCCCGTCAATGGTACATGGAACCTTGTGGTGAGGCTGTTGCCCGGAAACAAATTGCCTTCGTCTCCTGGAAAGCAAATCCAACGGAAGGAAATCTCATCTCCTTTCACAAAGCGCGAAACAAGTGTGTGTCGACCCTCAGTAGAGCCAGGAAATAATATCTCTCCGTTCTCAAGACCGAACTCTCTTATCTGTCTCCCTCTTCCAAATCCTGGTGGCGTCTGGTCAAATCTGTTTCTGGTGTTTGTTCCCCCTCCATCCCCTCCCTTACCTCAAACGGCTACACAGCGGCTGACTCTGCACATGAAAAAGCTGAATGCCTCAACTCTGTGTTTACCTCGAAATCTTGTGTCCCAAACCCACCCCTCTCTGTACCCAGTCGTACCCAGCTGCTCCTGGACTCCATGTCCTTTCCTCATGACAAGGTGGAAAAGTTTCTGTCAACCCTCGACTCTGATTCTGCAACTGGACCTGACGGCATCAGCCCACCGGTCCTAAAATCCTGTTCTTCTGCTCTTTCACTCCCTCTTTCTGTTCTCTTCACCCTCTCTTTTGCTCAAGGTCAACTGCCATCTGCTTGGAAATCAGCCAACATCACCGCTTTACACAAAAAAGGTTCAAAAACAGATCCCATCAACTACAGACCAATCAGCCTTCTCCCAATTATCAGCAAAGTCATGGAATCCATCATTGATTCGGATATGAAATCTTTCCTCTTCTCCAATGGCTTGAACTCTGATCATCAATTTGGTTTCAGACCAGGTCACTCTACTCTGGACATGCTGCTTCTGCTGTCTCAACAATGGATGGAGGTCCTCAATGCCAAACAGGAAATTAGAGCTGTCTCCCCCGACATATCACGTGCCGTCGATACGGTCTGGCACACCGCTCTGATCACCAAACTCTCCTCCTTTGGTATCCATGGAAATCTCCACGCATGGCTGGCGGACTTCCTCTCTAGTCGTAGTCAACGTGTGGCCCTGAATGGGTTTCTCTCATCTCCTCTTTCTGTTCAGGCTGGAGTTCCACAAGGCAGTGTTCTGGACCCTGTGCTTTTTCTGGTCTTCATCAATGACCTCTCTGACTCTCTTGAAAATCCTCTCTATGTCTTTGCTTCTGACTCTACTCTATGTCGCTCCATTCTTCATCCCTCAGATCGGCAGTCTGCAGCCTCCTCACCCTCTGCAGACCTGGACAAAATCACAGACTGGGAAAACAAGTGGAACATGTTTTTCAATCCTGACAAATCTCACACTCTTACGATGTCTCTCCGAAAAGACCGACTGGACAACCCTCCCATCTACTTTATGAATAATCCTCTCCAAGAAGTTCTGACACTCAAGCTTTTGGGTCTCACTATCTGCCATGATCTTTCCTGGGAAAACCACATTTCCAAGCTGGCCTCCAAAGCCAGTCGCCAACTGGGCATCCTCTGTCGTGTGAAGTCCTTCCTTGGCACACCTGAGCTCCTCGCCACATACAAGGCTTTCATTCACAGCTCAATAGAGTACTGCTCTCCCCTCTGGGCTGGTGCTCCTGCCTCACACCTAGCTCGTCTTCACGCTGTTGAAACCAGGGCATTCAGAATCATTGGAATCTCCCGCGATGACGCTATCTCCGAGGGCCTTTCACTTACTCACCGCAGGCAGGTTGGTGGTCTTTCCGTCTTCTACCGACTACTCTCTGGCCTTACTCCCCCAGCTCTCCCTGGGCTCTGTCCCCAAAATGTTCCTGCAGGTCGCACAAGATCTGCCTGCAACCCTCTTATGGTTAAACTGCCAAAATCAAAACTCTCTGCTCACCTTCACTCCTTCATTCCTCTTTTCTCCCGCCTCTGGAAAAAACTCTCTCACTCTCTTCAATCCCACTCCTCCCTCCAGGTCTTTAAAACGGCTGTTCACCACCATCTCTTATCTTCCCCAATCCAAAACCTTGATCTTTTCTACCCCCGCTAATTTCACCCCAAATCCACTTTTTGGAGGTGAATTTTGTCTTCTTTCCTGGAAGTCCTTGGTGTCCTTGCGTTTTATACCTATCCTGCCTCCCCCCAGGCCCTCTCCCTCCCACACATCTCCCGATGTCCCTGTTCTCAAATGTTGTGTTTGTGTGCTTCCTCCCCTTCTCTCCCCATCTTGTCGACCGCTCCCCTTTTTATATACTTTGTTTGCTTGTTTGTTTGATTTGTTTGTTTGATAAATGTTAGCTCTTTCACGAGCCTCGACTCTGTACACAAAAAAAAAAAAAAATATGTACAGGATAGGAAGAGGAAAAAGAAGAACACAGGGAAGCCTTAAACAGTCTTATTCTTAGTACCCCAGGACAAACGGGCCCGTCTCACATACACACTCACACGGGGATTGTAGATGGTGGATGGTCACCGGCGCGTCCAGGCTCCAGTCGGCTCCTTTCCAGGCTCCGGTCCGGTGGGCGAAACCCGGCAGGCAGCTCCACGTGTATTTGAACGCGACCGGACAATTATATAACGGGGGGAAGGCTGGTATGCTGCGTACGTAATATGCGTACTATTCGCGCCAAACGCCCCCTCTCCAATGTCCTCTTAATCAGCGTGCTTCCTTGCAGTCCTCACAGTCCTTTACGCACCGTCTTGAACAGTTCTTTCATCAAGTGCGCCGTATATATTTCCTGTCACAATCAGTGCCAGCGAGCAAGTCCTCCTTTAATAAGGTCCTCCTTTGAGCAGCGCCACTGCATCAATCTTCACAAAGGTGCGCTCTCCCGATAAGTCCTCTCAAATCAAGCGCGCAGTATATCTCATAAAGTCCTTTTTCAGCGCGCTCTCTCCCATCAGTCCTTTGAAATGCGCACCAATCCTTCTCCGTGTAAGTCCTGTGAAAGGGCTTTGCGTTCGCGCTTATATAACTCGACCAGCAATCGCTCCTTGAGCCCAAAAGCCACGCCTGTCGGCGATGTCACTTCAACCCTGGTTGGCTGGTGAGGGCTTACCGGCTCCGCCTTTGACAGCTGGGTGACGTGGCCACACCTTCTTCCTGGCGCTCCACCCCCTTTTTCTGGCTCTCACCTCATGGCTTATGCGAGCGCTAAGGCAGCTGCTGCTGGCCGAGGCGCGTAACACTTGGGCAGGGCCATGAGGTACAGACTGTAGGGGCGTGCTTAATGGCGTGGCTTGGAGAGGAAGGCTGTCAAAATGGACAGAATGGGCCTACTTCTTATTTGATTGACACAACGCAGATTCAACTATTGAAAACACGGCCTTATCTATACACATACTAGTCAAATAACTGAAGTCCTATGATGACCTATATTAGGGTCAATATACGAAGAAAAAAACTCACCTAACCCCAAACAAATTGATACAAAAGGTTTTTCAATGGATTCTGGTACCATTGGGCATGCTAAATAACATACTAAACATCTAGTAACATCTGACTTCCGGAAAGGGGTCATTTTCAAGATGGCGTCCAAGAGGGCCGCCGGGAGCTTAAAATGACCATATCTCAATTATTATTCAACCTAGAAAGGTGGTTTTGGTGTCTAACCCCAGGTTGTAGGGCCCAAGGAATCCAATTGAATCAATAAAATTACCATCAGTTAATTATTTATTGACAAGTCCAAGATGGCATCCCAAGGTGACATCCTGATCCACTAAAATGGCTCTGTCGAATAGTAGTCAACCTAGAGAGATTTTTTCAGTGTGTATACCTAGGTTTAAGGCACCCAGGAAATCATCAAAATTATTTAAATAAGCACAAAGTAATCAGGTAATCCAGTAAGCCAGGTTTACCAGCCCATTAGGCATTTGTTGTCTTATACAGTTAGTCGCTATTCATTGTCATCCTCCGACTCCTCTGGAAGAAACTTGTAATGTGGATTGTCACATTCTTCAAGTTGGCACGGTCCACAGGCAGTAGTACATGGTAGTCCACATCGTCTACAAGAGCAGCGGAGTGTCTTGCAGGCAGTGGAGCAGTTACAATGAATGACCTTCAAGAGACTGTCTGGAGCAGCGTTCATTCTTGACATAAGTGGGACAAACTGATTATCCTGCAGGCTCCACCCCCATTTCATGGCATCCATACCCTCTTCATTTCCCATCCACACCATGATCTGGTAGTACGCTATACGACAGTGAGGTTTGGTAGCAGATTCAGTTGGGGGCAGACGTTCGGGTGTTACAAAAGACGAAGCAGAGACAACCTTCTTGCTGAAGGTGTTATATCGCATTGTTGCAAGGGAATCTTTGCACTTGCCACCAAACAGGATAGTCATTACTAGATAGACTTGGTTCATTAGGCACATAGACTTGGTTCATTAGCTTGTGAGTCGGAGAATGATGATGAATTGCGACTAACTGTATAAGACAACAAATGCCTAATGGGCTGGTAAACCTGGCTTACTGGATTACTTGATTACTTTGTGCTTATTTAAGTAATTTTGATGATTTCCTGGGTGCCTTAAACCTAGGTATACACACTGAAAATATCTCTCTAGGTTGACTACTATTCGACAGAGCCATTTTAGTGGATCAGGATGTCACCTTGGGATGCCATCTTGGACTTGTCAATAAATAATTAACTGATGGTAATTTTATTGATTCAATTGGATTCCTTTGGCCCTAAAACCTAGAGTTAGACACCAAAACCACCTTTCTAGGTTGAATAATAATTGAGATATGGCCATTTTAAGCTCCCGGCGGCCATCTTGGACGCCATCTTGAAAATGACCCCTTTCCGGAAGTCAGATGTTACTAGATTTTGAGTGTGTTATTTAGCATGCCCAATGGTACCAGAATCCATTGAAAAACCTTTTGTATCAATTAATTTTTGGGGGTTCAACCATATATTGACTCCTCTACTATGTGTTGCGTGTGGCCTAACTATGGGGTGCTACCTTTAACCTTTTAATGATGTGATATTTACAAGAAAGTGTGGGATCTAAAACTGCAACACTGCACCCCCCCCCCCTTTTCCAGGCTCGTTCCAAGCCGAAACAATCAGGACTATCTTTTAAATTAGTGTGACACTTGGGTGTGGTTACCCTCTACTTTTAACCTCACCCTGAGTGCAACAGTTTTAACACTAGATATGTCCCCCCTGCTGCGTTGCGTCCTACCTGACTGACTCACGCCCACAATTAACCGAATTATGGAATTATTCTCAAACTAAACATTTAAGCTGGTGGGGAGCATGTTATTTACAGTACACTACTAATTATTTACAAACTGCAACCCAGGACCTGTCTTTTGTGGGAAGAAGAAGAACTTTTGAAAAGAGGAAAATGCCATTGCAATGCACTACACTGATACACCATACCCATATGCACCAATAAATGCACCATAATAAAAAAAATTCACCAAAAAGCACCAGCACCAAAATGCACAGTCATCACATTTCAAAAACAATAAAGGATGTCTTCTTGTGCTTCTCTGCTGGGCCGATGTATCTTGGCTTGCTCTTCTTGCTTGATGTTTATTTAATAAAAAGGGCACACACCGCGTCTGCTTTTTTATTTATGGCCAGCAGGGCCAACGTAGGTGGTCCACCTGCATGGCATTGATGCCACTTAAAACAGTGGTCCGCAAGCCAGATAACGCTGGCAACAATGGTTGGTCCCAGCAGAGGTGCCAGGCCACAGAACGTGTGTTCCATAAGTGCCAGGCCACGGAGCGTGTGGTCCATAAGTGCCAGGCCACAGAACGTGTGGTCCATAGGGTGTACCGGTGCAGGCAGGCATGTAGGCAGCAAGAGTGCGGGCGCACAATTCAGGGCACCTGACCACTCCCCTCGGACACAAAAGACCATGGTCCATGAGTCGGGAAGGAAGACAAAGCAGAGATTAGCGGGGGCAAGGGCACAAGGGTACACATCAATACAAGGTAATGCGACATGAAGGGCGCGGGAGAGCGAGCTGAGAAAGCTTGTCCCTAACCGTTCGTCACCCCCCATGTCACCTACTCTACCCGTGCCCTTCCCCGTATTTACACAATTTACAAATTCGTCTCTACCGTCTCGTCCCCCATATCTCCCCGAATGCCAAATTCGTCATCAATCCCTCCTAAGGAGGAAGAGATGGAATATCAACACAATGTCTCACCCACGTCCTGATGCGTCTTTCATTCTCAAATCATCTGCAAAACATGGTGTGGAGTTCTATCACCCTCGGTGAGTGGATGCGGATGGTGCGAAGAGGTTTTCCTCCTAACTATCTTCTAAATGACATTAACTCTTTACTCTACCCGTGGTCTTGCCCTGCCAATCCATTGGCCTCTTTAAACTATGCGGTTCTAAAAACCAATTCCCATTGACCATCATGTGGTGCTCTACCAATTTGGGGTCTCACTCCCACGATTTTTCTATACTGTGCCCTCGCACAATTTTGGGGCTGGGTCGTGTGGCTCTCCTAGCAGGTCCTACTTACCTGCGCACCTCCACCACTGAACATCGCCACCCAAGCTTGCCTAGCTCCTCACCCTAACCTACCTGGGGAAGGCCCTTCCTGGCACTTACCCCCTCTATGCTCACCTTGGCATCGGGCTACCCGGGTCCTTCCTCTGGATCCTCAGGCCCCGCTGAACTCTACACAACTCTACCTGGCTCCCAGAGCCTCCCTGCGGCCTCACCTGGCCGACAGAATACCAGTGGCAGAGTGCTCAACCAACCATACGCACTAACAGGCCACACACCCAGCCATTCCACACACTAATGCACCCATCCAAGCAGTACTCTGCTACTTTCCGCACCACAGATGTTAATATCCAACCAAATTTTCCTACTCCCTCTACCTACTTTTAAACTACCCTCCCCGGGTATTCGTGAAGGGGTCCATCCTTCCCCCATCCACTCCTTCGCACCATGCACTCCACTCCACTCATCCCACCATACTCGCTCCACACCATTTATTCCACACACCTGTTTCCATACACCCGAAATCTCCACTTGCATCCTATGCAAGTCATTCACTCAACACACAATGACACACATCCTCTATACTCTGCTCATACACTTTTACACACACACACACACACACACACACACACACACACACACACACACACACACACACACACACACACACATCTTTCTCGAGCATTGCCTCATGCGCTCAAATTTTCCCACACTCAATCCCTCATTTCATCATGCTCACCACAAAGATTCTCATGCACACGGTGGTTCCCACAATTACACACACACATCATTCACGAGCATTGCCTCTCAATTCCTCATTTCATCCTAAACTTCAAGCTCCTGCTCATACACAATTTCTTCACACACACAGCATCATTTAGCTATCTACTCCCTTCTATTACTAGTGCTTCCCGTCATCCCTTATACTACGCACATCCCTCGTCATCATCAACCACCTAATCTCTCTACATCCCCACTACTTGTACAATGTCACTACTTAAATCTCGGTCACCTATGGTCATTTCTAGGTCCCTAACGATTATCCAAGCCCTCCCTGGCTAGTTTACACCGCCAAACCCCATAAACCTATAGCTCTTTCGCCCCAAAGAAGGGATGTGAGGGATGGAAGAGCCACCATCCCTCTACATCGGGCATCTACCACTATCACCCCACAGTCCTCTTGCACTATGAGTCCCCATCATGTGAGGTACTGGGTCCTGCCTCGGCATCTAAAGCCGAGGCGATCCATGAGGGCGCCTGCTCGCCGGTGTAGGGTCTTAACCGGTCGGTGTGGATGATCCGAGGGAGGGCTCGTGGCCCCATTTTGATCTTGACGACCACGTCACAGACTTGCGACAGGATGACCCCCGGGCCTTTCCAGGGAGAGGTGAGTTTGGGGCACCTACCCTTCCGCCTACGGGGATTAAAGAACCAAATCTTCATCCCCGGAGCGTACTGGCTCCCCTGGCTTTGGTGGTCGTATCTGCGCTTCATCTTGGCCCCCGCCAGCTGGAGCTGGCGGCAGGAGAAGGCATGGACCCTCTCCATGCCTTCCTCCAGGTGACGTGCATAGCCCTCCCTCAGCGGGATATCCGTGGTGTCTGGCATGGGATCGCATAGCAAGTCGACGGGAGCCGGCAACTCCCACCCGTACATAAGCAACGCCGGACTGCATGCGGTGGCGCCGTGCTGGCTGGTTCGGGAGGCCATTAACAAGTACGGGAGATGTTCGTCCCAGTCATCCTGACGGGTGGTGGTGAACAATGCCTGTTGTTGGATCAAGGTTCGATTGAACCGTTCCACCATCCCATCAGATTGTGGCCGCAAGGGCGTTGTCCGTGTCTTTCTAATTGACAGGAGTCTGCACACATCTTTTAGCAATTGACTCTCAAAATTTCGGCCCTGATCAGTGTGCAGCTCCTGTGGAATCCCATGCTGACATACAAATCCTTCCACGAAGGCCTGTGCTACCACCCCGGCTTCTTGGTTGGGGAGGGCATAGGCCTCCGGCCACTTGGTGAAATAGTCCATTACAACAAGGATGTTCCGGGTTACCTTGGCGGGTGCGGGGTAGTGGTCCTAGAATATCCATAGCCACCCGCTCAAGGGGGGCCCCCACCTGGTGCAATATTGAAGGGGGACCCCATCCTCTGTGCTGGTCCCTTTTTGGCAGTACAGGCGTCGCATCTCCAACAACAGTCCTGTATGTCGTGCCCCATATTCACCCAATAGAACCTCTGGCGGACCCGAGATGTTGTCTTTGTCCTGCCCAAATGGCAGCCGGAGTGGGTACCATGCACCTGCTGTAATATGATGTTCTTAAATTTATCAGGGACTATCACCAGCCAGGAAGTTCTCTGAGAGGGAACCTCCACCCACTTGCGATACAAGATGTTATCTTTCAATTCCAGGGTTTGCCACTGAGCCCAATATGCCTTTGTTGGCACCCCGAGGGGGGTGACCTCTTCCCCATTAGGTCTTTGACCCAATCTAACCCATTCGTACACCGGTCCCCAGGACGGGATCCTCCCGCTGGACCGTGCTCCAAGCCAATGTGCCAAATTCTTCATCTGCGGTTAGTGGCAAAATTGGCCCTCTCACCCGGGTTGCATGGACTACGAGGGTAGGCGTGGAATCTGCCAATTGCTCCCTCTCCTCGTGTCTTGCACAAAATTTACAGTTTTCCCCCAAACAAGGACGCCGAGAGAGTGCATCGGCATTCCCATGGGCCTTCCCAGCCCTATCGGTCACAATGAAATCGTACTGCTGCAACTTTTCCAACCACCTTGCAATTTGGCCCTCCGGTTCCTTGAACCGAAGGAGCCATTGCAAGGAGGAATGGTCAGTTCGAACCAGAAATTTCCGCCCGTAAAAGTATGGGTGGAAATGGCTCATAGCAGCCAGCATGGCCAATAACTCTTTGCGAGTGGCGCAATAATTTCGTTCAGGCCTACTCATGGCCCGACTATAACACGCGATCACTCTCTCCACACCCTCCTGTGTCTGAGAAAAAACTGCGCCCAATCCTTCCTGGCTTGCATCCATGTCCAGGGTAAATGTCCCGTCACTAGTGGGGTACGCTAGAACGGGTGCGGATGTCAAACACCCTTTCAATGCTGGGAAGGCCTCTTGGCACTCCCTTGTCCAATTAAATCTCGTCCCCTTCTCCGTAAGCCGGTGAAGGGGCCGGGCCAACTCTGCAAATTTTGCCACAAAACGCCGGTAGTTGGAGCAGAGTCCCAAAAATCCCCGCACCTCCTTGATGGTACGTGGTGCAGGCCACTCCTCTACCGCTGTAATTTTGCCTGGGTCTGTTTTTACTCCCTCGCGTCCGATAACGTGACCTAGATAGGCCACCTCTCTTGCAAACAAAGTGCATTTACTTGGACTCAACTTCAACCCTGCCTGTCTGAGGCACCCAAACACCTGGTGCAAATTAGCTATGGCTTGGGGGAATGTTTTAGCATGTACCAGGACGTCATCCAGATACACCAGGCATGACTGCCATGGCATGCCACCCAGTACATGCTCCATCAATCGTTCAAAGGTGGCGGGGGCATTACTCAAACCAAACGGCATCGCAGTAAACTGATACAGCCCCTTACCTGGGGAAATATGCCGTTTTCTCCTTCCCTGCCCTATCCATCTCCACCTGCCAATACCCACTATTGAGGTCCAAAGTTGAGAACCAATTTGAGCCTGCAACGGCATCTAGGGTGTCATCAATTCTTGGCAGGGGATATGAGTCTTTGAGTGTCACGTTGTTCAGCTGGCGATAGTCCACGCAGAAACGCGTGGTCCCATCTTTCTTTTTGACCAGCACAACAGGTGACATCCAAGGACTTCCCGAGGGCTCGATGATACCTGCATCGAGCATTTTTTCTACCTGCTCATCAGCTTCCTCCCTCTTGCTCCAAGGGAGCCGTCGGACGGGCTGACGAATAGGCCGGGCCTCACCGGTGTGGATCTGATGTTTCACCAGGCCCGTACGTCCAATATCCCCAGAGGACACGGAGAAGATATCCAAATGGGATTCAATTAATTTATGTAAGGCCTCCCTCTGGGTACCTCCCAACTCTACACTACTTCGATTTACCATCTCACAAATGGGATCGGGCCAATTCCTAGTTCTTTCTGAAGACTCCCTCTGGGGCCGGCTCGACTGGACGTTCTCGTCCCTCACTGGCGTGACTTCGTTAACTGGGGTGCAGCCGGATATCTTCGTGCCCCTTACTATGGCGTGTGGTTCTGTACAAATATTAATTACTCGGACGGCCACCACCGGCCTGTCCGTTTTTACGAGGGTGCAGCCCACGATTAACCCTGGAATGGACTGCCCTGCCACCAGTTCGACTAGGCCGCAGGACTCCTGCCATGTTGGGCGAGTTAACCATCAGGCCGGCACTATGGCCTCGGCCCTCGGAGGGATGGTCACGGCCTCAGAAGCCTCCAGCTCCGTCCTCTCAGTCGTGCTCTCCCCCTCCAATGGTAGCTCTTGTACTCCCACTTGCATGGTCTCCCGGCACAAATCGATTTTACAACCGCTGGCCGTCAACAAATCCAACCCTATTAAGCATGGGTCGCGCACCTCTGCCACCCAAACTTCTATCTCCCTCTTTACCGACCCTAACTTGAGGGTTGCAAAACCACGCCCTATGATCGGGGCCGTTACCCCGGCAGCCAGCTGCAAACTATGATTTTCCAGACGCTGGATTTTATCCCAGCCGTCTGCACTCAAATTGAGGATCACAGGGCTGATGATCGTGGCGCTAGCTCCTGTGTCCACTACGGCGTCTACCCCCACGCCGGCAATTTTGCACCGAATTGTCAAACTACCAGTACCAATTTGGCCACAATGAATGACCTGTCGCGTCAATGAGGGCGCTTCACTATCCCCTACTACCGAACATGGCCCTGTATGTTCGGAACCTTCTAGTTTTCCGGGCGCGGAGCTCGACACTCCCGCGCACGGTGACCCAGCCGGCTACAATTAAAGCACCTCACCTGGTAAGGTGCTTGCCTCCTGAATTCGAAATTCCCCCCCCCCCCCCCCCTGAGAGTCCGAATCGGGCATTTGTCCATGGTCTACCGGGGGCCACCTCCGGAGCCACCTGCCATGGTCCGGGTCCCGCCAGGCGCTGGTCCACCAGCCTTCGGACTATGCTCTCCAGGTCAGGACCCCTTTCGGGGCCGGGCCCCCTCTGGGGGCCGCCACCCATCACAGGCCCTACCTGGCGCACCGCCACTGCGTGGCGCTCACTTCCCCGGGCCAGGGGCCTCGCTGCTTCCGAACGGGCCGCAGCGTCGGCCGCCTGGCTCAAAGTCCGCGGGCGCCACATGACGAGTTGTTGCCGAAGCTCGGGGTCCGGGAAGGCCTGGATGAAATGGTCCAGCGCCAGGCTTTCCTGGGACGCCGCCGCCATGTCTGCGTGTGCGATCCCGACTGCGCGGCGAATGTCATTGGCAAGCTCCCCGATGGTCTCCTGGGGCTTTCTCTTTCGCACCGCGAGCTGAGCTTTAACAAGCTCGCTCTGCTGTTCAATGCCGAATCTATTAATTAAGGCCGCGCGGAAGGCTGGCAGGGTGATAGCACCCGGTGGTAAAGCTGTCAGCACCTCCGCCGCTACACTGCGCAGTGCCCCCACAAGGTGTACTCCACTTTCATCCAAATCCAACCATTCCCCCTACACACATGGTCGAATTGCGCCAGGTACACCCTCAGAGCACTCTTGCCGTCATACGACGTGAGTGGAACCTTATGGCTGCCCAAAGGCCGGAGCCCGTGCGTCGCTCCTTGCGGAGTTAGCGCGGGGCTGATCCGTTCGGGCCCCCACAGTACACTATTCCCGGGGGGCTCGCATGCATCCCCCGTCCCTCTAAAGACTACCCCTGTCGGTGTCGATGCTTGGGTCTCCTCGTCACAACCCACTACCCACTCCATACTCGCACACCCCAGCTCACCAACACCTCTCACACTCCCCATGGTCGGACATCCCTGCGCACACTCTCTTTCCACACACTCCGGACCAGTCGCACACCTTACCATTGGCCTCTCACGAACGCCCGGGTCTATACAAACCCCCAAGCTCGCTGAACCTCCCCTCACACCATATACATTTCCGACCATATCGCCACTCACCTCGGCGCCTCTTCTTCTTCGCTCCTCCTCCACCACCTGCAAACTCTTTATTTGGTTAGTAAGCACGTCATCACGATGTGAGCACAGACCTTGTACCAATTCCATCACCTCCTCCTTTATTTCATTCTTAAGCTCCTTTTGTCTCTTTTTAATTTCACTCACCCCCTCTTCTACCTCCTCTAATTTTTGTTTCACCTCTTCTATTTCCCGGTGCGCCCCCACAAGTTCTTCTTCTAAGGCCACCTTGGTTTTCTCTATATGGTTTCTGATCTCTCGTTCTTTCGCCCCCAACGTCTCTACCACCTCGTCCAACCTCTTTGTCAGCCCCTCCTGTACCATCTGACATTCCCTTTTCGTTGCTATAAGCTCCTTTTTTATTTCTTTCTGTGCTGATTTCAGCCCCCCTATCACGGCTGTGTTCTTACCCACTGCTCCCCTAACTCCTTTTGTCCCACTGTCAGCTGCTCTACTCCTCGCGTCAAATCCTCTATACCCCCCTGTAACCTAGCCGTACTCTTTCTCACCTCTTTCTCCACGCGCTCCTCACACTGCTTTACCTCGTCACATACCCCTCCGACCTCTTTGCTCACCCCGCGCCTTATATCCTCCCCCATCTCTCCCATTTCCTTCTTAGATGCTGCCCTCATTTGCTCCAATTCGTTCTTTTGGGCATCCAATTTGCTTTCCAGCCCGTTTTTGACCTCCTCTATCTGATCCCCCATTTGTTTGATTTCCTGGGTGGATTGATCCCCCATTTCCCTCAATTTGCCCCCCATCTTTTATTCTAGCCCCGTTAACCCGTTCTTCTCTCCTTCCATTTGGTTCTCCTGGGCGGCCATTCTGTTTTCCAACCCCGTTAACCCGTCCTTCATTTCCTTAATTTGGCTACCAACGTCCTCCAATTGGCCCCCTGATTTGTTTTCTAATCCTCCCAATTTGCTTTCTAGCCCCCCAATTTGACTTCCCAATTGCTGACAATTGGCCCTCATTTCTCCCATCTTTTTTTTTTTTTTTTTTTTTGTATACAGAGTCGAGGCTCGTGAAAGAGCTAACATTTATCAAACAAACAAATCGAACAAACAAGCAAACAATGTATATAAAAAGGGGAGCGGTCGACAAGATGGGGTGAGAACTGGAGGAAGCACACAAACACAACATTTGAGAGCAGGGACATCGGGAGATGTTTTTGGAGGGAGAGGGCCTGGGGGGAGGCAGGATAGGTATAAAACGCAAGGACACCAAGGACTTCCAGGAAAGAAGTCAAAAAGTCACCTCAAAAAAGTGGATTTGGGGTGAAATTAGTGGGGGGTAGAAAAGATCAAGGTTTTGGATTGGGGAAGATAAGAGATGGTGGTGAACAGCCGTTTTAAAGACCTGGAGGGAGGAGTGGGATTGAAGAGAGTGAGGGAATTTGTTCCAGAGGCAGGAGAAAAGAGGAATGAAGGAGTGAAGGTGAGCAGAGAGTCTTGATTTTGGCAGTTTAACCATAAGAGGGTTGCAGGCAGATCTTGTGTGACCTGCAGGAATATTTGCGGCACAGAGCCCAGAGAGAGCTGGGGGAGCAAGGCCGGAGAGGAGTCGGTAGAAGACGGAAAGACCACCAACCTGCCTGCGGTGATTAAGTGAAAGGCCGTCGGAGATAGCGTCATCGCGGGAGATTCCAATGATTCTGAACGCTTTGGTTTCAACAGCGTGAAGACGAGCTAGGTGTGAGGCAGGAGCACCAGCCCAGAGGGGAGAGCAGTACTCCATTGAGCTGCGGATGAAAGCCTTGTATGTGGTGTGGAGCTCAGGTGTGCCAAGGAAGGACTTCGCACGATGGAGGATGCCCAGTCGGCGACTGGCTTTGGAGGCCAGCTTGGAAATGTGGTTTTCCCAGGAAAGTTCATGGCAGATAGTGAGACCCAAAAGCTTGAGTGACAGAACTTCTTGGAGAGGATTATTCAGAAAGTAGATGGGAGGGTTGTCCAGTTGGTCTTTTCGGAGAGACATCGTAAGAGTGCGAGATTTGTCAGGATTGAAAGACATGTTCCACTTGTTTGCCCAGTCTGTGATTTTGTCCAGGTCTGCAGAGAGTGAGAAGGCTGCAGACTGCCGATCTGAGGGATGAGGAATGGAGCGGCAGAGAGTGGAGTCATCAGCAAAGAGATAGAGAGGATTTTCAAGAGAGTCAGAGAGATCATTGATGAAGACCAGGAAAAGCACATGGCCCAGAACACTACCTTGGGGAACTCCAGCCTGAACAGTAAGAGGAGATGAGAGAAACCAATTCAGGGCCACACGTTGACTACGACCAGAGAGGAAGTCCGCCAGCCATGTGTGGAGATTTCCATGGATACCAAAGGAGGAGAGTTTAGTGAGCAGAGCGGGGTGTTATTATTAACGTTACTTTATTATTGCGAAAATTATATTATTTTAAAAAAACTGAGGTGAATTCCTTACTTCCGTGGTTACACCGCTTCAATCCATCAACTTTCCATTCACGACATTGGCATTAAAGTGTTATGGTTATATTTACTATATTATCTTACTATAATTCACCAAATGTCTGTCCATCTGTCTGTCCGTCCTTCTGTTCCCAGGTACCGCAAAAACGGCTTAACCGATCGCAACGAAATTTTGGCTGGGTAATCCTGGGACCCCCTGGAGTAATATAGGCTATATTGTTTTCCAATTTTTTTCTAATTTTACAATTTTTCCAATTTCCAATATTCCCAATTTTCCAGTTTTTACAAACACGAGGTAATAATATTTACTGATATGAACAGTGATGTGGCTTTTATTGAAATTCTACAAATACTGTTTAGATTTTGATGATTTGCGTGTGATATGATTTAACGGATGTTTATATAAATCGTTTAAAATAAAAAAGCCTTCCATTTCTGATATTTTGCCTTTAAATTTTGGCCTCCCAATTGAAGCCCCGTCCTTCGGGCGGATACCGTTGCTAGTTATTATTATTACAAAAACGATACTACTGAAACGATACAACTGTATTAAAAAAACCTGGGCTTAATTTGTCCGAAGCGGCAGGTGAGTCATAACGCCTAAGACCTATACGTACTGCATTGTTGGAAGAGCCGTAACGCCGATGCTTTCCATATTTGATGATCATTTCAACAATCGGTTTGTTTGTGTTTCGCACGGCATGAAAAACGTGAATGTAGAGCGCGGCGATTGTGATATATGACAGGTTTGACGATATTATGTTCGGAATGAACGGCATATAAATCAAAATGGCGTGCATGGAGAGTCAGCCACAGTACCGCCGTGATGACATCAGACGAAATCACATCACCCTGTCATGTGACCAGGTCCTCAGCTCTGATTGGTATACATTTGAGGGAACATCCATACTGTTATGTCTGTGGGGTAGGCAGTAATATGTAGCGTCAGGTAGATTTGTGTTTTAACATGCTCCGGATGTCGGGTAAGAACCATCACCATGTAATAAGTTTTGTTTAGTCGATTGTTGGAGTAAGGTGTATCTTTGTCTCCATTACGAGGAATGGGGCATGTTAACTAGTATAGGGATTATGTTAATTCCCCTGTTCCACAAACCTCAGTGATTTATCCTTTGTCTCTTTTGGCACCATGCCATAGACACGAGTGAGGAAATGCCCATTAATTGCACTAAATAATTACCATCAAACCAACCGGAAGCCAGTTCTGAGCACGGCCATTTGGATGCACCAGCTACATCGCCACGGAAGACAGGCAGGCCAAAGACACGCCCCGACGACCATGAATGGCCAGGGCTGAGCAAGAAGCACCTCGCTATTGGGCAGGAGTTGACCAATGGGAAGGCCGGGGTTAGAAGGGACTCGTCATTGGCCAGGGCGGAGCAAGAAACTACCTGCTGATTGTTGGAGGGAAGGCCGAGGAGGAAGCAGAGTGCCGATTGGCAAGGACCACTGATGACGTCAGAGGTGAGCAAGAAGCAGCGTGCTGATTGGTGGAGAAGTGCTGATGACGTCACCACCCAAAGTTAAAAGAACTCAAGGACCGACATATTCTCTCTTGCTCTCTTACCCTCCGCTCTTGCCCTCTCTTGCCTTTTGCCAATCATGCTTTGATCTTGCCCTCGACGACCTCTTGCCCTTCTTCTTCTCTCGCATCTTCCTTTGTCCCTCGAAGTTCCTGCCTCTTGCTCAACCCTGGTCCTCGACACTCTTGCTGATACCATCCTTTGGCGTGCGAGGAGTATGGAAGCCGACGTGGCTGCGGAGGCAAGCTGCACGCGTGCCGTCCGAGATGGAGCATGCAGCGAGGCCTGGATTTATGCGCACGGCAAACAACGAGCGGTTTCCCGCCAACACCGGAGCTGCGTCAAGACTGCACACTGGGGCCTGGATGATTGCTAACGAGGCACCGATTTGAGTTGAGTGCCACAATTAAACTACACACCATTATTTCCCAGTTATTTTATTCCCCATTTGTCCGTGTTATAAGTCTGGTGTGAAGGATCCCATAGGAACTTAGTTTTACCGTCACGTTTTCTTGTTATTGGCATCTGTTTTAATAAATCCTTTTGTTATTTTTTTGTCCATTTCTAAATCCGTGTTTGTTTGAGTTTATTTTCCGCAGGTTTGAG
This sequence comes from Myxine glutinosa, assembly GCF_964187855.1. Classification (NCBI taxonomy): domain Eukaryota; kingdom Metazoa; phylum Chordata; class Myxini; order Myxiniformes; family Myxinidae; genus Myxine; species Myxine glutinosa. Next base: position 355,321,424 of record NC_136261.1, on the reverse strand, counting down.
GACTGCGGCGGGACCACAGGTAACCTCTTCAGCTTCCTCTTTCTTCTTCCCATGCATATATAGTGAAATCCACATTTGATCATCTCTTTCAGAGTTAAAAGCTTCCTATTGGCCATCCGTGACTCTACTGGTGTTAACTGGGAGGGAATCACACGACAATACATACATACATACAGACGGACAAACACTGTTCCAGACTGCTCTGCCAGATGGGCTAAGCCATAAAAATATAAAAAAAATTCTTAAGTGCTGGCTCAATGGCCTAATGGATAAAGCATCAGTACTCTCCAAACTGGGGATTGTTGGTTTCAATCCCATCTGGGTTGAATATTTTCCCCTTACTTTTTCAAGTCTTTTATATCGTCTTGAATAAAGTCTTGTGCAATAAACAACTGCATATTGTTTGTATTTAAAATGTATGTTGTGAAAAATACCAGGGGCACAGTAAATGCCCCTTTATATGGGATGTGCCATGTTAGTGGGGTGCCTGGATACTCAGTCATTTCAAATTGAAGCAAAAGTTTCGTTTTCAGTACCAATTTGAAGGTAAGGGCCTATAGAACAATTTGTGTTCGAGTGTCAAGCACTCATATAAGGCCGTGCATGGGTAATTTTTCTTTTCATTTCAAATTGATGCAAAAGTTTCGTTTTCAGTACCAATATGAAGGTAAGGGCCTATAAAATAATATTGGTCGGAGTGTCAAGCACTCAGATAAAAAATGGGGCTTCTGTGGACGTTGGGGGTTCCCGACCCCCTACCAGCCTATGCGAAATATGGAAACTGTTATAATTTTTGATTGGATGATCCGATCTGAACATATGAGGTATGTATGGATTCAGGATCAGGAGTAGCAACTTGTATTTCAAGCATAATGCCCATATAAGCAATAATTTTGCCGATATCGGCGCATATCCACAAAAAAAGACAAAGGGTCATTGGCTGAAACACGTTAAAAAAAAAAACTGGACAATTATACTCGGACCCAATGATATAGTGACATTTTTATTTATATTTTAACTGTGTTACAATAGGGTGGTGAGTAACTGCTTCGACAATTGCTTGAATAACTCCTTGAATAATAGTTTTAATAAGAAAGTGGCTAACAAATCGACCATATATACATGTCAGTATTGGAAATTGTTATGGTCCAGCTACTTCTCGCATTCGCACTTGCACAGACGTGTGCACTTCAACTTTGCCCTCATGCACTTGCACAGAGGGCAGGTACATGTGCAAGTGTACTTCACATCCAGGTGGAATACATCCTTGGCGAGGGACAGCGAGGTCCAAATGGGAAGCAGCTTGCCATCCACCTCCTTCCACCCATGATTAGTGGGGTTGTTGACAGGCATCATGGACCTTTGGGCTATTGTCCAGATGCTCGCTTGGAAGACACTCCTTTTGAGATGTTGATGCAAAGTATCACTCGTTGGGGGAATTCTCTCCACGTCCCTGGTCTTCTGTGAGAACACCCTCATATGGACGAGGTCAACATCATTGTCCTCGTTTGACTCATTGGAGTACAGCCTACAGACAAAGTTCGTTGCCACTTATTTCAGCCTTGGCGATGTTTGGAATGAAGTGTCGACGATGGTTGCAAGTTCCTCCATGAGGGATGGCACTTCGTACATCAACTTGCAGCAGTATTGCTTACCCTTAAACTTGAAGGAAGACGTGCTGTCTGATCCAGTGAATGCGTGGAAGAGGGCCATGGCTTTGCACGTTGTTGTGCCTAGGTTTGTGGCGATAGTGTTCAGGGAGATCATTCTGGTTGTCTTTCCCGCTTTGCAGGAGATCCAGATTTCTGCGGCCGGATTCAGAGCCTTGATGTGATGGAAATTACTCAGAAGGATTACGACATCTGTGTCTCCAGTGTGAACCATCCCAAGTGACGATGTTTGGAGGGTGTGGAGGAGATGTACTAGGACACGAGTGTCAGCTCCCTCATGGTTTAATTGATCCATTGGTGGACTGTTTCCTTTAGGTGTGTCTGGTTCACGGTCTTCTGGATTCCATGTTGTTCAAATCTCTCCGTCATCATATCTGTCAGATCTTGCAATGCAAAAATTCTACGACATCCAGCGACTTCTTTCTTTATGAATTGGAGCAATTCATTTTCTGTTGTGGCCTCAAGGTTTTCGCTAGCTGTGTCTTGTTTACAAATCGCATCGTAACGGCGGGTGAACCCTGTGTAACAATTCCGATGATACTTGGCTTTAATGGCGACCAGATCGCCTTCTGCAAGGAGTGACACGATACGCTCTTCCACCCAGTGTGACTGCTTTGTCATGTATCTGTTTGGTGAGTTTAAGCTTCTGGAAAGAATGGTGTGCTGCATTTGTTTCGTCACCACAGAAGAGACACAGATTACGATTAACAGCTGCACAAGTCCGCCGGGATCTTTTTCTTGCAGGAATCAATCCTTCAAAGCGACTTTTTTGCATGGTCAAGTGCTGATGCCCTGTAAAGCTGACGACATGATTTGTGCCAGGATGCGTGATTCTTCTGCATGGATTCTTCATCTGGAAATTTTACATCTGGGTGGGGAGCAGCACCAATTGCTCTGAAGTGACTTACAAGGCTGGTGATTTCTGTGTAGGCTCCCTCTCTACGACTGGTGACTGGATTTGCAAGAGGACAAACAAGCCCTTCCTAGGTTTGTTTTTGGCAAAGAATGCAAAACTGCAATCTCCTTGTCCCAGCCATCTCAGAAACGACCTGGAAAGACAGAAAGAAAAAACAATATTAAATAACTGCCGTCTTGATGCATAAAAATGTCTGCACTGCACTGAAAACTCCCATTTCAGCTTCTCAGCCATCCATGATATCTGAAAGCTGGAAAGAGAAAGTGACCAACATAATGAAGGGTTTTCTTCGGTATGATTTTGGCAAAAGACAGACCATCCCCAGCTCGTTGACACGGCCCTAATAAAAAAACTGGAAAAGTGAAACAGGAAAGAGATGAAAAAATACCCATTTGCGTTATTACTTTTTGTATTTATTGTCTCATTGGTGTGAAATATCATATAAGATATGCTCCAATCATGTATATTTTATATTTATTCAATAACTCATACATGAAAACCTAGGTATAGACACCAAAATCACCATTCTAGGTTCAATAGGACAGAAGTTATGAGGCATAATGCGAAAAAGCCCGAATTTGGCAGCCATCTTTGATTTTTGGCATACCAGAATATACAAAACATCAATATTTTGACTCCAGTTGATTCCTCACACAGTATTACATTAAGATAGCAACACAAGTTATATTACACAGCAATTGTGTGAGAATTTATGAGCTTTTTCAAATAAAATTTGTAATTCACGATTTTCGATGGCTGCCATTTTGAAAAATGGCCAAACACAATTTTTTCATATGAGTGCTTGACACACGAACCAAAATTGTTCTATAGGCCTTTACCTTCAAATTGGTACTGAAAACGAAACTTTGTATCAATTTGAAATGACTGCGTGTCCAGGCACTTACATTTTTTTTAAAAATTATTTTTAAAAAGGTTTAAAACTTTTTTAAATAAAAGTGTGTAGCCCTAAAACATGTTTTTACGTTTACTGTTAAATGATGGGTATCAAGTAAGTAAACAGCACATACCCTTTTTAAAGCTACTGGTTTAATGACTCGGCTGGGGTTCGAATTGCGGACCTCCCAGCTTCAGAACGGATTACACCACTGCGTCTGGTTGAAAATAAAAACTTGTCTTTGTCTTTTGATCTATTTAGTACACTGGTATAAAGCCCATCCAAAATGACGGGTTGGAACAGTTTATTTGATGGTGCAGCCATTTGAGCGTGCCAAAGTCTGAAGCCTGGGCCTAGTGTCAGGTGTGCTTATATCTTCTTCATTTATTAGACATCCTACAGACAAAAATGAACACTCGGTTTACTCTGCACGTGTTGCACATCACGTGCAGTGAATTTCACCTCTTGCGCCTTGTATTTATTGTGATTAAAAAAAAAACCCCGCTTCTGTACACCGCCCTTGCAGTTCGGTTTGCAAGCCACAATCCACAATTCCAATGTAAGAGACATTATTACTCTTCTTTTGGGTCTTCGGAGTCCTCGGGGCTTTTGGTTTTTTTGGATGCTCAGGGTGTTTTACGTCCTCGGGATATTTTGGGTCCTCAGGGTCTTTTGGATCCTCCAGTCTTTTGGGTCTTTAGGCCTTTTGTGTCTTTTGGTTCTTCTGGTTCTGTGATGTCCTTTGGGTCATTTGATGAATTTTGGGTCCTTTAGGTCTTTTGGGTCATTTGAGTCTTTTGGGTCCTCTGGATACTTGGGGTCCTCAGTCTTTTCAGTCATTTGAGTCTTTGGGGTATTTTGGTCATTGGGGATTTTTGTGTTTCCAGAGTCCTTGGGCTCTTTTGGGTCATTGGGCCCTTCTGAATCCTTCGGGTATTTTGGATCCTCTGCGTCATTTGGGTCTTTTGGATCCTTGGGTTATTTTCGATCTTCTGGGTCCTTGGGGTATTTTGGATCCTTGGAGTATTTTAGATTTTTTAACCGGTGGACACACAGTCGTATTCAAAGATTGCACATTTAACCCCCCCCCCCCCCCCCCCCACACTCAAATCACTCCGAAAGCGCTAATCAAAGCCTTTAAAACCTACCCTCATGAAGGGGGACAGACATCACACAAATACACAAACACACATTGTGTTTTACGGTATATGATTTTGTGCTTAAATTAAACTTTTCACAGCGTCAAAACTGGAAATAAGAGAAAAAAGTTATTTTTGTTTTGTTTCTAGGTTTGTAATTTATTATTGAAGATGTATGTCCATGATGGAAGAATGACAATGTTGGAAAGTATTTTTTTCTTTATATCCCCCTTTCCCGTATGTAGTCTGGTTTCAATGTTCCGTTTAAAGTTATATGAAAGAATATACTTGTCATTTTGAATTACATTTAATAATATGGATTTTTCAAATTAAAGGAGAGAAATTTCCTATTTATTTTATAATTTTGTAATTTTGGGGAATCTTTAAGATGTTTTGCGACACCACTTTAAAGATGATTTAATAGCATAGTATTTTTATTCGACGAAGTTTATTTCATAACTATTTGAATTAGCAGTTATGAAGGTTATTTGGTTGTATTTTTTTTTTTTTTTTTTTTTTTTGGATACTGAATCGAGGCTCGTGAAAGAGCTAACATTTACTTTACAAACAAATCGACCAGACAAACAAAATACACAAAAAGAGGGAGCGGAAGACAAGATGGGGAGAAAAGGGGAAGCACACAAACACAACATCCAAGAGCAGGGAGATGTGTGGAAGGGAGAGGGCCCGGGGGGAGGAGGCATGGGAAGGGGGGGGGGGGAGGGAGAAGTATAAAGCACAAGGACACCAAGGACTTCCAGGACAGAAGTTGGTATTTCAAAAAGTGGAATTGGGGTGAAATTAGCGGGGGTAGAAAAGATCAAGGTTTTGGATGGGGGAAGATAAGAGATGGTGGTGAACAGCTGTTTTAAAGACTTGGAGGGTGGAGTGGGATTGAAGAGAGTGAGGGACTTTGTTCCAGAGGCGGGAGAAAAGAGGAATTAAGGAGTGAAGGTGAGCAGAGAGTCTTGATTTTGGCAGTTTAACCAAAAGAGGGTTGCAGGCAGATCTTGTGCGACCTGTAGGAATATTTGCGGGACAGAGCCCAGAGAGAGCTGGGGGGGCAAGGCCAGAGAGGAGTCGGTAGAAGACGGAAAGACCACCAACCTGCCTGCGGTGAGTGAGTGAGAGGCCCTTGGAGCCCTTCATTGCGGGAGATTCCAATGATTCTGAATGCTTTGGTTTCAACAGCGCGAAGGCGAGCTAGGTGTGAGGCAGGAGCACCAGCCCAGAGGGGATAGCAGTATTCCATTGAGCTGCGGATGAAAGCCTTGTATGTGGTGAGGAGCTCAGGTGTGCCAAGGAAGGACTTCGCACGACGGAGGATGCCCAGTCGGCGACTGGCTTTGGAGGCCAGATTTGAAATGTGGTTTTTCCAGTAAAGATCATGGCAGATAGTGAGACCCAAAAGCTTGAGTGACAGAACTTCTTGGAGAGGATTATTCAGAAAGTGGATGGGAGGGTTGTCCAGTCGGTCTTTTCGGAGAGACATCGTAAGAGTGTGAGATTTGTCAGGATTGAAAGACATGTTCCATTTGTTTGCCCAGTCTGTGATTTTGTCAAGGTCTGCAGAGAGTGAGGAGGCTGCAGACTGCCGATCTGAGGGATGAAGAATGGAGCGACAGAGAGTAGAGTCGTCAGCAAAGAGATAGAGAGGATTTTCAAGAGAGTCAGAGAGATCATTGATGAAGACCAGAAAAAGCACAGAGCCCAGAACACTGCCTTGGGGAACTCCAGCCTGAACAGGAAGAGGAGATGAGAGAAACCCATTCAGGGCCACACGTTGACTACGACTAGAGAGGAAGTCCGCCAGCCATGCGTGGAGATTTCCATGGATACCAAAAGAGGAGAGTTTGGTGAGCAGAGCGGGGTGCCAGACTGTATCGAAGGCACGTGATATGTCAAGGGAGACTGCTCTAATTTCCTGTTTGGCATTGAGGACCTCCATCCATTTTTGAGAAAGCAGAAGCAGCATGTCCAGAGTGGAGTGTCCAGGTCTGAATCCAAATTGATGATCAGAGATCAAGCCATTGGAGAAGAGGAAAGATTTCATATCTGAAGCAATGATGGATTCCATGACCTTGCTGATAATTGGGAGAAGGCTGATTGGTCTGTAGTTGCTGGGATCTGTTTTTGCACCTTTTTTGTGCAAAGCGGTGATGTTGGCAGATTTCCAAGCAGATGGAAGATGTTGCAGGTGGAAGGTGGAAGGAAGGTGAAGCAGGTGGAAGGTGAAGAGAACAGAGAGAGGGAGTGAAAGAGCGGAAGAATATGATTTTAGGACCCGTGGGCTGATGCCGTCAGGTCCAGTTGCAGAATCAGAGTCGAGGGTTGACAGACACTTTTCCACCTTGTCAGGAGGAAAGGACACAGAGTCCAGGAGCAGCTGGGTATGACTGGGTACGGTGGGTACAGAGAGGGATGGGTTTGGGACAGAAGATTTAGAGGCAAACACAGAGTTGAGGCATTCGGCTTTTTCACGTGCGGAGTCAGCCGTGTGGCCATTTAAGGTGAGGGAGGGGATGGAGGGGGAACAAACACCAGAAACAGATTTTACCAGACGCCACCAGGATTTGGAAGAGGGAGACAGATAAGAGAGTTCGGTCCTGAGGACGGAGAGATATTGTTTCCTGGCTCTCCTGAGGGTGGACACACACTTGTTTCGGGCTTTGTGAAAGGAAATGAGATTTCCTTCCATTGGATTTGCTTTCCAGGAGACGAAAGCAAGTTGTTTCTGGGCAATAGCCTCACCACAAAATCCGTGTACCCTGGACGGGAGGAAGGGTATGACAACTGAAGACGAGAAGGGATAAATCTGTGCATGAGAGAGAGCAATTTACTTTGGAAGAATTCCCAGGATGAGTTGATGTCAGAGGCAGTAGAGATGGGAGACCAGTCCAGACGATTGATGGCTGCTTGAAGACCGTGCCAGTTGGCCTGAGTGAAATGCCAGACTCGTCGACGCTGAGGAGGCTCTCTGAAAATGGTCAGAGAGATGTCCACTTTAACAAGCACATGATCAGAAGAGCCGATTGGAGCAGAAGAAGAGCAGCAGACATTTTCAGGGAAGTTAGTCATAACCAAGTCCAGAAGAGAAGATTCTCCGTTGACTGAGATCCGGGTTGAAGTCTGGTGGACACGATGGCTCGCTGGCGCGATGATATCATTCGGCGCACCAAGAGGGTGTCGGCCACGCCCGAGGGGTAGGCGTGGCCTCGGGATATACACGGGGCTCACAGCCCCGAGCATGGCAGTGCTATAGTTTGAGCTTTCAAATAAAGACGCTTTTGGTTACGTACGTTGTTGCTTCCCTTATTGGCAAGACAAGTCGTGCGCATAGCACCGCACTTCACTGGTGACCTCCGACTGGTTCAGCCGGCGCTGACCAACAGAATGCGCCATGACAAGTAGCAACGCGGTAGCAGTGAAACTTCCTGAGTTTTGGGAGGCTCAGGCCGAGGTATGGTTCATGCAGGCCGAGGCCCAGTTCCAGCTTCGAGGCATAATGGCGGAAGAGACGCGCTATTTCCACGTCATCACCGCCCTCGGGCCCGGCACAGCCGCCCGAGTCGTGCCCACCTTGCAGAACCCACCAGCCGACCACAGGTACGAGGCACTTAAGCATTGCCTCATCGCCACGTTTGGCCTCACAGAGGACGAACGGGCCGACCGTCTCCTGGACCTTCCCGAACTCGGCGACACGTGACCATCGGTCCGAATGGACTACATGCTGTCGCTACTGGGGGACAAAGCACCGGATTTTTTATTCCGGGCACTCTTTCTACGCCAGCTACCAGCCCAGGTACGCCTCGCGTTGGCTGGTTCCAAAATAAAGGAACCCTGCGCGCTGGCCGTCGAGGCTGACAAGTTTTTCGCGGCGTGTGACACGCGGGCGAGTTTCGGTGCGACCGTCGCGGATCCCGGGGCTGATGCTGCTGCACACCTCATGGATCCCGAGGCTGATGCACACCTCGTGGCCGCCGCCACGCCCCGCCCACCACCACCGTGAAAGCCGCGGCCTCCGCCACACCCGCCACAAGCCTGGTGCCATTTCCACGCCAGGTTCGGCCACAAGGCAAAGAAGTGTTGCCCGCCGTGCTCGTTTGGCAAGTCGGGAAACGCCTGGGCCGACGCTCGATAGCGGCTTTGAGCGTCGGCCTTTCCGGCAGCCTTCTTTTTTTAATGGACACCTTGTCCAGGCGCCGCTTCCTATGCGACACAGGTGCACAGGTGAGCGTTATCCCTGCCTCTATGTCCGACAAGCGAACCGCGGGCCAGGGCCCCGCGTTGCTTGCAGCCAACGGAACACCCATACGCACATTCGGGAAGCGCTGCCTCTCCCTGCGGTTTGGAGGGCAATGCTTCAAGTGGTCGTTCGTAACCACCGGAGTGCCCATGGCATTGCTCGGTGCGGACTTCCTCTGTGCAAACGGGTTGTTGGTGGACATAAAGCACAGACGTCTCGTCCAGGCTGAAACGTTCAGCTCGCTTGCTTGCGCACTGAGCAGCTCGTTGAGCGGCTCACTGAGCGGCTCACCGAGCGGCTCGCCAAGCGGCTTGCTGAGCGGTTCGGTCCCGGCGAGGTTGGTTTGTACGCTTCCGGCAGCGGACGAGTTCACCCGCCTCCTCGCCAGTTTCCCGGCCCTCACGCGGCCCACCTTCTTGGCGGTGGCCGTAAAGCATGGTGTGGAACATCACATACCCACCGTTGGGCCACCGGTCTATGCCCGGGCCCGCCGCCTCGAAACGACGAAGCTCACGGTGGCGAGAGCGGAGTTCGCTACGCTGGAGCGGCTGGGCATCGTGCGGCGCTCCAAGAGTGCTTGGGCGTCGCCGCTACACATCGTGCCGAAGCCTGGCGGGAGATGGCGGCCGTGCAGAGACTACCGCCGCCTCAACGATGCCACCACCCCCAACCGTTACCCGGTTCCTCACATCCAAGACTTTTCCGCCCGGTTGGCGAAAATGTCCTGCTTTTCTAAGGTGGACCTCATACGCGGCTACCACCAGGTCCCCGTCAGGCCGGAGGACATCCCGAAGACAGCCGTCATTACGCCAATCGGCCTCTTCGAGTTCCTTCGATGCCCTTCGGTTTGAAGAATGCGGCTCAGGCGTTCCAACGTCTGATGGACAGCGTCTTGCGCGACCTGGATTTCGTCTATGTCTACCTGGACGACATCCTCGTCGCAAGCGCGTCCTGTGAAGAGCACCTCCACCATCTCCGCACGCTCTTCGAACGCCTGGGCCAGCATGGCCTGATCGTGAACCCCGCCAAGTGCCGGTTCGGCGTCGCCGAGATCGACTTTTTGGGGCACCGCGTCACCAGGCACAGGGCCATCCCCTTACCAGCAAAGGTGGAGGCGGTCAAGGGGTTTGTGTGCCCCCGCACGATCAGGGGGCTCCAGGAGTTCCTGGGCATGGTGAACTTTTACCATCGGTTCCTGCCCCGCATCGCCCAGCTCCTGCGCCCCCTGCACGGGGCCCTCCGGGGGAAGCCGGGCAAAGGTGACGTTGTTTGGACCGAGCAGATGGACGTGGCATTCGCGGGCACGAAGCTCGCCTTGGTTAACGCCACCATGCTCGCGCACCCGGCGCCCGATGCACCGATCGCCCTCACCACCGACGCGTCAGACTACGCGGTGGGCACAGTGCACGAGCAATGGGTGCGTGGAGCTTGGCAACCGCTGGCGTTTTTCAGCCGGCAGCTTCGCCCGCACGAACGCCGGTACAGTACCTTCGACCGCGAGTTGCTTGGGCTTCACCTGGCAGTCAGGCACTTTCGCCATCTGCTCGAGGGCCGTTCGTTCACGGCCTTCGTCGACCACAAGCCCCTGGTCTTTGCGATGGCCAAGGTCGCCGAGCCGTGGTCGGCCCAGCAGCAGCATCACCTCTCGGCTGTGTCTGAGTTCACAACGGACATCCAGCACATCGCGGGGAAGGACAACCCGGTGGCAGATTGCCTTTCCCGGTCCGTCGCCCATGTGGTCCACCTCGGCATCGACTATGCCCGGATGGCGGCGGACCAGACCGCCGACCCTGACGTTCAGGCCTTGTGGACCGCCATCACGGGCCTCCGCGTCACTGAGGTGCCATTCAACGGCACGGGCACGGCCCTCTTGTGCGACATCTCCCTTGGGCGGCCTCGCCCCATCGTGCCCGCGGGCTGGCAGCGCCGGGTTTTTGATGCCATCCACGGCCTGTCCCACCCGGGCACGAAGGCCTCCCAGAGGCTGGTCACCGACAAGTTCGTCTGGCATGGCCTCCGGAAGGTCGTCCGCGATTGGACCAGGACGTGCCTCGTGTGCCAGCGCGCAAAGGTGCACCGCCACACCCAGGCCCCGTTGGCCCCGTTTACGGTGCCTGAACGTCGGTTTGACCACGTTCACGTGGACTTGGTGGGACCTCTGCCCCCCTCGCGGGGTTTCACCCACATCCTCACCATGGTGGACCGCACCACCCGGTGGCCAGAGGCCGTGCCTTTGGCGGCAACGACGGCGGCGGATGTCGCGCAGGCGTTCATCGCCACCTGGGTTGCCTGGTTCGGCGCCCCCTCGGACATGTCGTCCGACCGTGGCCCCCAGTTCACCTCAGAGCTCTGGGGGGTGGTTGCGTGGGGGCTCGGTGTCCAGCTGCACCGTACCATGGCCTATCACCCCCAGGCCAACGGCCTGTGCAAGCGTTTCCACCGCTCCTTGAAGGCCGTGCTCCGGGCCACCCTCTGCGACGGCGGCTGGGTCGACAGGCTCCCCTGGGTCCTGCTGGGCCTCCGGACGGCGCCCACGGACGACCTGCGCGTATCCGTGGCGGAGTTGGTCTTCGGACAACCGCTGCGGGTGCCGGGCGAGTACCTCCCCGACTCCACGGCACCATGGTCCGCGGCGCAGCAGCGCTCCGCGCTGCAGGAGACCGCCCAGAGGTTCGCCCCGGTGCCGACGGCGCACCACGGGCGCCTGCCAATGCATGTCGCCCCGGAGCTTCGCACGGCGGAGTACGTGTTCATCCGACACGACGCCCACCGGACACCACTGCGGCCCCCGTACGACGGGCCCTTCTGCGTGCTGGAGACCAGGGCGAAGCACTTCACCCTGGACATCGGCGGTACTCCTGACTGCGTTTCCGTGGACCGCCTCAAACCGGCCCACCTCGACGTGGACCACCCCCCGCCAGTGGCTCAGCCCCCGCGTCGGGGCCGCCCCCCCGGTGGGCGGACCCCCGGCACTGCCAAACCCCGCCGGCACGCCGCCCCCCGGTCCCGCACCCATCCCAGGGGCAGCCGGTGGCATCCTGGCATCCCAGACGCCGCCAGCCGCCAGAGGGCGCTTCGGCCGGGTCATCGGTTTGCCCCGCAAACTGACTCTTCAGGTGTGCGGGAATTCTGGGGGCGGCGTGTGGCGGACACGTTGGCTCGCTGGCGCGATGACATCATTCCGCGCACCAAGAGGGTGTCGGCTACGCCCGAGGGGTAGGCGTGGCCTCGAGATATACACGGGGCTCATAGCCCCGAGCACGGCAGTGCTATAGTTTGAACTTTCAAATAAATACGCTTTTGGTTACGTACGTTGTTGCTTCCCTTATTGGCAAGACAAGTCGTGCGCATAGCACCGCACTTCAGTATCGTCTTCCGAGAGATCAGCTCAAGTGGTCCAGCACACTCATTTTTCCATTAATGGTCTATTACATATTACTGTTCCACCTCATATTACTGTTCCCCATAATACAAACAAGTTCCTGCTAAAATACAATATTCTATTAATTTCAAAAGATCATATGAGGATACATTCCACCTATTATTACTCCCACCAGGGAGTAATGCATTCGATCGTGTCCATCCGTGTGTGTGTTCGTGTGTTCGTGTGTTTGTGAACAAGATATCTGGAAAAGTTCTGAACGGATTTGGATGAAAGTTGGTGGGATGATTGCCTTTGGGTAAAGGAAGAATTGATTAGTTTTTGGTGAAGCTCAGGATATTAATTCCGGATCCAGGAATTTTTTGAAGGATTTTTTACCATTGGAAGATAGGGCTCAGCAGCGGCCACCCACGGCGGGAGTATGCGCTCCACTGAGTGGCGTTCTAGTCAACATACGATGATAACTTTTGATAACCAGTTAATTTTTTTTCCTCAAAACTTGGAAATTAACAGGATTGATGAACAATGACAATGACAACAGCAACTAGAACGCCATTCAGTAGAGCGCATACTCCCGCTGTGGGTCAAGTTGGAATAATACGTTTTGTTTAACATTCCCTCTCCCCAAAACAATAAATGAAAAAGAAAGTAGGCCCTACCTGTCAGATAATTTATTTTGATATATCTCGGAATTAGAGCAGAAAAACATCATTTAAGAATAAGAATTAAAAGCTTTAATGCAGTAAAACAGAAACAAAAAATTCCCCAAAAAATTCCCCCAAAAAATTCCTGGATCCGGAATAATATCCTGAGCTTCACCAAAAACTAAGCAATTCTTCCTTATCCCAAGGGCAATCATCCCACCAACTTTCATCCAAATCCGTTCAGAACTTTTCCCGATATCTTGTTCACAAACACACGAACATATGCACGCACACACACACACACACACACACACACACGGACGGACACGATCGAATGCATTACTCCCTGGCGGGAGTAATAACAAATGTAATCTGAAGAAGTGAGGCAGGAAATTTTTTAAAAAATAGTTGAGCAAAAAGCAATGTTGCTTTTATTCTAATTCATCTTCACAGATCATGTGGCTCGTTTTCGGCAATCATGAAAAAGCGAAAATGGCACAATTTATATGGACGAAATTATTACAGGTTTATCCCTCCCCTTTTAAACAGGGTTAAGATTCTTAATGTTGAACTAATACGCGAGCTGTATTCCAGAATGTTTTGCAGTCAAAATGATGTTATGAGGTATTGCGGCCAATTTAGTGAAGAAAGATCTGCAGTTTGAAAATGATCTTTTCTGAATTACTCAACTATATTTTTTAATTTTCAAGATGGTTATTCTTACTACCGACAATCAACCACAGATTGAATGGCTTTTGTGTGGAATTACTTGCATTTTACAGTAAACATGAATGATTGTTGATCGAATTTCCTGCATTCTAAAACCGAATATTAATGGATTAACAAGAGCTGGTGTTACAGAAATGAAAAGACCCAATGCAAATTCAATTGTGGGAAATTGTAAAAATCGTTTCAGCACAATTGTGACAACAAGTGAAATGAACTGTGCTGAAGATGCAAACAATTGTGTAAAACATGTGTGCAATGCTTTCACATTTGCCTCTGTGGATGATTTTCGACATTTACGAACAATACACCATGTAGAGTACAATGCCGTAAAACAGGTTAATCCATACACCAAATACTGAAAAAATAGAGAATAAATGAGTGAAGGATTAACATTTCCACAAGCTGATCTTGCAACATGTGAAGAAACACAGCCAGCATCATGAACTACCACAGAGGAGTTGCAGTACACCATTGTTGTTGGTACTACAACATAGCTTATACCCAACAACAATCCGATTGTTAAAACTACAGTCACAAGTTTCACAGCACCACCTTTGTTCACCATCAGAGCCACGTAACTGTAGGGCCAGAAAATAGCCCAATGTCGGTCAATGTACATTAACCACGTGGTGAGAAACTGCTGAAACAATGCACAATGTATACAAAACAACTGAACCAAACATTCATTAAACGATATTATTTTACGTCTTTGAATTATTCTACTGAAATAGGACGATATTACCACGACTCCCCATAAAGTGTCAGCGAGCGATGATAAAGCAATGTACATGAGCATGGGTGGATTGAATCCACGATAAAAACAAGCCGCTATGATTGCTGCGTTGGGGGGGATTGAAATACACATGATAACCGTGAAAACCCACATGATAACTCGGCCGCCGTAATCCAAAGGAATGTCCGACACATCCAGTGTGACCGTGAGCGGCAAAGATCCCACAACAGTTTCGTTCATGTCTCCTGTAAAAACACAATGAAAATTATAATAACTTGTGTTGCATTCACTTTGAAACATTCACTTTCTAAAACATCTTTGCATATCATAATTTAAAATGAAAGCCATATACATCATATTGAGAATGTATACATCCTGTTTGACACGGCTTGGAATTTATATTAAAGTTAAATTGGTTTGGCCTGGTTTATGTCATTGCATATTTGTTTATGTCGATGCAACTAATAGTTGCAGAGGAATTTTTTTTCATACTGATCAGATGAAGCGTTGTACTGGTCGAATTATGACGTCATAATGAAGGCACCGATAGTCTTCATCATCATATCTTATTCCTGATGGTGAGTACTTGAAAATGAGCCTTGTTTCCCTAACCCTAACCCGAACCCTAACCATACCCTACCCTACCCTAGCCTAACTTTTTCCATTGAACGGTTTGGAAGATATAGAGGTCCACCGTTTTTCCAAGATGGCGGCCGTACCACGTGACCTATGACGTCATAATTATGCATAAAAAATTCTACACGCGGAGGCGCTCCTATCGTAAAATTTCGTGTCAATCGGACCAACGGTTGACGAGAAAATGAATTTTAAAAATGCAGACAAGTACGTACGCACGCCATACATATGCACGCCACACATATGCAACTGAATGCTTAACCCTACTTTTCGTTTCGTGAGCCCAGGGTAACTAGATGATATTCTTAGTCTACTTACCCTGGCAGTGAACTTGGTGCATGCCAACTCTTCTGTTTTTGAACGTTTTTTTATTCCTTGATCCAATATGGCTGCCAAACCACATGAGCGATTAAATCATAAATTTTTATTCTCTAATATAACTGTTGCCGAGATCACACTCAATAAATTTCAAACTAATCAGACTAAGCGTGGTCCCTGTCAAATTATGACGTCATAATTATGGCACCAATGATGTCATCATTAACAACATCTATTCCCCATGTGGAGTTCTTTACAATGAGGCATGTTTCAATTTTTTCCATGGAGCGGTTTTGGAAATATAGAGGTGTAACGTTTTTCAGTTTTTCCAAGATGGCGCCTGTACCACCTGACCTATTACATCATAATTATCAATAAAATATTCTACAGGAGGAGTGGCTTCTATGGTGAAAATTTCGTGTTCTTAGACCAACAGCTGCAGAGAAAAAAAAATCATACTGATTGGATGAAGCGTTATACTTGTCAAATTATGACGTCATAACGAAGGTACCAATGATATCATAATGAACATGTCTTATTTCCCATGGTGAGTACTTGACAATGAGCCATGTTTCAGTTTTTCCCATTGAGCAGTTCCGGACATATAGAGATGCAACTTTTTTTGATATTTTCCAAGATGGCGTCTGTACCACGTGACCTATGACATTATAATTATCATTAGAAAATTCTACAGGAGAAGCCGCACATATTCTGAAAATTTCGTGTTCATCGGACTTAAAGTTGCAGAGGAAATTTTTTTTTCACACTGATCAGATCAAGCGTTGGACTTGGCGAATTATGATGTCATAATGGAGGCACTTATGACATCATCATTAACATATCTTATTCCCCATGGGGTGTTCTTCACAATAAGTCATGTTTCAATTTTTTCCATTAAGCGGTTTGGGAGATATAGAGGTGTAACGTTTTTCCAAGATGGCGTCCGTACCACGTCATTTATGACGTCATAATTATTAGCAAAAAAATCTGCAGGCAGAGGCGCTTTTACCGTGAAATTTCATGTCGATCGGACCAATGGTTGCCGAGAAAATTAATTTTAAAAATGCAGACACGCACGTATGGCACATGTACGCACCCGAATGCCTAAGCCTGTTTTCGCTTCGTGAGCACAGGGTAATGACTTTTTAATATTCAGACACGTACGTACGAACGCCACACGTACGCCACACATATACACACGAATGCCTAACCCTGCTTTTTGCTTCACGAGCGCAGGGTAATAAAGGGTGATGGAAACGTCAGGAGCTCAAAACATTATACATCGTAATACTTTTCAAAGCAATATAAAAATGTCGTTCAAAGGAGCAAACAAGCACCAACCACAGTCACGACGACGGCGACAAGAAGAAATTAATCATTAAAAAGCATTTCACTTCTTTTTTTTCACGCGTTTCACATCATTTTGTAACACGCGATCCTTTTCCACATGTTTCACGTCATTTTGTTACACGTGATCCTTTTCCACATGTTTCACATCATTTTGTTACACCAGATCCTTTTCCACATGTTTCACGTCATTTTGTTACAAGCGATCCTTTTCCACGTGTTTCCCTTCATTTTGTTACACGAGATCCTTTTCCACGTGTTTCCCTTCATTTTGTTACACGAGATCCTTTTCACATGTTTCACGTCATTTTGTTACACGAGATCCTTTTCCACATGTTTCACGTCATTTTGTTACACGAGATCCTTTTCCACGTGTTTCTCTTCATTTTGTTACACGAGATCCTTTTCCACATGTTTCACGTCATTTTGTTACACGAGATCCTTTTCCACATGTTTCACGTCATTTTGTTACACGCGATCCTTTTCCACATGATTCACGTCATTTTGCTACACGAGATCCTTTTCCACATGTTTCACGTCATTTTGTAACACGCGATCCTTTTCCACATGATTCACGTTATTTTGTTACACGAGATCCTTTTCCACATGTTTCACGTCATTTTGTTACACGCGATCCTTTTCCACATGATTCACGTCATTTTGTTACACGAGAACCTTTTCCACATGATTCACGTCATTTTGTTACACGCGATCCTTTTCCACATGTTTCACGTCATTTTGTTACACGAGATCCTTTTCCACGTGTTTCACATCATTTTGTTACACGAGATCCTTTTCCACATGATTCACGTCATTTTGTTACACGCGATCCTTTTCCACGTGTTTCCCTTCATTTTGTTACCCGAGATCCTTTTCCACGTGTTTCCCTTCATTTTGTTACCCGAGATCCTTTTCCACGTGTTTCACGTCATTTTGTTACACGAGAGCCTTTTCCACGTGTTTCCTTTCATTTTGTTACACGCGATCCTTTTCCACATGATTCACGTCATTTTGTTACAAGCGATCCTTTTCCACGTGTTTCCCTTCATTTTGTTACACGAGATCCTTTTCCACGTGTTTCCCTTCATTTTGTTACACGAGATCCTTTTCACATGTTTCACGTCATTTTGTTACACGAGATCCTTTTCCACATGTTTCACGTCATTTTGTTACACGAGATCCTTTTCCACGTGTTTCCCTTCATTTTGTTACACGAGATCCTTTTCACATGTTTCACGTCATTTTGTTACACGAGATCCTTTTCCACATGTTTCACGTCATTTTGTTACACGAGATCCTTTTCCACGTGTTTCTCTTCATTTTGTTACACGAGATCCTTTTCCACATGTTTCACGTCATTTTGTTACACGAGATCCTTTTCCACATGTTTCACGTCATTTTGTTACACGCGATCCTTTTCCACATGATTCACGTCATTTTGCTACACGAGATCCTTTTCCACATGTTTCACGTCATTTTGTAACACGCGATCCTTTTCCACATGATTCACGTCATTTTGTTACACGAGATCCTTTTCCACATGTTTCACGTCATTTTGTTACACGCGATCCTTTTCCACATGATTCACGTCATTTTGTTACACGAGAACCTTTTCCACATGATTCACGTCATTTTGTTACACGCGATCCTTTTCCACATGTTTCACGTCATTTTGTTACACGAGATCCTTTTCCACGTGTTTCACATCATTTTGTTACACGAGATCCTTTTCCACATGATTCACGTCATTTTGTTACACGCGATCCTTTTCCACGTGTTTCCCTTCATTTTGTTACCCGAGATCCTTTTCCACGTGTTTCACGTCATTTTGTTACACGAGAGCCTTTTCCACGTGTTTCCTTTCATTTTGTTACACGCGATCCTTTTCCACGTGTTTCCCTTCATTTTGTTACCCGAGATCCTTTTCCACGTGTTTCACGTCATTTTGTTACACGAGATCCTTTTCCACGTGTTTCCCTTCATTTTGTTACCCGAGATCCTTTTCCACGTGTTTCACGTCATTTTGTTACACGCGATCCTTTTCCACGTGTTTCCTTTCATTTTGTTACACGCGATCCTTTTCCACGTGTTTCACGTCATTTTGTTACCCGAGATCCTTTTCCACGTGTTTCACGTCATTTTGTTACACGAGATCCTTTTCCACGTGTTTCCCTTCATTTTGTTACCCGAGATCCTTTTCCACGTGTTTCACGTCATTTTGTTACACGCGATCCTTTTCCACGTGTTTCACGTCATTTTGTTACACGAGATCCTTTTCCACATGATTCACGTCATTTTGTTACACGCGATCCTTTTCCACGTGTTTCCCTTCATTTTGTTACCCGAGATCCTTTTCCACGTGTTTCACGTCATTTTGTTACACGAGAGCCTTTTCCACGTGTTTCCTTTCATTTTGTTACACGCGATCCTTTTCCACGTGTTTCCCTTCATTTTGTTACCCGAGATCCTTTTCCACGTGTTTCACGTCATTTTGTTACACGAGATCCTTTTCCACGTGTTTCCCTTCATTTTGTTACCCGAGATCCTTTTCCACGTGTTTCACGTCATTTTGTTACACGCGATCCTTTTCCACGTGTTTCCTTTCATTTTGTTACACGCGATCCTTTTCCACGTGTTTCACGTCATTTTGTTACCCGAGATCCTTTTCCACGTGTTTCACGTCATTTTGTTACACGAGATCCTTTTCCACGTGTTTCCCTTCATTTTGTTACCCGAGATCCTTTTCCACGTGTTTCACGTCATTTTGTTACACGCGATCCTTTTCCACGTGTTTCCTTTCATTTTGTTACACGCGATCCTTTTCCATGTGTTTCCCTTCATTTTTCATCCTCATTTAGACTCAAAGATAGACACGCAGTGATTATGAAATGCAACATGCTGTCTTTTGATGAAACCAAGGAGCAAAACATGAACGGGTCTTGTATGCCAGTTATAGATAAAAGTACTCGGAAAAACTATCTTTTGATTGAACTGAAAATTTGTAGGAATGGATCACAATTCAGAAATTGAACAAACAAGGTCAGGATTATTCCATAACAACAAAATTCGACACACCATTTCTCCCTGACCAACATGGGTCATCATCTTTTCGTTTTCAACAAATGTTTGTTCTTCAAGTTGCAAGAAACAACTTGAACGGTACTCGGTGGAGCGCACACCTCCGCCAGGCTGAACAGTTTTCGTTTTCTATCCCACTGATAGGCTTGATCTGGATTCGGACCTTCACCAAAATTGAGTTGATTCGTCCTTGTCACACACCCAACCTGTCCACTTAGTTTCGTTCAAATTCATCCTCAACTTTTTGAGATATCGTGCTTCATATTGGTTTTAGCTTCATCACTCATTGGTGAAGAATCACATTAAAAAAATTATCTCATCCGGATCCGGATTCAAATCTTTACCAATATTCAATAAATTCTTTCTTGTCACATATCCAATCTGTCCACCAAGTTTCATTCGAATCCGTCCACGACTTTAGGAGATAACGTGCTATACATCGTTTTATATATCTCTCAACGGTGACGAATCACTCAAAAAATTCTCAGATCCATATCTGGATCTGGATCTAGATCTTCAACAAAATGTAATTTTTACGTCCATTTCACAAACCCAATTTCTCCACCAAATGTAG
This sequence comes from Myxine glutinosa, assembly GCF_964187855.1. Classification (NCBI taxonomy): domain Eukaryota; kingdom Metazoa; phylum Chordata; class Myxini; order Myxiniformes; family Myxinidae; genus Myxine; species Myxine glutinosa. Next base: position 355,301,117 of record NC_136261.1, on the reverse strand, counting down.
CCCGGATCCGTCCACAACCTTTTGAGATATCCTGTTCACAGGCAAATGAACAAATTGAAAAAGCGAAAACATAACCTCCATCCACCTTCAGTGGTGGAGGTAAATATTTAATTTGCCATGCACAGTTTTTGATAGGGTTCACCACCCTTACCCTACCGCTGCGTTCATGAGCTTCTGCATTGTGCTCAAACAGTCAGCAAGTTGGGAACTTTCAAAAGGAAAAACTTCATATTTATCAGAGAAAGTTAAGGACACGTATATGCAGTGCAGACAAGAGGTGATGAGTCGGACTGGATGCTCGACGACGGATTCAGGACAGGCAAGGTGTCAGAGATGTCCAATTGAGCAAGTGCACTGACAGAAACTCGCTGCGCAGTTGAGAGGGAGCCCAGTGTGGGGGTGAGCCAATGCAAGCAGCAGAAAAGTGACGTAGCTTGGTTGTGGCCCGTGTATACCAGGGGTCAAGCCAGAGCAGAACGTGAACATGCATGGTGGCTGTGGCCAAGGGATGACCGGATTAAAACGAACACAAGTGCACGTAGGAACTCACAAATGGAATTTCCAGCAAGCACAGGTATTTTCGTAAGGCAGCACCTGGTATCTCTGGCTTAAGAAAAGGTCTGATTTCAAATCACACAAGATCATGGTTTTCAGACATACATGTAGCATAGGAAGTCTTGGCATTGCGAAGATGAGCACTGCAGAAGGCCTGAGCACACACCTGTTGTGTCGCTGAGTGAATGCATGCTCATGTGGTGCACGCTGCATTGGCTCTGTGCCAGCAGATAGGAGTGAGGCATCAGGACATCATGAGCAGGTGAGTCGAGGTGAAACTACAGGTAGTATGATGGGGTGGTATCGTGCCTGAGGAAAGGAGCCTCACAAACCACTAATACCACATACACGAAACAAACAGTTGGTGATACAATATTAATAACCAAGTTAGAGGTTATGGGAATTAAAATCAACTAGGGCATGCCCGTACTATATATAAGCTAGGACGTGCCCGTACGTGGGTGCCCGTTCCTTGCCAAAAAAAAAAAAAAAAAAAATTTGTGTAGGGGTGTGTGTGTGTAAACATCCTAGGGCGTGCCCGTACGTGGGTGCAAAAAAACATGCGTGCAAACAACAACAACAAAAAAAAACTTTGAAACCACGTGGCAGTAACGACCACAGAACCCCCCCCCCCTCTATTTACATGAATGGTTTGGTCCATTCGCAACGACCACAGAACCCCCCCCCCCTCTATTTACATGCAATGGTTTGGTCCAAAGCGAACGGTTTGGTCCATTCGATGTGATTCGATGATTCGATGTGAATGGTTTGGTCCATTCGCAACGACCACAGAACCCCCCCCTCTATTTACATGAATGGTTTGGTCCATTCGCAAAGCCCTCTGCAAGCTCTCTGATTGGTTGAATCGTTTTTTGGACATAGCTCGGTAAGTAATTGTCCGATTAATATGAAACCTTGAAAAGGCACATCCTCGGGTCCCCAGCAATATACCTGGCAAGTTAAAAGTATATCGGACCCGTGGTTGTCGAGAAACAGCGGTCACAGACAAACGTACAAACGTACAGACAGAGATTACTGGAATTATAGATAGACTAGGGCATGCCCGTACTATATATAAGCTAGGACGTGCCCGTACGTGGGTGCCCGTTCCTTGCCAAAAAAAAAAAAAAAAAAAATTTGTGTAGGGGTGTGTGTGTGTAAACATCCTAGGGCGTGCCCGTACGTGGGTGCAAAAAAACATGCGTGCAAACAACAACAACAAAAAAAAACTTTGAAACCACGTGGCAGTAACGACCACAGAACCCCCCCCCCTCTATTTACATGAATGGTTTGGTCCATTCGCAACGACCACAGAACCCCCCCCTCTATTTACATGCAATGGTTTGGTCCAAAGCGAACGGTTTGGTCCATTCGATGTGATTCGATGATTCGATGTGAATGGTTTGGTCCATTCGCAACGACCACAGAACCCCCCCTCTATTTACATGAATGGTTTGGTCCATTCGCAAAGCCAAAGCGAACGACCACAGAACCCCCCCCCTCTATTTACATGAATGGTTTGGTCCATTCGCAAAGCCAAAGCGAACGACCACAGAACCCCCCCCCCCCCCCCCCCCCTCTATTTACATGAATGGTTTGGTCCATTCGCAACGCCAAAGCGAACGGCGAACGGCTAAATCGCCATAGCTCGGTAAGTACTTGTCCGATTAATTTCAAACCTTGAAAAGGCACATCCTCGGGTCCCCAGCAATATACCTGGCAAGTTTCAAGTATATCGGACCCGTGGTTGTCGAGAAACAGCGGTCACAGACACACAGACACACAGACACACAGACACACAGACACACAGACACACAGACACACAGAGATTGCTGGAATTATAGATAGATGAAACACAAATGCAGCTGAAACGCATCAATCCCATACAATCGCATCATTCTCAAATATGTAACAACGTATAAGGTAATTACCCGTGGCTGTTGATGTGTGTAATCGATTAAATTGAATGAAATGAGGGAGACCACACAGATCAGGATGATAACGAATCAATGCATTGATATATTTACGATACACACATCACGTTCATCCACAACACAACAACACATAATATTACATGAGATACAATAAACAAATCAGGTTCATCCACAACACAACAACACATAATATTACATGAGATACAATAAACAAATCAGGTTCATCCACAACACAACATCACATAATATTCCATTAGAATTTGGATGCACCACACACATCATGTTCATCCACAACACAACAACACATAATATTCCATGACATGCACCACACACATCATGTTCATCCACAACACAACACCACATTATATTACATGAGATGCACAACACACATCAGGTTCATCCACAACACAACAACACATAATATTCCATGAGATACAATAAACAAATCAGGTTCATCCACAACACAACAACACATAATATCCCATGAGATGCACTACACACATCACATTCATCCACAACACAACATGACATAATATTCCATGAGACGCACAATAAACAAATCAGGTTCATCCACAACACAACATCACATAATATTCCATTAGATGCACCGCACACATCACGTTCATCCACAACACAACACCAAATACTATTCCATGACATGCACCACACACATCATGTTCATCCACAACACAACACCACATAATATTCCATTGGATGCACAACACACATCATGTTCATCCACAACACAACACCACATAATATTACATGAGATGCACAACACACATCATGTTCATCCACAACACAACAACACATAATATTACATGAGATGCACAGCACACATCATGTTCATCCACAACACGACACCACATAATATTCCATTGGATGCACAACACACATCACATTCATCCACAACACAACAACACATAATATTCCATGACATGGACCACACACATCATGTTCATCCACAACACAACACCACATAATATTCCATGACATGCACCACACACATCATGTTCATCCACAACACAACACCACATAATATTCCATTGGATGCACCACACACATCATGTTCATCCACAACACAACAACACATAATATTACATGAGATGCACAACACACATCACGTTCATCCACAACACAACAACACATAATATTACATGAGGTGCGCAATACACATCATGTTCATCCACAACACAACACCACATAATATTCCATTGGATGCACAACACACATCACGTTCATCCTCAACACAACAACACATAATACTCCATGAGATGCACAACACACATCATGTTCATCCACAACACAACACCACATAATATTCCATGAGATGCACAACACACATCACGTTCATCCACAACACAACAACACATAATACTCCATGAGATTGACAACACACATCATGTTCATCCACAACACAACAACACATAATATTCCATTGGATGCACAACACACATCACGTTCATCCACAACACAACAACACATAATATTCCATGACATGGACCACACACATCATGTTCATCCACAACACAACACCACATAATATTCCATAAGATGCACAACACACCTCATGTTCATCCACAACACAACACCATATAATATCCCATGAGATGCACTACACACATCACATTCATCCACAATACAACAACACATAATATTCCATGAGACGCACAATAAACAAATCAGGTTCATCCACAACACAACATCACATAATATTCCATTAGATGCACCGCACACATCACGTTCATCCACAACACAACAACACATAATATTCCATGACATGCACCACACACATCATGTTCATCCTCAACACAACAACACATAATACTCCATGAGATGCACAACACACATCATGTTCATCCACAACACAACACCACATAATATTCCATGAGATGCACAACACACATCACGTTCATCCACAACACAACAACACATAATACTCCATGAGATTGACAACACACATCATGTTCATCCACAACACAACAACACATAATATTCCATGAGATGCACAACACACATCATGTTCATCCTCAACACAACAACACATAATACTCCATGAGATGCACAACACACATCATGTTCATCCACAACACAACACCACATAATATTCCCTAAGATGCACAACACACCTCATGTTCATCCACAACACAACACCATATAATATCCCATGAGATGCACTACACACATCACATTCATCCACAACACAACATGACATAATATTCCATGAGACGCACAATAAACAAATCAGGTTCATCCACAACACAACATCACATAATATTCCATTAGATGCACCGCATACATCACGTTCATCCACAACACAACAACACATAATATTCCATGACATGCACCACACACATCATGTTCATCCACAACACAACACCAAATAATATTCCATGACATGCACCACACACATCATGTTCATCCACAACACAACACCACATAATATTCCATTGGATGCACAACACACATCATGTTCATCCACAACACCACACCACATAATATTACATGAGATGCACAACACACATCATGTTCATCCACAACACAACAACACATAATATTACATGAGATGCACAGCACACATCATGTTCATCCACAACACGACACCACATAATATTCCATTGGCTGCACAACACACATCACATTCATCCACAACACAACAACACATAATATTCCATGACATCCACCACACACATCATGTTCATCCACAACACAACACCACATAATATTCCATGACATGCACCACACACATCATGTTCATCCACAACACAACAACACATAATATTACATGAGATGCACAACACACATCATGTTCATCCACAACACAACACCACATAATATTCCATGAGATGCACAACACACATCACGTTCATCCACAACACAACAACACATAATACTCCATGAGATGCACAACACACATCATGTTCATCCACAACACAACACCACATAATATTCCATGAGATGCACAACACACATCATGTTCATCCACAACACAACAGCATATAATATTCCATAAGATGCACAACACACATCATGTTCATCCACAACACAACACCACATAATATTCCATGAGATGCACAACACACATCATGTTCATCCACAACACAACATCACATAATATTCCATGAGATGCACAACACACATCATGTTCATCCACAACACAACACCACATAATATTACATGAGATGCACAACACACATCACGTTCATCCACAACACAACATCACATAATATTCCATGAGATACACTTGATCTATCCAACTCTAACTGTGAGATGAATTCTACTTTACATACCAAATCACTTACTTGTATCGAGTCCAGAAACCTCAGATCTTCCCCAGAATGTTCTATCTGATTCTCCATTACCGGTATATAAATGCTCATAATAATTCTAAAGAGAGTACTTGGACCTCAGGGAGCTTTCTACAGATTGGACAAATTGGATTTCTTCTTGGATTCCTGATTGTTAAATTAAGTGGAAACATGAACAGAATTGTATTTAGTTCTTCCACCTGATCCAGTGGCACGTGATGCTCTTAACCCAGGTTCGAATCCCACATACTGTACTCTACCATAGATGAGGAAGTCGATATGCCTCCGATTTTGGAATGGTATGGACAATCTATGAGTTTAATATCACACAATTGCTCAAAAAATCTAACAAGATATAAACTTACAAAGTATCCACCAGTCATCTGCGGAGGATTTCAACATTCATGGTGATTGCATCGGTGAACTACAAAAATGATCGACACCCCAAATCTGCATGTTTGTAATTATTATTCTTCTTTTCAGACAGCCTTCCTCAAAATTAGTTTCATCTCAGGGCTTGATTTAAACACGAATCTCCTGCATTTTACAATGGGAACGTCCATGACTACTCAAAAGTTTGATCAATAAGTATAATTCAACAAAGTAGGTAGCACTGAATACCTTCAAGGAGTGGGAAGGAAACGACTGTCATTGAGGCTGATGCGGGTGGGCCCTTAGTGGCAAAATAGGATGACGGCCAATCGCACCTTCATGATTGTGGTTAACAGTGAAATATTATTGCTGCCATTATAAAATAATACGACTCTTGAATGCTGAACGGTTTGAACGGATACCAGGCTGAACGGTTTATGTTTTGTATCCCATTGTGCGCCCAGATCTCGATCAGGATCTTCATCAATATCGAATCAATTAGTCTTTGTCACACACCAATCTGTTCACCAAGTTTCGTACCAATATATCTGTTGGAACCCATCTGTGGATCGGTCCCATCGGCCGATGGGTCTGACCCATCTGTGGATGCACGAGAAATGACAATGCAGACCCATCGGCCGATGGGACCGATCCACAGATGGGTTCCAACATATCCATCACTTTTTGAGATATCCAGTTCACAGACAAACAAAAAAATAGACAAACACGCGTGAAAAGTATCGTATTTGGCCCTGCAATGCTTTCAGTTAAAGCATAGCTCGGAGCAAACGGTAGCACTAATTCCACCGGACAGTGTCAGCCATCATAAATAGAAATGCCATGTGTCGACACAGAGACGGGATATTTTCACTGCTTCATGTAATACAAAAGTGACTGCAAACACGCAAAAAAAAAAAAGCATCTGGAAATGCTAAACATCCGCGATCGTTTGTATTCAGACGTTTTCTTCTTCTTCCGTATGCTCAAAATAACGAAAACAGTTTTAATAAATACAAAATCAAAATTGATGTTTTTATGCAGCCTTGATATTTGAGCTTTAGATCTAAAAAAAATTACCTTCTGGCGTTTGATTGGTGAACCAATTCAGTGAACCAATGAGCAAATTCTTTAAATTATAAGTCAATCGGGTGAAAATTGCTGATTCTACACAACCTTGACCTTTGAACGTTTGATCTAAAAAAAAGCCAATCAGCTTCGAGCTTTTGGTGAACCAATTCAGTGAACCAATTTGCAAATTTTTAAAATTTCAGGTCAATTGTGTAAAGAATAACGTTTTTACGTGATGCCGACCTTTGACCTTTTGACGAAATTCTTAATTTGTCTTCTCCATATTCTAATAGTGAAGTTTTGTTGACAATTTGATGACAAAACAAATGGTAAATTGAAATTTTAGGTCAATTGGATGAAAATTGATTTTATGTGACGCTGACCTTTGACCTTTTGACAAAATTATTAATTTGCCTTCTCCGTATTATCATTTTAGAAGTTACAAATTGTCCCAAAAACCTATTTGATTGTTATCATTGAAACAAACGGAGCGCTTTCACGGTTTTGGCCTCTTTACCAAATGGAGACCTCGTTTAACCATTACAGAGCTGTGGTTCCAAAATACACCACCTACACCTCCTTAAAACTGCAAAGTTGCAATGAAAGTCGAAATTAACCTTGAAACTACAAAGTTGCATGGGAACTTTCCTGTACATTGACATCAGACATCAACTTCAAAGTGCAATGCTGTTTATGGATGGGTCTCTTCCTTTCTGAAATTGCTGTAGTATCCTTAACTATCTAACAATGGTAAATACAACAGTAAACCAATCCTTTCATCAACAGATGAATCAGACAACTGATCTTCATCAATTTCTTCAACATCTTCTTTGTCCGTCGATTCTTCATCACGAAAACTTTGAATGATATCAGTAAATGAGGGAGGACGACAACTTCAGACCAGACTGGCTCATGAAGATGAGTATCTGTGTCCTCTTTCCAGCCATGTTCCTGGACAGGAGGAAGATTGGGGTCATTCATGGGTGCACACTTCCACTGTGCCGCAAGGTAATTGGCCCGTTTGATATGGAGGAATTGATGATTTCCGGCACGGCGGCAGTTTACTGAGACCAATCTAGGCCGTCTTCAAGGTCGGTCTTGTCAGTTTTGTCTCCCATCATCTCGCGTAGCATCAGCACCTGCACCTTGTCCACCTCCTTGATTCTGAAATGACAACAGAAACACTCTGCAGTTAATCTGGTTGGGCAATGCAGAATGCATGCATGATTATATCAATTATACGTCATATTCAATCAGGTAACAGGTATTGATAATCAGATTTTTTTTTTGGCAAATAAGCAGTTATAATTATGTTTATACGATTAATTGGAATTACTATATTTAACTTTTTACCCTCGCCTGAGGAGAGGGTATTGCATTTGAGTCCGTTTTTCTGTCTGTCTGTCTGTCTGTCTGTTTGTTTGTCCGCACAGAATAAATATGATTTTCCCTGCAACCGCTGGTCCGACCGACAGGACATTTTCACGATAGGTGCAACTCCCCCTGTATAATTTTTTTTAAATGATAACTATGACGTCTTAGGTCACGTGGTTCGGCCGCCATCTTGGAAAAACCGAAAAACTTTGCACCTCTATATCTCTGAAAGCGCTGAATGGAAAAATTTGACAGATGGCTTATTGTAAAGAAATCTCCATGGGGAATAAAATATGTTAATGATGATGTCATAGGTGCCTCCATTATGACGTCATAATTCGACAAGTACAAAACTTCATCCGATCAAGATGAAATTTTTTGAGCATCATGTAGTCATAAATTGGTGGAGAATTTTTTTAAAATAATGATGACGTCATCGGTCACGTGGTTCGGCCGCCATCTTGGAAAAACCGAAAAACTTTGCACCTCCATATCTCCGAAAGTTAGGAATTGAAAAAATTGAGACATGGCTCATTGTAAAGAACTCTCCATGGGGAATAAAATATGTTAATGATGATGACATCGGTCACGTGGTTCGGCCGCCATCTTGGAAAAACCGTAAACTTTGCACCTCCATATCTCCGAAAGTTCTGAATAGAAAAAATTGAGACATGGCTCATTGTAAAGAACTCTCCATGGTGTTATGGATTCGTCACTTCCGTTGTGGTTCTCATCCACTGTAAACATTTTTGGTTGCATGTACTATTATTGTTATCGTTTAAGTGAAAAAGGGATTACTGTTTTCAGAAGGTAAAAAAAGTTAATGTTTTAAATGAAACCGGAACCAGACGACGACGAAGAGGAAGAAGAGGAAAAAAAAGAAGGCGGAGCGAGTGAAGTTGGACAAGAAGCCGAGCTGCTTGGAGGTCTTGAGCAAACGTTGGCGAACGAGGGTCACGAGTGAACTTTGGGTTTCCTGGGAAAGGGATTCCTGCGACAGAGTTGTTATCGCTGTGACAGATAAACCTGCGTGACAGGTTTTGCGGTTGATTCTGAAGAGAATCATCGGAGTGCCAGTATGCCACGAGAACGGGCCGTCGGCCATTTTACCTCACGCAGGAATTGCGCATCGCTCAAGGTTTTTCACCTCGCTTCAACCATTTTCACCGCATCCAGACACGTTAATCTGGTGTGTGTGTGTAACGTGGATTTTGAATGGGAAATTGCGGTTCGCCGAATGTGAGCCTTTGAACGTCTATACCAGAAGGTGTGATTTCCCAGGCACCTCTTGAGGACACCTTCGCCCATCTTTGGCAGTGTGACTGTCAACCCAAGGGGATTCTGGTCTCGATACGACATCGTACGGACGATCACTGGAGTTGATCAACTTTGGCTTGAAGCCGGAACCAACTTTGGCTTGAAGCCAGGACAGAGGCATTGGGGATGTTCTTTTCGCTCACTTGGAGCACAGTGAGTTATATATTACGAAACAGTTGGTACCATCATAGGAATGATATATATTGATTGTACTTTTGATTAATATTGTTACTGTACCATTATTCTTGTGTGACCTTAATACAATACATGTTTGTTGGTAACAATTGGTGTGGTTTCACCATTGATCTTTGGCATACAGAATAACACATCTTTCTGCCGTGACTCCTCTCGGGATCGGAGGTACACCGTGACCGGGGTTTGGGGAGGAGCACGTAACAATAGGGAATAAAATATGTTAATGATGACGTCATCGGTCAGGTGGTTCGGCCGCGATCTTGGAAAAACCGAAAAACATAGCACCTCTATATCTCCGAAAGTGCTGAATATAAAAAATTGAGACATGGCTCATTGTAAAGAACTCTGCATGGGGAATAAAATATGTTAATGATGACGTCATCGGTCACGTGGTTCGGCCGCCATATTTGTCCTAAATGGCCGATAAAAAAGTAAATTCCGGCAAGTCCTCGGTATCTGACCGATTTTTCATTTGTTTTTCTGTCCGCTCACTTATACTTGACTACAGGTCACAGTTTTAAAGCGATCTTCACGAAAGTTCACCAAATGGTAGAGTTCGTGGTCCTATAAAATCCTATATATTTTTGAGGTCAAATGGTCAAAAGGTCAACATAGGCCAAAGGTCAACCACTTTTCTTCGAATTCCAAAAATCCTCAATTTTCATCCAATTGACTTGAATTTTGAATAGGATTTACATATCGGCCAACTGAATTCAACCACCAACTATCTTTGAGATCAGCATCGGCCAAAAGGTCAACATAGGCCAAAGGTCAACAACAATTTCAAATTTCTAAAATCCTCAATTTTCATCCAATTCACTTGAAATTTGAATGGGATTTACATGTCAGTTAACTGAATTCAAACACCAATTATTTAAGAGGTCAAAAGGATGCTCTACTGACTGCCATTCTGCTTTGTTCTCTTTTGCCAAGTGTCGCTCAATGATTGATTTTTCATCTCTTTGTCGGTTTGTCTGTCTGTTTGTGTGCAGTACTACGTCTACACTGTTGCACATAGAATCGCCATTAGGCTATGAGCCGAGGGGTCGACCATGCTCAATCAGAGCGAGGATGGCTAACAGTTATTTTTGGCAAGGCCAAGGTCCCTAGTGCTGAAAAAAATGTGATAGCAGTGTGAAACTCTTAGCCGTATCTGTGTTATCATCACATTTGTCAGATCACCCATTTATCGCTTTTCGGGTCATTTTTCCCGCTTAAGATTTAGGGGGTGGGGTTAGTTTTTTGGCTCTCAAATAATATCACGTGTATATATCAGCTAGTGTGGTATATCAGGTAAAAGGTTATTGAATTACCTTTCAAATGATGTATAGAAAGTGCCTGTGTGATCTATAGTAACCTCTTTATAATGATTATTAAAACATAATTATTTCCACCAACTCTCAAAACTTCATCACAAAATCCCCAATTTTAGGAACAAAAATAGGCAAAAATCAAAAGGTATGTAAAAGGTATGTTTCGATTTGAGACACACATACAGTATAATTAGAGTCAATATCCTCACACATATGATCATGATGTGCTATGAAATTCAATGCAATATGTGTAGACATGCTAATACGAATGTTGTCATCAATGTCAATATTTTCATTATATTTTAGGTGATTTGCAACCATGACAGCGGTGCACGACATCTAATGTATTTCTCTTTGTAGATTTGTTGGTGCAGAATACATTTTTAAGCAACTATAGCAACTGATGCTAATTTGTAGTAGTGGTGGCGGTGGTGGTCTCATTCGATATTATGTGTCTTTCCAGGTGAGATGGTGGTGGTGATATTGGTGGTGGTGAAACAGAGTGTACCGCAGATAGACAATTGAACAAATACTTGCAATGGAGATTGCGATCACTCAGAAAGTTCCCAAAGACGTTTGTATCATTCATAAGCTATCGTTAGATGTCAAACCAGAAGATCCGCTCATAAGCCCTCAAACATTCGATTCGTGGACTACATTGCTGGATGCGGCCAAAATACGGAACCATGCACCCATTCTCGACCTTGCTCAGTCGCTGCCAGAGAAGGAGATTCCCCGAGTATTCTACCACAGGCAGTGCAGGAGCGTGTTCACCATGAAGCGAGATTTGGAAGCACTGAAACGAAAAGCTGAATCCGATTTAACCGACGATGCTGCTGCAACATGTTCAGCGAGCAAGAGACAAGCCAGAAGGGCATCTTCGGAATCACGCATCTATGAACCGGATTGTATATTCTGTGGAAAGACCAAGTGGTGCAAGGGAACGTCATCCCGTGAAAAGTTGAGCAAGGCTGTTGATCTGAGAGCAGATGAAACACTGCGAAACAGCGCCGTGCGTAAATGTGACACGAAAATCATGGCTGCCACAAGTAGAGACATTGTGGCAGCTGAAGCACGATACCATTTCTCTTGCTACAGAAGTTACACGAGACCAAGCACTAAAGATGCACATGACAGAAACACGGCCGCCACAAACGAATCTGACTACACTGAAGAAGAAGCATACAATGAGTTGCTAGTATACATCCGGAACCATATAATCCCGAATAAGGAAATTGTTAGGATGACAACGCTGGTAGAGCACCTACAATCGATAATGACATCAAGAGGGTTGCATGGGATAAGAACTGCTACAAGAAAAAACCTCGCACGGAAACTGGAAACTGATCTTGGAAATAGCGTTCACATCTTTCAAGACAACAGTGGAAAACTGATTGTCGTACCTGATAATGTAACACTACAAGATGCTGTCAAAGAAATACAAACACTTAAACAACAACTGAGCATTTGGAAAGGGAAATCATCAAACATGTCCAAAGTCATTGATCAGACATCGACACACATCAGATCGATGATAAGGAAGGATAACAAACCAACTCCATGGCCCTATCATCCAGCCGACGTCGACAATGACTCTTTCGTCGTTCCCGTCTATCTCCAGCGCTTTATGCTTGGCCTCTTGACTGGAGATCCGGAAAACGAGCTTCCATCAAACAGGGTCATCATGCTGATGCAATCTTTCAGCCAGGACATTATCTATGCAGTGAGCTGTGGACAACAAAAGCCTCCGAAACACATGTTGCTCCCATATGCAGTTAAGACTCTCACAGGGAACGTAGAACTAATTCGCACATTGAACCATCTTGGACATGCAATATCCTACACTCAACTGGAGGAAAATGACACTGCACTATGTCTTCAAAAACTTGCAGCAAACTTAAATGAGCAAACAGTCCTACCAAGCAGCATCCAGCCGTATGTATTCACAAACTTGGCATGGGATAACATTGATAGACTGGAAGAGACGCTGACCGGGAAAGGAACAACACATCGAGTCAATGGCATTGCAGTGCAGGCCAAAATGTATGGACCACACCTTCCAAAGGAGCCACTTCCGAAGATCGAGAGGCTCAAGCAAAGAACAGTCTGCATAACAGAAGAAACACTGCCTGTCTACATTGCAGGTGAACGTGTTGGGCCTCATCCACTACAAACATTATCAACAGCTGCAGCGGAAAACAAGATGGCTATGGAAGTTGCTCAAATCAAGAATCTTCTTTGGGTCATTGCCCGTCAGGTGGACCCAGTAACACAAAAAACACCAAGTTGGACAGGATTCAACATCACCGTCAGGGCATCTATCAGCGTCTCTCAGGATATTGTTAGATATATGCCTACAATAAATGCACCAGCTACAGAGATGTCCACAGTCGCAGAAATCTTGAAGCAGTCTGAAAGCGTCCGACAGATCCTACACTTGCAGGACATCGTCGTCGTCATGGATCAGGCCCTGTATGCTAAGGCTGCCGAGATCGTCTGGAAACACACAGACACATATGCTAACATCGTACTTCGCCTCGGCACGTTCCACACAATCTGCAATGTGATGTCGATTCTTGGTGCTCGTTTCCAAGATGCTGGTCTTAGAGACTTTTGCATCGAAACAGGAATCGTCGCAGAAGGCTCACTCAATCGGGTTATGGAGGGGAAGATGTACAACCGAGCAGTCCGTGTACATAAGAGCATCTACGAAGCATTCATGAGGCTTGCGTGGATTGAATTTCTCCCTTTGTTGGAAAAGATGCGACCAGAGGCAACACAGACAGTCACTACGTTGTTAGCAGAAGTTGCTGAATTGGGACAAGATGAGAGCCAGTGGAACAACCTGTTGGAAGATCAATCGTGTGAAGAAGTTCAGGCTGTTTGGAAGCAAATCCTGCATCACCTTCGTCATGATAATGGTGAATTGTCATCATTCTGGATGTCGTATGTGGATATCATTGAAACGGTCTTGCTTGCTCTACTGCGCGCTTCCCGAGAAGGTAATTGGCCATTACATCTATCTGCTATCCAAGCCATGATTCCTTGGTGCTTCGCATACGACAAAATCAACTATGCACGGTATTTATCAGCATACTACGCACAAATGACAAACCTTCCAACGCAGCACCCTGGCATCTTCCAAGCGTTCTCGGATGGGTACTTCTCAGTTCAAATGTCAAAAAGCAATCCGTTTGGACGCATTCCAGTTGACCAAACTACTGAGGTCACTGTCAACAAAGACACACAGACACCAGGTGGCACTACCAGGTTCAACTTGAAATCTGGAGCAGTGAAGCGCTACTATGTCACATCCGAACACAGGAGTGCGTTTCTCCGCCAGATGAGGGAAATGGTGAATGTGAGCAACACACACGTACAACACGCGGATCTGCAGCAAACACGGATCAAGAAAGATGAGGACGCTGTATCATCACTGATAACTCTGATCCAGAGTTGGGTGAACCCATTCACTATGGCCAGCTCTCTCATCAGTATTTCCACCGCACGTGCAGCCCCTCCAAATATTGCCAAGGATCTGGAGAAAGCATGGGAAGTCGGACACAAGTGCTACACAAACTTCAAGATTGAGCGACTTGAGAGCAACCCACCAATCAAGAAATTCCACGACCCTTTGCAACTGAACAAGCTGAAGACTTTCAGCAACCTCACTAAGAAGAAGGAATGCAGAAGCAATGGCAGGGCAGTAATTCTTCAAGCAGACAGAGCTCTATTTGGTAGAATTATCGTGATGGCACAGGGCCGAGATCTTCACATGGCAGAGGTGCTATCTCATCCTCTAGGTCCCTTGCCATGGGCCCTGGCGACACCCGAATAGAAGGCCTTCTACGGAAAACCAACAAAGCTGCCCTAGCCACGGCCTTGCAAAGGACTGTGACCCCGGCTGAAAGGATACCCGACAATTCGGCAACAATTATTGACGGGATGCTCCTTATACAGAAGGTGGCAGGTGATCAAACTACATTTGCCGAAGTGGCCATGATTGTCCTATCCATGGCCCTGAAGGATGGATGCAGTAGCCAGAGGATCGATGTCGTCTTTGACACCTACAAGGAGACTTCCATCAAAAACAGCGAACGGTTAACCAGGGGGGAAGAACTTGGACTTGAGCTGAAAAACATCACGGCATCTCAAATTGTAAGGCAATGGCGCAAGTTTCTCAGCTATGTTGGGAACAAGTCAAGTCTTATCATGTTCCTGGTCGAAGAGTGGAAGAAACCAGAGTACATCAGACACCTACAGGGAAAGGTTCTCTTTGTAACATGCGATGACAAGTGTTATCAGATCACATCTGATGCTAGCCAAGAAGTAGTGGCCCTGGAAAGCACACACGAGGAAGCAGATGGTCGTCTGTTCTTGCATGCTGCCCATGCTGCCGCACATGGATACCAGTCTGTGCTTATTAGCTCAGATGACACCGACGTACTTGTCATTGGCTTGGCATTTCATACCAAGATTCATGCCAAGTTGTTTCAGAAATGTGGCACCAAAGCAAGGGCTAAAATCCTAGACATAGGGAAAATAGGAAAGTCAGTCGGCACAAATGTATGTCAGGCCCTAATTGGAATGCATGCCTATACCGGATGCGACACAGTCAGCACGTTCGCTGGACGAGGAAAACTGACTGCACTAAAACTCATCAGAACCAACAAAGATGTGCAGGATGCATGTACACAGCTGGGAGAGGACTGGGACGTCAGTGAGGAACTGATGGATAAATTGGAGAACTTCACTTGTCTCATGTACGCACCGAAGTCGGGGACAGTGAAGGTGAATGACTTGAGATATCACCTGTTCTGTGCCAAGAGGGGAGAGATCGACAGTCACCAGCTACCTCCGTGCAAAGACTGCTTAACCAAACATGCACAGCGAGCCAACTATCAAGCCGCTATTTGGAAGAGGAGTCTCAATATGGATCCAGCAGTACCGAGTCCAATCGGGAAAGGATGGCACTGGGATACCCAGGATGGTCGCGTGCAGCTGGCAGTCGACTGGATGCAAGGACAGCCCGCACCACAGGCGGTTCTGGATTTACTGGCATGCACCTGTTCGAAAAGATGCACACTACCCATGTGTGTCTGCATGGCCAGTGGTTTGAAGTGCACAGACATGTGCAAACTCACCACATGTGACAACCAGAGAGTGTATGGTGAGAGTGATGACAGTTCGGCAGAAGACGATGAAGAAGACGACGACGGTGACGAGGATAACTTCTGAATTGTAGAACTGTATGGAGAAAGATCATGTACATATGTGTAACATGTACATGTACATATGGTGTACGCTGAATTGATAACTCGTGTACTTTATGGTATGATGTCTATAAATATATTGTTGTGGATATGAGAATGTTTTTTTATTTTATTGTTGTTGTAAAACGTTGTTGTAAAAGGTTGTTGTAAAAGGTTGTTGTAAAATATCACCCCTCCTCCCTCCGTTTGTGGTTGTATAAAGGTCAAAGGGCGTTTCCGTAGTTAGTCCATAAAACATACATGCAGGACACGATATATCTTTTTTTGACAGTTATATCCTTATTATGTGTATTAGTGTAAGGCTGTGTCTTCCATTAATTGAAATACTCCATTGCACCAGTGAAAGAGAATAGATCCCCCTTTCCTTCCCATCCCCAAAAATCTCCCTTTCCTTCCCATCCCCAAAACCTCCATTTCCATATTACATCCCCTCTCGTCACTGCTGAGCCCTCGATTCCCAATCACCTCCCCTCCAATAACCGCCATTGACCAAGTGCTTTGAGTCGGAGAAGAAAGGCGTGTCTCCACCTCGTCAGAGGGGAGGAGGGGCGTGCCCGCCCGTCGTCATCCAAGGCGGAGCCCGAGGGTCGCGCGACCAACCAGGGCCGAGGTGAGCACCCCGATGGGCGTGTCCAAAACGCCGGGGGCGTAATCGCTGGAGGCGCTATGAAAGGCGCAAAACGGAAGTGCGAAGTGGTCAGGAGGAGTTGGTGAGAGATGCACTCTGAGTTGGTCTGAGTCGGTTGGTCACAAAGGGTTGGTCTTGGTGAGAGAGGTCTGAGTTGGTCTGAGTTGGTCGTCAAGAGAGTGGTGGTAAAGAGTGAGGGACCAAGAAAGAGTTGAGGGTTTAGACGAGTGGGACAAGGCCTGGCAAGGCAAGTGGAGGCGGCAGCAGCAGCGACACCCGGCAGCCGCTTGGGGCCTGGGCGGCGGTTTGGAGCAGGGCCGAAAAGGAACGGCGGCTGCTAAACGCGCCGATCGTGCTGCATGACCCCCCTTTGGACCTCCCTCTCCCTCCAGCCCTCCACATCCTGCGATTCCTGCAATTCCCCGCGTGAGTCAGTGTCTTTTGTTTGTTCTGTCCTGGGATAAGTTAAGCCTGTAGATAAGCTAGTATTTGCACTGTGTCACCTGCGTCTTATGTGTTGTAAATAAACTTAATTGCTCCTTTTTGCTTGTGTGTGTAAATAATAAACCCCATTACTCGTCTGTACGTCTTCTCGTTTTAATTCCTTTTCCTCTTGCATTGCGTCGTTTTTGTCTTTTCCCTCATTGAGCAGCTACGGTGCGATACGGCCAAAGTTCTGGGTGAATCGGGTGAGTTTTGTTAGGTCGCGGTCTTACACCACCGCTCGGTCTATAACATCTGTCCGCGACCTGTAACAATTGGTGTCGGGGAGTGAGATCGATCCGGAGCGCGCTTCACGCGCTCAAAATTATAAAGTACCGAAATTTATTTTGTTTTATAAAGTAAAACCCGAATTTTGAAATCGCGCCATGGCTGTTCAAGGCGACGGGATGCCGGTGGGAGAGATAGAGGGGTTAGAAGTAACCCAGGACTTCGGGGAAGAAAGGGAAGAGGAGAGCAATGAGGTGGTTGAGGGTGTATCAGGTGCACAAAATGGCGGCCTCGCGCACATGGTTATTGTGGCGCCAAATTTAGCCACGCCCGTGACCGTAGCAGCGCCGCCGATGGATTGGGGCCTTTTTTTCATACAAATGAAGGCCCTTATGGCCCAGAATAGCGAGAAAATGAGGGAGGAAATGAGGGCTGATAATGAGCGATTGGGTGAGCGATTGGAGGGCCAAATGGGGGTAATGAGGGACGAAGCGAGGGGTACTGGGGAGGAGTTAGACAAGAAATTTGGGAAGTTAGACAATAATTTTGAGGGGTTAGACAACGGGATAAAAGAAGTAAAGAATGGGTTAACGGGGGTGGAAAATAGAATGGCTGCCCAGGAGAATCAGTTAGAAGGGGTGAAAAATGGGTTAATGGGGCTAGAAAACAGGATGGAAGGCAAATTGAGGGACATGAGGGACCAAGCGGAAAGGGAAGTTAACCAAATGGGGCAGCAGATAGAGGGGGTCAGAATGGGGGTAGAAACCAAACTGGATGCTCAGAGGGATGAATTGGGACAGATGAGGGTGGCATCTACAAAAGAGATGGGGGAGATGAAGGAGGAGATACGACGGGGTGTGGGTGAGGAGTTCTCGGGGCTACGCGAGGAGGTAAAGCGAGGCGAAAGCGTATAGAGAAAGAGGTGAGAAATAATACGGCAAAGTTACAGGGGGGAATAGAAGATCTGACGAAAGGAGTAGAACAGCTGACAGTGGGACAAAAGGAACTAGCGGACCAAGTGGAAAAGAACACTGCAATCATCGGGGGTTTAAAAGCGACACAAAAGGACATTAAAAATGAATTAATAGCGACACAAAAGGAATGTCAGATGGTACATGAGGGATTGACGAAGAGGTTGGAAGAGGTGACAGAAGTAATGGAGACGAAGGACCGGGAGGTAAGGACGCACATAGAAACGGTTAAAGTAGCGATGGAGGAAGAAATAGAGGGGGCGCACCGGGAGCTGAAGGAGGTAAAGGAAAAAGTAGAGGAGGTGGAAGAGGGGGTGAGTGAAATTAAGAAGAGACGGAGGGAAACTAAGAGGGAGATAAAGGAGGAAGTCATGGAATATGTACAAGGTCTGTGTTCAAATCATGATTAGATGCTCACTAACCAAATAAAAAGTTTGCAGGTGGCAAAGGAGGTGCGGAGACAAGGTACGGAGGTGAGTGGCAATGTACATGATGTGAGGGGAGCTTCAGTCGGCTTGGGGATTGGTTTGGATCCGGGTGTTCGTGAAAGGCCGTTGGTGAAGTGTGTGACAGGTCAGGTGTGCGAACAAAGAGGTGTGCGAGAATGTCCGACCATGGGGTGTGTGAGGAAAAAGTGCACGCCGAGGAGTGAGTGTGCCGTCAAGAGTGAGTTGGTTGAAGCGCGTGTGCGAGGGGGTACATGGAAGCGCGGTGTGGTGAGTGTTACGGAGGAAGTAACGAAAAAGTGTGCGCGAGAGAGGTGTGTAACGGACGGGTGCATGGGGAAAGCGCATGCTGTCGAGAGTAAGGGTGAGTGCGCTGTCAAGAGTGGAGGTGAGAGTAGTGAGAGTGAAACGGAGCGCGAGTTGGTTATGACAGGTGAGCGAGGATGTACACCTGGAATGGAAGGTTGCACACCTGGAATGGTAGAGCGTGTGTGGGAAGGCACATTTGAGTTGGTAGTGAGGCATGTGGTTGGGTGTGCGAATGAGGGCACACCTGTGATTGTCACAGAGGGAGTGACCGAGGAGGGGGCGCGAAGAGGTGTGTTGGTGAGGTGTGCGACCAACGAATGTGTGCCAAAGTGTTCGGTGGTCAGGTGTGTGACCAAGTCGGCGAGCGGAATGAGTGTACCGAGGTGTGTAAGGAAAGGTACGAGGAGAATGGGAACAGCTGCATGTATGAGCAAGAAAGGGGTAGCGTATGCTTGTAAGAATCCAGGTGAAGCGTCGACGGTAACCAGGCTAGAGGTTAGAACGACTTATAGCCGAATCAGGCCCTCGGTGCGCGTCGGGCAGCTTCGCGTGCCGCGAGAACCAGCGGGGATCCGAGCCACGGCGGGTTCGAAAGGACCGCCGTGCGCGATCCACGCTGGGCCTCGCTTGGAACGGCCGCGTCCGGGCTCCACTAGGCGGAGCGGGCCGCCCGATAGGAAGGGTCGTCATGGCGACCACTTTCTATTGAGACGTGCCGGCAGGTCGAGATCGGGACATTGGATGGCTCCACGCCGAGGTGGTGCGTGGGATCTCGGCCCGGGTAAGCCCCCATCCCTGCCACGAATGCGGGACGCATCCAGCCGCCAGCACAAAAGAATCCGCGTTCGTTGCTCGGCTGTACGAAGCCGGGCTGGAGATGTGAATTGGCGCACCGAGAGGATGTAATAAGTAGACGGATGATGATGGTAGTGATTTGAAACGAAATTTAGAAAAGTGAATAGAATTGGCAGTAAATGGAAAATTTTTGAATTGGGTGGAATTTGGACGAGCAAAATTGATAGAGAGACCCCCGATGTGGTGGGATGGCAAATCCACCATCCCTCACAGATGTGTGGGGCAAAGGAGCTATAGCTTATGGGGTGTATGGCAGTGAAAACTAGCCCGGGTGGGTTAGGTTATATTGATAGGGATCTAGCGAAGATGACATTAGGTGACGTTAAGGTTAGTTAGTGACTGATACCTGTAGGGGGGACGCAGGTAGATTAGTGTGGATGATAATGACGAGGGAGCGCAATAGTTTAAAGGGACGACTGGGAAGCGCAAGTTTCAGAGGGGAGTAGTTAGCTGAGATGATGCCGTGTGTGTGAGGATTGAACAGGTGAGAATGGAACAGGTGTGATTGCACAGGTGTGCAACTGAACAGGTGAATGGAGCAGTGTATGAGGGAGTAGTGGTGATTGCGTGTTGTGCTGACCAAATGGTCCAGGAAGGAAAGGAGGGTGCAGGTGGCACCAGGTATGATTGCACAGGTGTGCAACGACAGGTGAATGAAGAACAGGTGTATGTGGCTGTGTGGAATAAATGGTAGTGTGGAATATCTGGAGTATTGGAATGGATGGTCGTGGAGTGAGAATGGTGGAAATTGTGGAGTGGAGTGAATGGTGCGAAGGTGTGAATGGGGGAAGAGTGGACCCCCATCACGGATACCCGGGGCGGGTAGTGTAAGTGTTAGGTAGAGGGTACAGGTAAATTGTGGTTGGATATTGGCATCTGTGGTGCGGGTGACAGAATGGTATGTGGATGGGTGCGTTGGTGTTGTGGAAATGGCTGGGCGTGTAGCCTGTTAGTGTGTGTAGTTGGTTTGGGCACTCCACCACTGTAAGGATGTCGGCCAGGTGAGGCCGCAGGTGGGCTCTGGGAGCCGGTAGTAGTTGTTGTGGATGGGGCCCGAGGATCCGGAGGACGGACCCGGGTAGCCCAGTGCCAGAGGGCACCATGGGGTGACAGAGCCAGGAGAGGGGCTGTCCCCAGGTAGTTAGGTTAGGGTGAGGAGCTAGGTAAGCTCGGGTGGCAACTACAGTGGTGGAGGTGTGCAGGTGGGTAGACCTGCTGGGAGAGTTACACGTCGCAGCCCAGAAATTGTGCGAGGGCACCGGGAGATGAATCGGGGGAGTGAGACCCCAAATTGAGAAGCACCACAGTTTGGGCAATGGGAATTGGTTATTAGAACCCATAGTGTAAGAGGGCCAATGGTTTGGCAGGAGAAAGACCCCGGGTAGTGTAAAGTTGTTAAAGTCATTTAGGAAATAGTTAGGATGAAGGATCTCCTCGCACCATCTGCATCCACTCACCTGAGGTGACAGGTACTCCACACCATGCCATGTTTTGATTATTTTTTATGATGCAAATGTTTGGATTGTGAGACGCATCATGACGTGGGTGTGACATTGTGCGTAATTCCATCTCTCCCTCCTTATGAGGATTGATGATGAATTGGTGATGGCAAATTTTGAAGTAGAGGGAATGTAGAGACGAATTTGGTATAGGGGAAATATGGGGAAGACGTGACAGTAGTGACGAATTTGTAAATGTGTAGATTTTTGTACATATGGGGTAAGGGCAAGGGTAGGGTAGGTGACAGGGGGGTGACGTACGGTAGGGACGAGCTTTCTCACTTCGCCCTCCGTACGCATTTCGCCTTGCATTGCCTTATTGATGTGTACCCTTGTGACCTTACCCCTCGCTCAATTGTCTTTCCCCTTTTGTCTCCCACATGACCTGTGCGCCGTTGGGTGCCGAGGGGAGCGTGCGTGGGTCGGCCATTGTGCGCCCGAAATTCCCAGAACCAGCTGTCTGCATCGATGCACCACATTATGGACCACATGCCTGTGGCCGAGCACCACTTATGGACCCCATGGGTTGGGGCATGGCCCCTCTGCTGGAACCGGCCATGAGGGCCCGAAATCTTGCTGGCGGACCTTGGCCACAGGGCACCGGTGCCCCACAGGTGAACCACACATAGTCGGCCCTGTGGGCCATAAATAAAGCAAATTTAAAAAAGGACACATTGGGCACACTTTATTGAAAATAGGCCGCCAGTAAGCAAAGCAAAATGAAAATGACAACATCTGGAAGACAAATAATAATCACCAGCAGAGGGAGCCAAAGAGCAAGAGACCACCTGCAGGGTTAGAGGTTGTTGATTTTATTTTATTGTTGAACATTGATGAACAATGGTGACTGCACCGATTGGTGCTTGGGTGTGTATTGGTGCGTTTTTGGGTGCGTTCATGGTGCGTCGATGCAGAGCAGACTGTCTCCCCCCCGAAAGAACAATTACAGGTCCTGGGTTAGTTT
This sequence comes from Myxine glutinosa, assembly GCF_964187855.1. NCBI lineage: Eukaryota > Metazoa > Chordata > Myxini > Myxiniformes > Myxinidae > Myxine > Myxine glutinosa. Next base: position 355,278,025 of record NC_136261.1, on the reverse strand, counting down.
TGCAAATAAAAATAGCGTCAATTGTAAATAATGCTTCCCACCGTCAGTGTGTAGTTTGAAGACCATTCCGCAATTCGGTTAACTGTGGGCGTAAGTCTGTTAGGCAGGGTGCAATGGAGCAGCGGGACACATTTATTATGTTTTAAAACTGTCGCACTCAGGGTCAGGTTAAAAGTAGAGGGAACTACACCTACGTGCCACACTAAGGTAAAAGTTATAGGCCCGGGACGTGCCTAAGGGGAGGAGGGTGCAGTGTTGTGGATATGAGAATGTTTTTTTATTTTATTGTTGTTGTAAAACGTTGTTGTAAAAGGTTGTTGTAAAAGGTTGTTGTAAAATATCACCCCTCCTCCCTCCGTTTGTGGTTGTATAAAGGTCAAAGGGCGTTTCCGTAGTTAGTCCATAAAACATACATGCAGGACACGATATATCTTTTTTTGACAGTTATATCCTTATTATGTGTATTAGTGTAAGGCTGTGTCTTCCATTAATTGAAATACTCCATTGCACCAGTGAAAGAGAATAGATCCCCCTTTCCTTCCCATCCCCAAAAATCTCCCTTTCCTTCCCATCCCCAAAACCTCCATTTCCATATTACATCCCCTCTCGTCACTGCTGAGCCCTCGATTCCCAATCACCTCCCCTCCAATAACCGCCATTGACCAAGTGCTTTGAGTCGGAGAAGAAAGGCGTGTCTCCACCTCGTCAGAGGGGAGGAGGGGCGTGCCCGCCCGTCGTCATCCAAGGCGGAGCCCGAGGGTTGCGCGACCAACCAGGGCCGAGGTGAGCACCCCGATGGGCGTGTCCAAAACGCCGGGGGCGTAATCGCTGGAGGCGCTATGAAAGGCGCAAAACGGAAGTGGTCAGGAGGAGTTGGTGAGAGATGCACTCTGAGTTGGTCTGAGTCGGTTGGTCACAAAGGGTTGGTCTTGGTGAGAGAGGTCTGAGTTGGTCGTCAAGAGAGTGGTGGTAAAGAGTGAGGGACCAAGAAAGAGTTGAGGGTTTAGACGAGTGGGACAAGGCCTGGCAAGGCAAGTGGAGGCGGCAGCAGCAGTGAAACCCGGCAGCCGCTTGGGGCCTGGGCGGCGGTTTGGAGCAGGGCCGAAAAGGAACGGCGGCTGCTAAACGTGCCGATCGTGCTGCATGACCCCCCTTTGGACCTCCCTCTCCCTCCAGCCCTCCACATCCTGCGATTCCTGCAATTCCCCGCGTGAGTCAGTGTCTTTTGTTTGTTCTGTCCTGGGATAAGTTAAGCCTGTAGATAAGCTAGTATTTGCACTGTGTCACCTGCGTCTTATGTGTTGTAAATAAACTTAATTGCTCCTTTTTGCTTGTGTGTGTAAATAATAAACCCCATTACTCGTCTGTACGTCTTCTCGTTTTAATTCCTTTTCCTCTTGCATTGCGTCGTTTTTGTCTTTTCCCTCATTGAGCAGCTACGGTGCGATACGGCCAAAGTTCTGGGTGAATCGGGTGAGTTTTGTTAAGTCGCGGTCTTACACCACCGCTCGGTCTATAACATCTGTCCGCGACCTGTAACAATATGTTGCTTAAATAGAAAGTACATTGTTTTCCTTTGGTTTACTTTATGTATAGCTGGTAATATAAGAGAACCATACAACACTACAAGACTAAAAACGTTTGCATGAATATGATGTAAATTATCTCGCCAAGTTAGGGTACATCAGGATACATACATATACATGGAGTAGGTTAATCATCACATGCATCATACGTCTGTGGTATATTCAAGAACACCACATACAGTTTGGTCATAATGCCTTCATATTTTTAGAATTAGACATTTCTGACACCAATTTCAGTACTTTTTGGCCTATATATGGCTGACATCCCAATATTATATATACTATTTTTAGACCAATAATGGTATACAAACTATATACATGCTGTCGGTCAAAAATCGTAAAATGTAAATCAATATATCATAAGAGCGGAAAGATATACATTTATGGATTTTAGGTCATGGTTACAGCAACTACTGTATATTGGATTTTCTCATCTTTATCAAGGTGTATGAGATTTAAGGCCCAAATTTGACTTTAATCATACTGTGTGTTTCTCAAATTCAAAAATTCATTTAATATCCGCCAAACTGAATTTTTGCCTAATTTTGTTTTCATTGGGGATTTTGTGATAAATTTTTGAGGGTTGGCGGAAATAATTATGTTTTAATGATCATAAAGAGGTTACTATATATCACACAGGCACTTTCTATACATCATGTGAAAGATAATTCAATTACCTTTCACCTGGTATACAACACTAACTGATACATATAGGAGATATTATTTGAAAGCCCCAAAACGAACCCTACCCCCTAAATCTTAGGCGGAAAAATTACCGAAAGCGTTATTGGGGTGGTCTGACAAATGTGATGATAACACAGATACGGCTAAGAGTTTCACACTGCTATCACATTTTTTTCAGCACTAGGGTCCCTGGCCTTGCCAAAAATAACTGTTAGCCATCCTCCCTCTGATTGAGCATAATGTCGAAAATTTGAGGGTCTGGCTCATAGCCTACATACTTTACACACATATTTGTCTTGCCCTGGAATCGACTGTGCCCAATTTTTAACTCTCTCGGCCCAAGGCCTCCATTATGACGTCATAATTCCATTCGATATTTCGACAAGTACAAAACTTCATCAAATCAAGATGCAATTTCTTGATTGCCATGTCTGCATAAAGTGGTGGAGAAATTTTTTTTAATGATGACGTCATCAGTGACGTGGTTCGGCCGCCATCTTGGATACACCGAAAAACTTGGGGAAAAAACTTTGGGGAAAAACTGGGGAAAAATGTCAGCCAGTTGGGGAAACAAAAAAAAAAAAAAAACTTTGCACCTCTATCTCCGAAAGTGCTGTATAGAAAAAATTGAGACATGGCTCATTGTAAAGAACTCTCCATGGAGAATAAAATATGTTAATGATGATGTCATAGGTGCCTCCATTATGACGTCATAATTCGACAAGTGCAAAACTTCATCCGATCACGATGAAATTTATTGAGCATAATCTCGGAATAAATTAGTTTAGAAAACAAATAATGATGACGTCATCGGTCACGTGTTTCGGCCGCCAACTTGGAAAAACCGACAAAATTTGCACCTCTATATCTCCAAAAGTCCTGAATAGAAAGAATTGAGACATGGCTCATTGCAAAGAACTCTCCATGGGGAATAAAATATGTTAATGATGATGTCATAGGTCCCGCCATTATGACGTCATAATTCGACAAGTACAAAACTTCATCCGATCACGATGAAATTTCTTGAGCATAATCTAGGAATAAATTATTTTAGAAAACAAATAATGATGACGTCATTGGTCACGTGGTTCGGCCGCCATATTTGTTTTAACACAAAAGCCTTAAACACCTCTGAAAATCCATCCTGGTGATGGTTTGCAATCTCCGATTGCTCTTTTTCTTGTTTTTATTGCAATGGACATTTATTAAAGCTACATTTACAATATATAACCTATGTTCACATCTTGGCCTGGAGCATTGTTCATGATCAATACTGCTTTAGATTCAAGATTGTTTGCCTCGTAGTAACGCTTCATAGCAGGGTAAAAACTTGAAACATACCACTGTTGAAAAGTGGCCATTGTCTCCCAAGCCTTCTTGTTGGACTTCCACATGACAGGCAACTTTTTCTTTGAAAACCCATTCATCACTCGTGGATTTCTGAATGGTACACAAGCATAGGTTTCACCTTAAAATCTCCTGAAGCATTACCACCAATCAGCAACGTAAGGCGATCCTTGGAGGCCTTGAATCCTGATGCATGCGACCCTTCATGGGAAATGAATGTGCAAGACGGTATGCGCTTCCAAAACAGCTCAGTCTCGTCCTCATTGAAAACGAGCTGAGGAGGGTATTTTCCATGCTCAATGATCACTTTGAGCTTTTTTTTTTTTTTTTTTTTGTATACAGAGTCGAGGCTCGTGAAAGAGCTAACATTTATCAAACAAACAAATCAAACAAACAAGCAAACAAAGTATATAAAAAGGGGAGCAGTCGACAAGATGGGGAGAGAAGGGGAGGAAGCACACAAACACAACATTTGAGACCAGGGACATCGGGAGATGTGTGGGAGGGAGAGGGCCTGGGGGGAGGCAGGATAGGTATAAAACGCAAGGACACCAAGGACTTCCAGGAAAGAAGAGGGTGAGTGGATTTGGGGTGAAATTAGCGGGGGTAGAAAAGATCAAGGTTTTGGATGGGGGAAGATAAGAGATGGTGGTGAACAGCCGTTTTAAAGACCTGGAGGGAGGAGTGGGATTGAAGAGAGTGAGGGAGTTTGTTCCAGAGGCGGGAGAAAAGAGGAATGAAGGAGTGAGGGTGAGCAGAGAGTCTTGATTTTGGCAGTTTAACCATAAGAGGGTTGCAGGCAGATCTTGTGCGACCTGTAGGAATATTTGGGGGACAGAGCTGCAAGACAAACCAAAAGAGAGCTGGGGGAGCAAGGCCGGAGAGGGGTCGGTAGAAGATGGAAAGACCACCAACCTGCCTGCGGCGAGTAAGTGAAAGGCCTTCGGAGATAGCGTCATCGCGGGAGATTCCAATGATTCTGAACGCTTTGGTTTCAACAGCGTGAAGACGAGCTAGGTGTGAGGCAGGAGCACCAGCCTAGAGGGGAGAGAAGTACTCCATTGAGCTGCGGATGAAAGCCTTGTATGTGGTGAGGAGCTCAGGTGTGCCAAGGAAGCACTTCGCACGACGGAGGATGCCCAGTCGGCGACTGGCTTTGGAGGCCAGCTTGGAAATGTGGTTTTCCCAGGAAAGATCATGGCAGATAGTGAGACCCAAAAGCTTGAGTGACAGAACTTCTTGGAGAGGATTATTCAGAAAGTAGATGGGAGGGTTGTCCAGTCGGTCTTTTCGGAGAGACATCGTAAGAGTGTGAGATTTGTCAGGATTGAAAGACATGTTCCACTTGTTTGCCCAGTCTGTGATTTTGTCCAGGTTTGCAGAGAGTGAGGAGGCTGGAGACTGCCGATCTGAGGGATGAGGAATGGAGCGGCAGAGAGTGGAGTCATCAGCAAAGAGATAGAGAGGATTTTCAAGAGAGTCAGAGAGATCATTGATGAAGACCAGAAAAAGCACAGGGCCCAGAACACTGCCTTGGGGAACTCCAGCCTGAACAGGAAGAGGAGATGAGAGAAACCCATTCAGGGCCATACTTTGACTACGACTAGAGAGGAAGTCCACCAGCCATGCGTGGAGATTTCCATGGATGCCAAAGGAGGAGAGTTTGGTGAGCAGAGCGGGGTGCCAGACCGTATCGACGGCACGTGATATGTCGAGGGAGACAGTTCTAATTTCCTGTTTGGCATTGAGGACCTCCATCCATTGTTGAGAAAGCAGAAGCAGCATGTCCAGAGTAGAGTGACCAGGTCTGAAACCAAATTGATGATCAGAGATCAAGCCATTGGAGAAGAGGAAAGATTTCATATCCGAAGTAATGATGGATTCCATGACTTTTCTGATAATTTGGGAGAAGGCTGATTGGTCTGTAGTTGCTAGGATCTGTTTTTGCACCTTTTTTGTACAAAGCGGTGATGTTGGCTGATTTCCAAGCAGATGGCAGTTGACCTTGAGCAAAGGAGAGGGTGAAGAAAACAGAGAGAGGGAGTGAAAGAGCGGAAGAACAGGACTTTAGCACCCATGGGCTGATGCCGTCAGGTCCAGTTGAAATCAGGTCCAGGTCCAGAGCTTGTTGGGAAATTCAATGCCTGCCTGGCGATCAGCGCTTGCAGATACACCACATATGTGGATGCTATGGAGGTTACTGCGCTGTTTAAATCTATCAAACCAACCTCTGCTGGCTGTGAATGTTACCAACGTGTCTTCTTCTTCTTCTTGAATATGATTGAAGGTGCTTCTTACCTTTTCCATTAGTATCAGCTGGCTTAGGGGCATGTTTCGTTGTGTTTGGTTTATCCACCCATATATTAAGTCTGTTTTCCATTTTTTCAAGCAAATGGCTACTTGAACGAGTCAATTTCGTTGATGGTAACTTTGAGGTCGTCGTTGCATAAGCTTTTATCTAGTCTGAATTTTTTATAATTGTTCTGATCGTCGATGTAGCCAAGTTCAAAGAGGTGCCGACATCAACCTGACGCTCACCAGCTTCCGAACGCCGTATCACTTGCAGTTTCACAAACATGCTAATGCTTTTCCTAGACATCTTAGATGCACGACTCTCACTGGAAGTTGCAGGCTGTTTTGCAGACATTATGGGTGAAAAAAAAAAAATATATATATATATATATATATATATATGTTGGGAAAATGGATCATATATATTTTTGGGAATGGTAACTCGTAATATTCTCCAGTTAATAATATTCCCTAGCTAACTTGCTGTAATCCCTTTAAAAATTTCCCTTTAATCTTCACGCTGTAGTGCTCCGACTTCGTGCGAATGAGCACTATTTATTATGTGTGGGCAGTGGTGTCACTAGGGTTGGTGTCACCCAGTGGGGTAACTCAGGGTTTCACCCCCCCCTCCACCCCCTCACCATTAGTCAGGTTCACTATGTTAACAAATATAATTTCGTTAAAAATTTTGGGAGATTAGCAAACCTATACATTTTTGGAATAATCAGAGCATGGAGAATCCGAAAATCAATGTTGGCATTTGCAGAGACACAGATTTTGGATTTTCAAAATGGCCGCCATAAAATACATATTTTGCGCTATCTCGGCTTCTCGTCAACCTAGAAACTTAATTAAATATGCTAATCCTATGTTTTCTGGGTCAAGGAATCCAATAAAGGCCTCAAAATAGTGCTCAGGATTATAGAAAAGCAACAAACAAAGGTAATTGAAAACATTGTCTATATATTTGTGATATAACTGTGTTACATAATACATGATATTGCAAGTCCTTTGAAGTTATAGGTATGGGTTTATAAAGCAAGAAAGCAGCCTTGGTAGTATCAGATTGAACTATAAGTCCTATACACAGGATCTACTAGGTCTATACCATTCAGCAATATGCTTTTACAGATCTTCATCACTGTCCTGAGTGTCATTTTCGCAAAGGTGTCTACGCAAATGCCAACATTAATTTTTGGATTCCTCATGCTCTGAATATTCCAAAAATGTGTAGTTTTGCTAATCTCTAAAAATTTTGAACGAAAAAACATAGTGAGCCTGACTACATGGACCTCCTCCCGTACCAGACCATACAGAATCCTTAGTAATGTTTTTTGGACTAATGTTACTCGTAAATCGTAATTCCCATATAATCACTGAATGTAATGGCAATAGTGGTGACATAAATAACTAGCAAAATTAAAATTACACCTTTAAATTACAATATCATACGCACAGCCTAAATGTATTTACATTTACATAGTTTCTTGTGGTTAGAGTGAAAATTCGGTAAGAAAACAATAGAATTCGAAGTAAAAACGTTAAAGAACTACAAAATTATGTTGATTTTTAACGTTAAACTTTATTGTTACATGAGATACATTAATGGATTAGGTTTGCATAATCAATGACGGCCCAAATAATGTAGAACTTGTAGACAAATGCATATGGAAATATACTCATAAATGAAACAAGCATTCTGAGTATTGCGCTGCAATACAAGTCCCCTACCAAAGTTCAAAGTGCCATAACTTGGTCAAAAATGATCGAATATGCAAATTTATGCACGGTTAGTAGTGTATATATGTTGCTTCTGGGACACTCTCATTTTCCCATTGACTTACATGTTAATTTTCCTCTTAACCTCATTGCCCATTAACACCTCTATTTCTCCCACCCTCATCTTTATGAACCTTTTGTCTATAGTACCTATCCTTAATGTTGTTCATTAGACCACTCAAACACTACAAATATTTGTTTTCCCTTATAGACCTATAATCCTTCTTCTACATATCATTTGGCAGATTATCTTTGACCCACTCAAACATCGACCCATTCACTTACATGTTAATTTTCCTCTCACCTCTTTACGAACCTTTTAGCCTTTTGACACCTATCCTTAATATTGTTCATTAGACCACTCAAACAATGATTCCCCCTTGGTATTATGGTACTCTTACTATCAATGATCCCGAGTAGACCACTCAAACATCGACCCTACAAATATTTGTTTATGTGTGGGAAATAATTTAATTCTCTTGCCACTCCCTTCACCATCTAATATATTAACAAAAAAGATGTTTTAGTTTGGTTCTTTATTAAGATATTTTAACTGATCTAAGACAAAATGGTAAACCTCCCTCAATGTTCTTGTCTGAGCGCCTGCAGTGCCGCCCACTTTTTGGTAAGCCCCACCCACTTTTACTAAGCTCCGCCCACTTTTGGTAAGCTCCGCCCACTTTTTTACTAAGCCCCACCCACTTTATAAACTCTTCAGCATTGTATCATTTCTAGGTAATACATTACATCATTTTCAGGGAATTTCCATCACATCATTTCCAGTTAAGAGATGCCCAGGTTTGCCCAGGGAATTTCCACAGGAAATGACACACACCCAGCCCTTCTTATAAAAGGCACCGACCACACAGGCTTTTTCAAACACGCTTTCTGCTTCACTTGAGAATGGACTACTATGCCAAAATGGAATGGGATAACTTTGCTATTCCTTGGAGTCCTACTACCTGTGTAGAACTCAACCTTCAGATTGATGAACTGGACTCGAACCTCTTATCAATGGAGGTAAGTTTGTTTATTTATTTATTTATTTATTTATTTATTTATTTATTTATTTATTTATTTATTTATTTTAATTTTTTTTTTTTCGATGAGACTCGTGTAAGAGTTAACAAAGTTTATTTTAATATTCATAGAGCTTGATTTATACAAATAAAAATATTGTATTAAATTAATACATTGTTATTTTCTTTCACAGGAAATTGTATCTGAGATACGAAATGAAAATTCTGCTTTTAACACAACTTGGGATAAAGTTATTTTTTTGTTTGAAGACATTTTCAACAACCAAGACCCCCAGAACAAGTTCTACCTTGATGACCCAGCCAAAGAGTTATACCTTGGAGATCCACAAAATCCTGAAAAAGAGTTTTACCATGATGATACTTGTTGTGAGTTATCAAAACAAAACCCACTGAACAAGTTCTACCTTCATGAGCCAGAATACAAGTCATACATTGGAGACCCACAAATTTCTGAAAATTGGGAAAGGGGAGTTCTCCCTGATGGTCCGCAGTTATACTATGTGAGACACATCATAGAAACCCTAAAAAATTGTGAAACGGGAATTCTCCCTGATGGTCCGCAGTTATACTATGTGAGACACATCACAGAAACCCTAAAAAATTGGGCAAGGAGAGTTCTCCCTGATGGTCCGCAGTTATACTATGTGAGACACATCATAGAAACCCTAAAAAATTGGGAAAGGGAAGTTTTCCCTGATGGTCCGCAGTTATACTATGTGAGACTTATCACGGAAACCCCAAATATTTCTGAAAATTGTGGTTCTACCTTGGAGACTTGGAAAGATGGTTATATTTTTGGAGACTCGGAATGGGGGGTTTGTTTTGATGACTCGGAATGTGATACCGATCTTGGAGGCTCAACAGGAATGTGGTTATACCTTGGGAACTTGGAAAGTTGGTTTTATTTTGGATACTCTACCTGTGGGGTCCATCTTGGAGACTTTGGGATTCTAAAGCAATGAACAATGTTCTTTGTTTAATGACGCTTGATTTAAGCAATATCAAGAAAGTTCGAGGAAGAAAATGCTGGAAAATTCTTTCTTCCCATTTCTACTTCTTTAAACTTGAAAGCCTTGAAAGACAGAATTGGAGGGAAGAGGAAAAAAAAAAAAAGAAACACGTATTTAAAAAAAGAAGAAAAAAAAGATTATGTTAGGGTTAGGGTGGGATTTTGAATGTGAGGGTTAGGGATGGGGTTGGGTTAGGGATGGGGTTGGGTGAGGGTTGGGATTTTGAATGTGAGGGTTAGGGTTGGGGTTGGGTTAGGGATGGGATTGGGTTGGGGTTGGGATGTTGAATGTGAGGGTTGGGGATGGGTTGGGTTAGGGATGGGATTGGGTTGGGGTTGGGATTTTGAATGTGAGGGTTAGGGATGGGTTGGGTTAGGGATGGGGTTGGGTGAGGGTTGGGATTTTGAATGTGAGGGTTAGGGTTGGAGTTGGGTTAGGGATGGGATTGGGTTGGGGTTGGGATGTTGAATGTGAGGGTTGGGGATGGGTTGGGTTAGGGATGGGATTGGGTTAGGGTTGGGATTTTGAATGTGAGGGTTGGGGATGGGTTGGGTTAGGGATGGGATTGGGTTAGGGTTGGGATTTTGAATGTGAGGGTTAGGGATGGGTTGGGTTAGGGATGGGGTTGGGTTAGGGATGGGGTTGGGTTAGGGATGGGGTTGGGTTAGGGATGGGGTTGGGTTAGGGATGGGGTTGGGTTAGGGATGGGGTTGGGTTAGGGTTTGTATATTATTTTGACTCACTCACACATACACACACACAAAAGTTAAGCCCCAACTGAAAAGTTGAGGGATTCTGTGTTTGGGGTTCACAGATCTCAAGAACGTATCCCCATTGTACACACAAAAGTTAAGCCCCAACTGATAAGTTGTGGGATTCTGTGTTTGGGGTTCACAGATTTAAAAACGTATCCCCATTATACACACACAAAAGTTAAGCCCCAACTAAAAAGTTGTGGGATTCTGTGTTTGAGGTTCACAGATTTAAAAACGTATCCCCATTACATTTTATTTATTTATTTATTATTTTCAAGGGTATTATCTGCTTACTTGTGTTTTTTGTAATTCTTGCGATTAAAATGAACCCAAGATTTCTTCTCAATTTAAATCATATAATTTGTAGGTCCAAGGGACTGTATCCATTTCATCAATGATTTTAAATAATTCACGAGTCCATTTTTGTGTATAACCTTTCTCAAAATGACTTTTCCATTTGTATATTCTTACAATATCACCAACTTTAAACTTGGGCTTATTCAAATTAATCTCCTTTTCATATTCTAATTTTGTAAAAGTTTCCGATGGTTTTGATTTTGTTGATGAATGAACTGTATTATTGTAATTATCTACAATATCCTGAATTAAATACACCCATTTTTGAGAACCGAGTTGTGTGAATTTTTTATGTAGTCTCTCTTTCAAAGTACGATTAAAACGCTCAATAACAACTGATTTTCCTTCATTAAAGGTGCTGTATAATTTAATACCCTCCCCCTTAAGAAATTTCATAAATATTTTGTTCTAGAACAGTGTTCCCTCATCAGTCCATAACTTCTTTGGTTTCCTTTTATTCCTATCAAATATTAGCTTAAAGGCTAACATTAAAGTATTACCTCTCTTGTTTTTCAAAGGAACAACCCAGGCAAATCTACTCCTCAAATCAATAATGGTTAAAGCATACCTGTATCCCTTATCATTATTTAGTTCGATTAAATCAGCGGACCATATGTGGTCGGTGTATTTAGAATAAACTTTCCTTCTTTTAAACTTTGTGATTATAGGTTTATGTAATTCATTAGCCAAAAGCTCCTCAGTCTTGATGACATCATTAGAGCCTCATAGTTTTTTTAGGAATAACCAAGACCAAGTTTCAATTTAGCACTTATCATTTTTTTTACAATAAACCTATCAACTTTCTCTCTCAACGTAGGATTTCGTATCAAAGACAAATTATACAACATTTCTCTGTCTGCTTCATGTTTTCATCCAATGTAGTGGTATTCCCATAAGCAATATCATGCTTCATACACACTTCATCAACCTTATTTTTTGGTTTAGACCAAGGTTTAGGATTGTTAGCCTCATCTAATCTTTTATCCAAGTTTGTTCCGGGACCACAGAAAGAATACCCTGGAAGGTGTAATTCCCCCGGAATTCCAGTTGTTGTAAATTTACTTCCTGACAGAAACTTTTGTATGTCTCCTCCACTTTTAGGAGAGATGAATTGGCACTTTTTAGAGCCACACACTTGACATATTCCTTTTTTATAAACTCTATTATTTTTAGCTTTAACATAAGAGATATTTTTAGATTTAGTTTTCTTTTTACATTTGAGACAATAACTCATATTTATTTATCAGAAAAAGTCCGACAGAGTATCAAAACCTTTTTGGTTTTCAACATATACATTTCTATCTTAATTTTTAAAACATAAAGAATCCTTAGGAATGCCTTCACTCTCTCCTCCATTTATTTACAAACTAGGGCATGCCCGTACTATATATATATCTAAAAGTATATCCCCCCCCCTCTATTTACATGCAATGGTTTGGTCCAAAGCGAACGGCTTGCGAGTACGGTGACAATCCCCCCCCTCTATTTACATGAAATGGTTTGGTCCAAAGCGAACGGCTTGCGAGTACGGTGACAATCCCCCCCCCACTCTATTTACATGAAATGGTTTGGTCCAAAGCGAACGGCTTGCGAGTACGGTGACAATCCCCCCCCCCCCCCCTCTATTTACATGAAATGGTTTGGTCCAAAGCTAACGGCTTGCGGAGTTTGGTAAAGAAATCGCCATAGCGTGCACAAATGCGCAGGAAAGCGAATGAATCGCAAATTAGTTTAAAAACATAGTTTAACGCCCGAGCGAGTTTAACGCAATCGCAAATCGCATCGCAAAGCGAAAGAATCGCAAATTAGTTTTAATTAGTTTTAAAACATAGTTTAACGCCAACATAGCGCCAACATAGTTTGCCGACGGGAAATAAATGAATACGCTCTCAAATGTGCCATCCGAGGCAGAGTGTGTTCGCCACGTTCGGCACACGTGATAGCTCGCTGCTCTCTGATTGGTTGAATCGTTTTTTGGACATAGCTCGGTAACTACTTCTGCGATTAATTTAAAACCTTGAAAAGGCACATCCTCGGGTCCCCAGCAATATACCTGGCAAGTTTCAAGTATATCGGACCGGTAGTTGTCGAGAAACAGCGGTCACAGACAAACATACATACAAACATACATACATACAAACATACAAACATACAAACATACACACAGAGATTAGTGGAATTATAGATAGATAAAAACCAACTAAAGTCAATAGCATCATCAACCACATAATCTTTGTCTTCTTCATGTAAATCTCCTCGCTGAACTCATCTCAACCATTTTTAAAATCATTATCTTAGTAAGAGTCGTTAATTCTTTATTTTCCTCTTCGGTGCGTTGAGATTGATTTATTTGCTGTAATACACTCAATCATTAACGAATCTCACTGATTTCCATCTTTTTATATTTTTCCTCCCTCTCTCTTTGCTCCCTTTCCTCCCTCTCCTCCTGCTCCTTTTTCTCCCTTTCCTCCTCCTCCTTTTTCTCCCTTTCCTCCTTCTCCCTTTTCTCCCTTTCCTCCTTCTCTCTTTTCTCCCTTTCCTCCTTCTCCTTTTTCTCCCTTTCCTCCTTTGCCTTTTTCTCCCTCTCCTCCTTCTCCCTTTCCTCCTTCTCCTCCTTCTCTCTTTCCTCCTTCTCTTCTTCAACTCCTTCCTCCTTCTCTTCTTCAACTCCTTCCTCATCCCTTGATACCCTTGAGCTTGAGCCCCAAAGAATATTATACATATACTCATCTGGATTTTGAGATATTCTTGTATCTATAATTATTTTTCTCATAATATGATACCAATAAGATTTGTTGACGATTTCTAAAAGAGTTTTATATTTCATAACTTTGAGAAGTTCATTTTTATTTAATATTTTAAACAAGTCTCTATTTGTGGGTTTAGCAATATCAGTATAAGGCCAGTTTTTAATGACAAAATTTCCATGTATATGCTCCAAATCATAAGGTATGTAATACGGAGCACCCTTTTCTTGACAACGCTGTTCCTGTCTGACAACACTGTCAAACTGAACATAAGAACAGCCACGCCCACATCATTGTGTGTAAAAACATAAGAACAGCCACGCCCACATCATTGTGTGTGAAAACATTCAAGAACAGCCACGCCCACATCATTGTGTGTAAAAACATTCAAGAACAGCCACGCCCACATCATTGTGTGTAAAAACATTCAAGAACAGCCACGCCCACATCATTGTGTGTAAAAACATAAGAACAGCCACGCCCACATCATTGTGTGTAAAAACATAAGAACAGGTGATATCACCTAGACATAGGGAAAATAGGAAAGTCAGTCGGCACAAATGTATGTCAGGCCCTAATTGGAATGCATGCCTATACCGGATGCGACACAGTCAGCACGTTCGCTGGACGAGGAAAACTGACTGCACTAAAACTCATCAGAACCAACAAAGATGTGCAGGATGCATGTACACAGCTGGGAGAGGACTGGGACGTCAGTGAGGAACTGATGGATAAATTGGAGAACTTCACTTGTCTCATGTACGCACCGAAGTCGGGGACAGTGAAGGTGAATGACTTGAGATATCACCTGTTCTGGCGATGAGATGCAGTTATTTGGTTCTATATAAAACAATGAATAAATTAATCGTTGAAACAAAAAAGAAAAACTTACCTCTTTTGTGATAAAGCTTGAAACTCAACATCATCTTCAAAGTTGAAAAACATTCTTCGAATGGACCAAGCTCAAGTGAGATTCAGTTATTATAGTTAGTTTGGGGTGAGGTAATTTACTGATATCATGGAAACAATAAACAATGAGTTTTCTGTGAATTTCAGGTGTGTGTTTCCAAGGAAGGGAATTAACATTCTTCATAGGATTTAATGTTTTAAAATATTGCTTGACTAAGAGAGACTAATATTTTTGCCTCAGGCAGGGGAAGTGCAAAACTGGTTTCTCTGGTGAAGCATTCCCACATAGGTATTTTTATTTATTTATTATAGATGGTGATTGTTCTTTTAAGAAAATTAAGCTATTACCTAAAAATGAAACACAAATATTTGTTGGGTCTCTGTGTGAGTATAGTGAAAAATGGGGGAGAGTTAATAAGTTAAATGCAGGTGTGAGTCAATAGGTTAATTTTCCCTACTGACTTCAATGTTATATTTAATGTGTTTTAGTAGTTGGTAAATGAGCTTCGTTGAAAGGGAGAAAACGGTGCAATTTAACGGGAGATGGGGTTGTGAGTTTCTTTTTCCCTTTTTCCCCATTGACTCCAATGTTAAATTTGAAGGTGTCCCAGAACCCCCCTTTTCCTACCACTAATGGGGCTTCCATTTTCAGTGTTTAATCACAATCCATCTTCCAGGATTTCTTCCACTGGTTTTACAACAGTGTCTGGCAAGTTATCTTGTAGCCAGTCTCTGCTTGCTTTGCTTACCTGGGAACCAGTATCCCAAAAGGCCTGAACCTCAATGCCATTCAGTTTACGGACACTGTTCGATTGATAAGTTTACCAGACTACAGTCCAGGTGAGCTAAAACGTGTTTGTTACCTGGTAAAAAGTAAGACAAGTTTTAGTAATCCTTTTTAACATAACACGAATGTTCGTACGCGTGGGCATTGTGGGTAGTGACACATTTATTTTATATCAATAAATTATTTTTAAAAACGGGGAATATCAATTAATTATTTTAATTTTAAATGTGGGAAATATCAATTAATTATCTCATCATTTGTACCTCAAATTGAGTGTTACGTCACATAATGCCAGGCATGATTTTACATTGATCATTTCACAGGGAATCACAGGATTGCTGGGTTCGATGAAACCTGTTATAATGCAAATATACAATGTATTATGCAAATGTGCAATGCAAGTACACTTGATGCATGTGTGCACGTCGGGATGTTGTTACAGGTGTGAACTTGGGGCATAACACATACACCGCCGAGTGGTTGATTATGGCATGCATGGTAATACTGTGTGGTGCACTACCGGAGTCACTTCGGTGCTGGACGTGGAACAAGGCTTATTTATACTGACATCAGCTCCGTAACTGAAACAGGTTGCGCTTCGTCCTGTGACGTCATGAACCGCATGATGACGCAGTCTCACAGAACGAGCGCGCGATCTCTTGCGCATTCGAGTTTCACAGCACGTCACGTGGTTATTTTAATACAATCAGGTAGATATTTAACTTGTTTTTCACCCTCAGTTTATTTGCTTGTGAAAGAATAACTGAATGAGGGAACATTCCGCGGGGGTTTAAACCCTTTCATGTGATGGTAACGTTTATTTTAAACCCGCTATCTCTGATTATCCCGTTTAATAAACAAACTCGTTCTCATCTCATTATCATTTATCAAAACAAACATCATTTCCGAATCCCGATCCATGGATTTTTCCGATCAATGTTCGAGTTCAGAAAGTTCAATCGGAGCCTGAACTGAACTCATTCGGGAGAACGATCTTCAAAATGTGTTTCAGGTTCAACCCTGGACGGCTGGGTTCGAATCCCGACCCAGGTATAAACTGCCGTCCAGGTGTTTCGCAGGCAGGTGATTCATCAATGTGTTCATCTTCGTCCCTCGGATGGACGGAAAGCCGTACGTCCTGTGTGCTGGCATTAGCTGGTGAACGTTAAGATCCCACGGTGTCCTTGGGCAGGTAACCCACCTGGATCGCAAGTATGAGTTGTTCTTCACAGGACATGACGCGACGCCTTCTCAGGATTCCGTTCACACGTGATGACGCGACCTTTAACTTTGTGACGTCATCACGCCCATTGTTGAATCGTGATTTTATCTCTGTTGTTACGTCATCAAAGGAAACTTTTTTATGTGATTCGTTTGCACAGGTGATATGAAACTACCACAAGTGCTGTTCTCTTTGAGCTACGTTTCGCTTTTCATCATCTCTCGGGTAGTTTGGTTGCATCAGCATCCCCTGGTAGTTTGTTTGCATCATCATCCTTGGGTCGTATGATTGCATCATCATCCTCGGGACAGGAGTTCTGATTTTAAAAACCGCAATGTTCCGCCGAACTCATGGGTTATTCCATTTACTTATAAACCTTCTTTTGTTATTGTACAATCTACCATGTAAAACACAATGTGTGTTTATGTGTGTGTTTGTGTTTGTGTGTATGTGTGTGTGTTTGTGTGTGTGTGTGTGTGTGTGTGTGTGTGTGTGTGTGTGTCTGTCCCCCTTCATGAGGCTAGGTTTTGAAAGCTTTGAGTTTTGCTTTCGGAGGGATTTGAGTGGGGGTGAGGGGGGGGGGGGGAGGTGTTTAAGGGGCAATCTTTGAACATGACTGTGTGTCAACTGGTTAAAAGACATAAAGGACTGAGGACTCAAAATACCCCAAGGACCCAGAAGACCCTAAAGACCCAATAGACCCCAACACCCAAAATACCCTGTAGACTGTTAAAGACACAAAATACCATGAAGAGCCAAAATACCCCAAAGACCCAAAAAGACCCTGAAGACCAAAAATACACTTAAAACCCTTAAATACCCCATGGACCCCAAAGACCCAAAAGACCTCGAGGATCCAAAAGACCCAAATGACACTGAAGACACTGAATACTCAAAAACCCCAAGGACCCAAATTACCCAGAGGACACAAAAGACCCCAAGGACACAAAAGAACCCAAGGACTCCAAAGACCCAAAAGAAGAGTAATTATGCCTCTTACATTGGAATTGTATACGGTGGCTTGCAAACTGAGCCTCAAGGTTGCTGTATGGAAGCGGTTTTTTTTTTTAAATCACAATAAATACAAAGCACAGGGATGCTAAATTCGCTGCACGTGATGTGCAATGCGTGCAGAGTAAAACGAGTGTTCATTTACGTTTGTATGATGTCTAACAAATAAAAATGATACAAGCACCCATGACACTAGGCCCAGACTTCAGACTTCAGCATGCTCACGTGGCAGTAACTTCAATAACTGTTCCAACCCTTCATTTTTGACAGACTTTATGCTAGTATATATACACAAAGAATTAAGTTAAGCACCCCTACACAACGAATTAAGGTAAGCACCCCCTAATATATATTCTTTGTGTATATGTATACATTGGCATATATTCTAAGGTATGTGAGATCAAATAATGATTGGTATGACATTAGCAATTATCCATTGATGAAATTGAGTGATCAAAGTGAAAAAAAGTGATTGGTTGAGTCAGTGATCCGATCACGTGGGTCCTACACACGTTATTGACGCAAAGATCGCTAGAGGTCTTCTCAGAACAATGACTGTACGTTAGAAAACATAAACGTCATCCACACTGTCCGTGATGGACCTATAGCTCCATACTTAAATTGAGGTGAAAATATGCCTAAAATTCCCAAAAAATTTCACCTTAAATTATTCAGAATAAAATATTGAAAACGGCATGATTGTTATGTTTTTATGTGACCATAATATCACTTCTCCAGAAAATATAGCAATATCATGGGTATATTACACTGTTTTGACGACAACAAACTTGTAATGTGCGAGGTTGTAAAAAAAACGGGGGGGGGGGGGTGCTTAACTTAATTCTTTGTGTATATTATCATGTGCATTTGATAAACAATATCGATATGTATTGTTGGGGTTCTGAGAACCCTGCACTTTGAAAGTTGTTATAAATATACCCCTTTGTAAATAATTCCCTTTGTAAAAACCTCCATTTCTTGTAAAGGTCAAAGGTCGTCCCCTAGTTAGTCCACATCGCAACACATAGCGAACCATAGGCCCTCTCCATAGTTATTTCGTTATTATGTGTTTCAGGTAAGGCTGTGTTTCCAATGGTTTGACTCTACCTTGCATTAATCAAATAAGATAGGTCCCCTTCAACTTCCCCAATCATCTCTTCAAAGCGCCAGTAACAGTAGGGCGGCATTCGCCGCCGTTGCATTGGGCTGTTTTTGTTGGCTCCATGCCGCCAAAACTCCATTGCGCACGAGGACAAGAACAGAGAAGAAGGGGGGAGGAGCCGCCGGATCACGGGCGTGGCACCAACTCGTCATCAAAGGTGGAGTCAGTGAGCCCTTACCGACCAACCAGCGCCAAGGTGAGCCAACCCATAGGCGTGTCATCGGAGGTGGCGGCTTGATTTCGGAGAGGGCAATAAAAGCAACTGGGAGGGACTGCTTAGGGAGATGAGTAGATGAGTGAGGTAGCAGGAACAGAGAGGAGTGAAGTTGGAAGAGAGTTGGAACCAAGAAGGCAGAGAGGGAGACGAAGCTGCGCGGAGCTCTGACACGCTGCTTCAAACAGCCCCTGCCGTGTGAAACCGAATACGTGGAGCCGCCGGCTGCTTGCTTCCAGCCCGGAGCATGGAGCTGGAGCGGACCTGCTTGCTGTACCCTGCCGAACCTTCCAGCCCTGTTGTCCCACCTGGACCACCTCCTCCTCCAGACATTCCTGCCTGCAATTTCCCCTTTGTCGTGTAAGTCCGTGGTCTGTCCTGTGTGTTGTCTGGGAAATAATAAAAGCTTGTTTTAAGGTTTGCTCTGTGTCTTCTTCTTCTTCTACTGTATATTACTTTCGTTCCTCCTCTTCCTTTGGTTTTTTGTAAATAATTAATAAATACCTGTTCCTTCTTATTCTTGGTTTCATTCTCGTCCGATCGCTTTCGTGATTTCTTTCAATTGAGTATCCGTGGCGCGATTTTGGCCAAACTGCCTTATAATCGGGTTTAGTCTTTTGTTAACGGCCTGAGTCGTGGCTCGCTTCGCTCGGTGTGTCCATTGCAGTCGCGGCTCAGGCGGGGCTCATTTCCTCGCTTACCGGAAGGCGCTGGTACTTAGGTCATAGGAAGAATTGGCCTACTGCCATTCAGCGCTGACCGGAAGTGGCGAAATAGTTCCAGGCCCGGTCAGACGGCCAGCTTAACAGGACAAGGGGATTAACCCCCCCCCCTGCTAACGGGAGTGCCGTCCCCAGGATCCATAACAATTGGTGTCGGGGAGTGGGATTTGAGGCCCGAACCAAATTTTTAAAAACATCGAAAAATTTGGTCCAAATTTGGAGCGGCCGAAATTTTTATTAATATCCCAAATTAAAGTCGTGCCATGGATGATCAAGGCAATCGTATGCCGGTAGGGGAGGTAGAAGAGGGTTTAGAGGCAACCCAGGACCCCAGGGAGGAATTGGGAGAGAGAGAGGAGGAAAGCAATGAGAATGCGGTAGAGGGGTTTGCAGGTGCACAAGATGGTGGCACCTCGCACGACGTCGCGGGAGCACAGAATGGCACCTTGCACATGGCGGCGAGGGCCACGCCTGCTGCGTAAATGGGGGTGGGTGACATGCAAGCTCATGGAGCAATTTATGATGCAAATACAGGCGTCCATCAAACTGGAGGGGGACAGAGCCACGCAGGAGAGAAATGAGATGGGAAGCCAAATCGGGGAATTGAGAAATGAGATGGGGGGCCAAATCGGGGAAGTGAGACATGACATGGGAAGCCAAAGAGGGGGGCTCGACGGCAAAATTGGGGGCCTAGGAGGCAAAATAGAGGGGTTAGACAACAAATTTAAGGGGTTAGACAATAAATTTGAGGGGTTAGACAATACATTTGAGGGGTTAGACAACAAATTTGAGGGGTTAGACAACAGGATGGAAGGGGTGAAGAATGGGTTAGAGGGGTTAGAAAACAATATGGAAGGCAAATTGAGGGAGATGGGGGAGCAATCTGCCCGGGAAATTAAACAGATGGGGAATCAGATGGAGGTAAAAATCGGGTTAGAAGCCAAATTGGACACCCACAAGGGGGAGTTGGAACAGGTGAGGACGGCATCTACGAAGGAAATAGGAGAAATGGGGGAGGACATAAGGCGCGAAGTGGGCGGAGAGGTCGCGGGGGTACGCGAGGAGGTAAAGCGGGGTGAGGAGCGCATGGAGAAAGAGGTGAGGAACAGCACGGCTAGGTTACAGGGGGGCATAGAAGACCTGGCGCAGGGAGTAGAGCAGCTGACAGTGGGACAAAAGGAGTTAGGGGAGCAGGTGGAAAAGAACACGGCGGTAATAGGGGGGTTGAAAGCGACGCAGAAATAAATAAAGAAGGAATTAATGGCGACAAAGTAAGAATGTCAGATGGTACACGAGGGGTTGCCGAAGAGGTTGGATGAGGGGACAGAGACAATGGAGACGAAGGAACGGGAAGTCAGAACGCACATAGAAACGACCAAGGTGGCCTTAGAGGGAGAAATTGAAGGGGCGCACCAGGAAACAAAGGAGGTGAAACAAAAATTAGAGGAAGTGAAAGAGGGGGTAAATGAAATTAAGAAGAGACAGAGGGAGACCAAGAAGGAGATAAAGGAGGAGGTGATGGAATTGGTGCAAGGTCTGTGCTCACAGCATGATGATGTGCTTACTGGCCAAATAAAGAGTTTGCAGGTGGTGGAGGAGGAGCGAAGGAGAAGAGGTGCCGAGGTGAGTGGCGATATGCTCGTGAATGGTGCCGTGTGTATGAAGGAGGTGATGGAGCAGCTTATGGTGAAAAGGGCGATTGTGAGTTGTATTGAGCGAATGGTCCCAGAGGAAGGTGGGTGCAGGGAGCACCAGGTGTGATTGAACAGGTGTACAAGTGAACAGGTGTGCAAGTGAACAGGTGTATGGAGAATGGTTGAATTAAATAATGGTCTGGAGTAAATGGAGTATGGAATGGATGGTGTGGAGTGAGTATGGTGGAAAATGTGGCATGGAGTGGTTGGTGCGAAAGGAGTGGGGGGGGGGAAAGGTGGACCCCCTTCTCAAATACCCGGGGAGGGTAGCTTAAGAGTAGGTAGAGGGAGTAGGTAAATTGTGGTTGGATATTGGCATCTGTGGTGCGTGTGGTAGAATTGTGTTTTGATGGGTGCATTAGTGAAGTGGAAATGGCTGGGCGTGTGGCCTGTTAGTGTGTATGGTTAAAAGGGAACTCTGCCACTGTGAGGATGTCGGCCAGGTGAGGCCGCAGGTGGGCTCTGGGAGCCGGTAGAGTTGTGAATGGGGCCTGAGGATCCGGAGGACGGACCCGGGTAGCCCAGTGCCAGAGAGGGCACCGAGTGGGGAGAGCATCAGAGGGCCTTCCCCAGGTAGATAGGTTAGGGTAAGGAGCAGGTAAGCTCGGAGGCAACTACAGTGGTGGAGGTGTGCAGGTGAGCGGACCTGCTGGGAGCGCCACACGACCCAGTCCCAAAATTGTGCGAAGGCACAGGGAGTTGAATCGGGGGAGTGAGACCCCAAATTGGTGAGCACCACAGTTGGTCAATGGGAATTGGTTTTTAGAACTGCATAGAGTAAGATGGCCAATGGTTTTGCAGGGAAAGACCCCGGGTTGTGTAAAGTGTGTTAATGTCATTTAGAAGGTAGATATAATTGAAATCTCCTCACACCATCTACATCCACTCACCTGAGGCGATGACAGTGCTCCACACCATGCCATGGTTTGTTTATTTTTGTTGCAAATGTTTTGGAGTGTAAGGCGCATAATGACTTGGGGGTGACATTGTGCTGGTTGTTACATATCTTCCTCCTTAAGAGGGATTGATGATGAATTGGGTGATGGCAAATTTGGTTAGAGGGATTGTGGATGAATTCCGAATTAGGGGAGATATGGGGAAGACGAGACAGTAGTGACGGAAATTGTAAATGCAAATTGTTGTGTAAATATAGGGTAAGGGGCAAGGGTAGATTAGGTGACAGGGGGGGGGGGTGACGTACGATAGGGACGAGCTTTCTCCGTTCACTCTCCATGCGCACCTCACCTCTGCATTGCCTTATGTTGATGTGTACCCTTCCGCCCTTACCCATCGCTGACTCTGCTTTGTCTTCCTCCCCACCCATGGACCGTGCTCTCTGGGCACTGAGGGGAAAGCGTGCGGGAGCCGCATCTGTGTGCCCGAGCTGCCGCTGCCAGCTGCTTGGACCGATGCACCACTTTATGGACCGCACGACTTGCGGCCTAGCACCAGGACCACACGTTTGTGGCTAAGCACCACACCCATATGGACCCCACGTGTTGGGGCCTCGCCCCTCTGCTGGGACCGGCCATGATGGCCCAGGAAGGGTTGGCTTGCGGACCACAGTGAGGTGGCCCCTTTTGCCCTACAGGTGGACCACCCATAGTTGGCCCCTGTGGGCCATAAATAAAATTGGACACCTTTTATGCTTTTTATTATTATGTGCAAATAGGCAGCAAGTCACAAGAAGGACAACATCAGGAAGAAACATCGGCAGCAGAGGGAGCAGCAACATGAACCGGACAACCGTTTGTTGCTTGTTATTTGAAATGTGTGTGCAATGTGCACTGGATGGTGCTTGATGGTGCTTGTCATTGGTGCTTTGGTGCTTGCATGCTCGGGGATGCATTGCAATATCAATTCTGCATCCCCGGGCATGTGAGGGTGGTGTATCGGTGCAGTGCATGTTTTTCCTCTCTCCCACAGGGTTCTTTTTGTTTCCCAAAAATGACAGGTCCTGGGTTGCAAAGTAATAGTAAGGGCATTTTATGAGATATTTCACAAATCTGTTAACTAAATTGTTACCAAAAAATTTCTTCACCAATATGTTTGTAAAGGTGTGTAATAACATGTGTTAAAATGTTGAAGTTCAACTCCCGTGGGAAACCCAGAAAAAAAGCTGTTGAATTCGGGTACCGAAAAATTATTTTCGAGAATTTTTATTTTTTTAAATCAGCCCTTAAGTAACTTATGAGGGGTCGCTCGGTTCGGTCTGCAAGTTATGAGGTCTGCAAGTTGCTCGGTTCTGATAAAGACCTTGATCACATCTACCATGTGGTGGTACTCCACCCAGAGTGCAGGTGTTCTTCCTCCTTTTGCCAGTCGTTTGAAGGTTTCTTCAAACCTTTGCTCAAACACTGGCACTACTGGGTCTGAGTGTCTGGCTCCCATCTTCCCATCAGCCACCTTCTCCATGAAGGTCTTCATGTCACCACGCTCCTCCTCAGTGAAGGCAAGTTTCATGATGTGTTGATAGATGGCTGCATCGATGAGGAGGTGAACACGGATTGCCTTGTCAAAACATCCTCCATCCATGATGTGGTTGGCTGTCGTACTTCCAGGATAGATCAACTGGATCACATCTAGTAGTCCAGAATCTTCCATGATGTTACCCATTGATCCAAGATAAGACTTCAGCAGGTGAAAACCACCCAACCTTGGAATGACGGGTAGATTTGCCTGCTTTATTATATTCACAGCCTTCAGCCAAATCGGAAGATCAAAGGTCACTATAGCGACCCCAGCACGCCGTATGCACTCTTTCAGAGTGGTGAAGATGGTGTTGAGGTCATTAGGGTCTCCTTCAATAACTGGGAGGAACTCGATCTGTGTGCTCTGCTTTGCATCATTAGCATGGATTCTCATCATCCAGCCATTCCAGTTGGAGTGTGGGAACTCAGGATCGTTGGCTTTGATCACCCACCCCACTGCCCAGAGTGTGTCACCTGGAGTGAGGAGTGGCTGATCATGAGCCAGGGAGGAGGAAAGCTCAGCGAGGGGGAGAAACATGATCGCGTTCGTTCCTATCTGTTTCCTGTTCGTAAATGGAATAATCTTTACTTCAGTTCCTCTCAGGATCTTAGCTTTGTCGAGTGCCTTCAACTTCACCCGGGGGAAAGCTGCTGTTGTCTGTGGATCTGGCAAAGGTGGTGCCGGAGAGGTGACTTCGATCCAACCCATTGAGTGAAAGGGAGTGTTTCCGTGAATAGAGACAATGTTTAAATCTATATTGTCTCCAACAAACTGAGTGACTGCATTGTTTGTTTCCCCAACCTCCATAAAGACCACCTGATCATTACTTGACAATTCAATTTCACTGGCTGGCACTTTGGCTGTCATCACTGATTGATCCTCAAGCGCAGCATCAACCGCAACCTCATCATTGATCTGTTCATCGGTTTCCTCCACAATGGTGTCAAGAGTGCCAGAAGTATCTGGAACATCATCTGCACTCCTACTATTAAGGAAGCAGTATTTTTAGTTTTGTGTCTCCGTGTAAGACTCAGTGTATCCCAGCCGGTGGAACCGGTTGAGCATCCATTTTGACCCAAATCTATGATCAAGTTGTATGGCAAGCCCCATTTGGTGTGGCAATACTCCAGACCGAGGTCGACAGGCCTTAATAAAATTCTGCCCCCAAACGGCAACTCTTTCGTCTGTCTTGACAATCGGTCTCAAGAACATCTGAAGGCTTGCAGGAACAAGTGTCAGCTGACTATCGATGTCAGTCATACTGTGTGTGGTGGGGTATGACGTTGGACCTAAATCAATCAAGGCAATATCATTGGATATGAACTTGAGTGCCGTCTTAATGATCTGAGTCTTCTCATCTCCATGGTCAAGATTAGCATGATGCCCTCGCAGAATATTGTCGGTGCCATCTTTGAGACAGAGTACATCTGCCCTTCTTTCCTGTGTTGTGGATTGTGGAAGATTGTGGATTGTGGATTGTGGATTGTGGAAGATTGTGGATTGTGGATTTCCTGTGTTGTGGAAGACACAAGGTGTCTTCGTATTTCTCTAGAAGTTTTATCTTTAGCCAATGCTTTGAATAAGAAAGGCTCTTCTCTGGTGTGGATTGTGGATTGTGGATTGTGGATTGTGGATTGTGGAAGATTGTGGATTGTGGATTTCCTGTGTTGTGGAAGACACAAGGTGTCTTCGTATTTCTCTAGAAGTTTTATCTTTAGCCAATGCTTTGAATAAGAAAGGCTCTTCTCTGGTGACTGATCAAACTCCTGCAGCTTTTCATGGACTTGGTCCATGTTCATTACCCCATGCTCTAATTCTGAGTCTAACCATTCGCAGAATTCAATAAAAACTGCCTCTCGCTCCTCATCAATACTCCTCTGTCCTCTCTTCCTTTTTCCTTCCTCATCAGTCTTGGACAAACTGTCACCTCTCGCAAACATAAGTTTGCATCGCAAATGGTACAGTGTTTCTTCTGCTACCAAGTCGTTGATCCCTTCCAGGCGTCCAGTGACTTCAGTGCCCCAGTCATCCCCGCGACTCCGTGCTGTCTTCAGCAAGCTTGCCTTCAGTGTATCTGCAGTCAAATTATCTGGCACTCTGTATTTCTTTCTAGCTTGTGCTGGATTATTTTTGTAGAGCTGGGCTGGTTGGTTGCAAAGAATGCATACATCCTTATACAGGAGGTCAACTGACTGTGATCTTCTAGAACTGCAGCCAGTTGATGAACTGAACTCACAAGTAGTGCGTCTTCTCTTCAACTTTGATGACTCTTTCTCTGCCTTTGATGCTTGAGCTGACTTATTGGTGGTTGCAACAAAGTTGTTGTACAGATCATTTTTACACTTCTGGTGGTACCTCAGTTTTCCTTCCTTTTGAGCCTCCTTCATACGTTCCACAACAGTAACATTTTCGACAGTTTCTGCTTGTTTCAATAAAGTTGAGTATCCCTTTGGAGTTGCCTGTATGAGCCTTTCAGCTGGTGTATCCGAGCGTGCACAGATGAAGCAATTGAGCACAAGTGGAGTAACATCTTCATCCATATTGCTAGACTCCATGTCCTGCAAAGTAGAAAATGAGATATATTTAGAAATTTTTTTCCACAAAGGAGTGTCTATGGTGAAATATAAATGTTAACAATCAACTCAGAATCATGAAAAACCCTTATTTGACCCCTCATAAGTTACTTAAGGGCCGATTTTAAAAAATAAAAATTCTCGAAAATAATTTTTCGGTACCCGAATTCAACAGCTTTTTTTCTGGGTTCCCCACGGGAGTTGACCTTCAACATTTTAACACATGTTATTACACACCTTTACAAACATATTGGTGAAGAAATTTTTTGGTAACAATTTAGTTAACAGATTTTCATATGTTTCCCTTACTATAAATACAATTAGTGTTTTGTAAATAATGCTCCCCACCAGCTTTATGTGTAGTTTGCGAATTAATTCCGTAATTCGGTTATCCTGTGGGTGTGAATCTGTTAGGCAGGATGCAACGTAGCAGGGGGACATACTTAATTGTGTTTAAAACGGTGGCACTCAAGGGTGAGGTTAATCGTAGAGGGGAACTACATCTGAGTGTCACATTAAGTTAAAGTTTTTTCGGCCTGGGACGTGCCTGGAGGAATGAGGGTGCTGTGTTGGGGTTCTGAGAACCATGCACTTTGTAAGTCCACATAGTTAGTCCACATCGCACCACGTAGCGAACCATAGGCCCTCTCCATAGTTATTTCGTTTTTATGTGTTTCAGGTAAGGCTGTGTTTCCAATTCGTTTGACTCTACGTTGCATTAATCAAATAAGATAGGTCCCCTTCAACTTCCCCAATCATCTCTTCAAAGCACCAGTAACAGTAGGGCGGCGTTCGCCGCCGTTGCATTGGGCTGTTTTTGTTGGCACCACGCCGCCAAAACTCCATTGCGCACGAGGCCAAGAAAAGAGAATAAGGGGGGAGGAGCCGCCGGATCACGGGCGTGGCACCAACTCGTCATCAAAGGTGGAGTCAGCGAGCCCTTACCGACCAACCAGCGCCGAGGTGAGCGAACTGTTAGGCGAGTCATCGGAGTTGGTGGCTTGATTTTGGAGAGGGCAATAAAAGCAACTGGGAGCGACTGCTTAGGGAGATGAGTAGATGAATGAGGGAGCACGAACAGAGAGGAGTGAAGGTGAAAGAGAGATGGAACCAAGAAGGCAGAGAGGGAGACGAAGCTGCGCGGAGCTCTGACACGCTGCTTCAAACAGCCCCTGCCATGTGAAACTGAATACGTGGAGCCGCCGGCTGCTCGCTTCCAGCCTGGAGCGTGGAGCTGGAGCGGACTTGCTTGCTGTACCCTGCCGAACTTTCCAGCCCTGTTGTCCCACCTGGACCACCTCCTCCCCCAGCCATTCCTGCCTGCAATTCCCCCTTTTTTTTTTTTTTTTTTGTTGTATACAAGATCGAGCCTCGTGAAAGCGTGAACATTAATCATACAGAAAGACAAACCGACACATAAAACAAATAACATCGGGAGTGTAGACAAGATGGGGAGAGAGGGGGAACGACACAAACACAACATTTGAGAGCAGGGACCGAGAGACATGGAGACATCGAGAGATCTGTGGGAGGGAGAGGGCTTTCGGGGGGGGAGGCATGGGAAGGGGGGGTGGGAGAGGTATAAAACATATGGACACTGCCAGGACTTCCAGGAAAGAAGTTGGAATTTCAAACAAGGTGGATCTGGGGTGAAATAGTGGGGGTAGAAAAGATAAAGGTTTTGGATGGGGGAAGATAAGAGATGGTGGTGAACAGCTGTTTTAAACACCTGGAGGGAGGAGTGGGATTGAAGGGAGTGTGGGAGTTTGTTCCAGAGGCGGGAGAAAAGAGGAATGAAAGAGTGAAGGTGAGCAGAGAGCCGAGATTTCGGCAGTTTAACCATCAGAGGGTTGCTGGCAGATCTTGTGCGACCTGTGGGAATGTTTGGGGGACAGAGCACAGAGAGAGCTGTGGGAGCAAGTCCGGAGAGGAGTCGGTAGAAGACAGAAAGACCACCTACCTGCCTGCGGTGAGTGAGTGAAAGGCCCTCAGAGATAGCTTCATCGCGGGAGATTCCAATGATTCTGAAAGCTTTGGTTTCAACAGCGTGAAGCTGAGCTAGGTGTGAGGCAGGAGCACCAGCCCGTAGGGGAGAACAGTATTCCATTGAGCTGCGGATGAAAGCCTTGTATGTGGTGAGGAGCTCAGGTGTGCCTAGGAAGGACTTCGCACGACGGAGGATGCCCAGTCGGCGACTGGCTTTGGAGGCCAGCTTGGAAATGTGGTTTTCCCAAGAAAGATCATGGCAGATAGTGAGACCCAAAAGCTTGAGCGACAGAACTTCTTGGAGAGGATTGTTGAGAAAGTAGATAGGAGGGTTGTCCAGTCGATCTTTTCGGAGAGACATAGTAAGAGTGTGAGATTTGTCAGGATTGAAAGACATGTTCCACTTGTTTGACCAGTCTGTGGTATTGTCCAGGTCTTCATAGAGTGAGGAGGCTGCAGACTGCCGATCTGAGGGAAGAGGCATGGAGCGGCAGAGAGTGGAGTCATCAGCAACGAGATAGAGAGGATTTTCCAGAGAGTCGGAGAGATCATTGATAAAGACCAGAAAAAGCACAGGGCCCAGCACACTGCCTTGGGGAACTCCAGCCTGAACAGGAAGGGGAGATGAGAGAAATCCATTGAGGGCCACACGTTGACTATGACCAGAGAGGAAGTCCGCAAGCCATGCATGGAGATTTCCATGGATACCATAGGAGCAGAGTTTGGTGAGCAGAGCGGGGTGCCAGACCGTATCGAAGGCATGTGATATGTCAAGGGAGACAGCTCTGATTTCCTGTTTGGCATTGAGGACCTCCATCCATTGTTGAGACAGCAGAAGCAGCATGTCCAGAGTAGAGTGACGTGGTCTGAAACCAAATTGATGATCAGAGATCAAGCCATTGGAGAAGAGGAAAGATTTCATATCCGAAGCAATGATGGATTCCATGACTTTGCTGATAAATGGGAGCAGGCTGATTGGTCTGTAGTTGCAAGGATCTGTTTTTGCACCTTTTTTGTGTAAAGCGGTAATGTTTGCTGATTTCCAGGATGCTGGCAGATGACCTTGAGCAAAAGATAGGGTGAAAAGAACAGAGAGATGGTGAGATAGAGTGGCAGAGCAGGATTTTAGGACCCGTGGGCTGATGCCGTCTGGTCCAGTTGCAGAATCAGAGTCGAGGTTAGACAAAAACTCCTCCACCTTGTCAGGAGAGAAGGACACATTGCCGTGTAAGTCCGTGGTCTGTCCTGTGTGTTGTCTGGGGTATAATATAAGCTTGTTTTAAGGTTTGCGCTGTGTCTTCTTCTTCTTCTGTATATTACTTTCGTTCCTCCTCTTCCTTTAGTTTGTTGTAAATAATTAATAAATACCTGTTCCTGCTTATTCTTGGTTTCATTCCCGTCTGATCGCTTTCGTGTTTTCTTTCAATTGAGTATCTGTGGTGCGATTTTGGCCAAACTGCCTTATAATCAGGTTTAGTCTTTGGTTAACGGCCTGAGTCGTGGCTCGCTTCACTCGGCGTGTCCATTACAGTCGCGGCTCGGGCGGGGCTCATTTCCTTGCTTACCGGAAGGTGCTGGTACTTACGTCATAGGAAGCAATTGGCCTACTACCCTATTCAACACTGACCGGAAGTGGCGAAATAGTTCCAGGACCGGTCGGATGGCCAGCTTAACAGGACAGGGGGATTAACCCCCCCCCCTTGCTAACGGGAGTGCCGTCCCCCGGATCCGTAACAGTATTAATAATAGCGATTTATAGAATTGCTCTATAAATGTGATTATTGTTACATTTGTATACATTCAATGAGTTATTCATTATTCCACTTTATCTGCTTTTTTACCAACGGTACCCGCCCTATGGGCGGGGCTGCAATTGCGAAGCCCAAATGGATAGGCAAAATATCGTAAATTGAAGGCTTTTTTATTTCAAACGATTCATATAAACATCCGTTGAATCATATCACATGTAAATCATCAAAATCTAAACAGGACATGGCGCACATTTTGAAAAAAGATTGAATTCTGCAAAACGGAAGCGGCCACTACACATCTTTCTTCGTCACACGTTTATGTGTGAAGAGTGCATGCCGAATCTGTAACACGGAAGCGGCCGCTACACCTGTTTCTCCGTCGCTTTGCGCATGCTGCCATGTTACTTCGGAGCCGCACATTTATATAGGAAGAGTTCGTCAGGAGTCGATCTACTCTCTCCTTGTACGTAGAATAAACAGTATTTGTAGAATTTCAACAAAAGCCGCATCACTGTTCATATCGGTAAATATTGTTGCGAATATGGAATTTGGCCTCCATATCCGCTTGTAAATATTCCCCTATTTTCTCCAATACTCCCCAACTTTCCCCAATCCCCCATTCCCTAGTCCCATTGCATGTAAATAACAATCAGTAGAGCCGACCTTCCCCTTATTCCCCCATTAAATGTCGTGCCCAGGTCCACCGCACCACACGTAGACAACTTTCGGACATCTTCCTAGTTATTCTTATTCTATGTCAGTTAAGGCCTCGTCTCCATTAATTATGACTCTTCGTTGCACCAGAATGTGATTATATGGCATCAGTAGTGAGTTTAGGACCTTTCCCATACCTCCTTCCATCTTCTTCCCCAACAATTACAACAACAACAGAGGAGATGGCGGCGGAGCGGGGGAGGATGCGTCCTCACACCGGCTCGATTAGCTCCAGACCATGCGCTCCACGGGGTTACCACGAAGGGGCTCCTTGTCAGCTCCTCGTCAAGGGCGGAGCCTGGTAAACCCCCCGCACGCACCCAATGAGAAGCAACGTGCCGATTCCACGAGGCGGAGCTAACGAGCCGAGGGCGTGTCACTCCCCGCCGGATATACGCGGCCACGGGCCGGATGTGACGAGAGATTCGCCCCCAGCTGGAGAAAAGCCACCTGCGAGCGCTGAGTCAGATGCGCCCCTAGCTGGAGACAGAACGTTACCACCTCGAGCGCTGTGCAACCTTCCGCATCTTTGGACCGGACCGGACCGTACTGTACCCTGCCCCGAGCCCAGGAGGACCTGGAGCCATCGATCCTGCCTTTCCTAGCCATCAAACCCCCGTGTGAGTCAGCCGTTGTCCCGTGTGTCTGTCGTCTGTCCGGGGTTAATATAAGAGTGTGTCTAAGTGCCTGTCTTCCTGTAATATACCTCTAGCCCCTGTAATCTAACCTTTTCCGTACGAATATACTTGAGAATCGAAACATTGGTGTCGTATTGTGTTATTGTAATCCAGCCGGGTGTCTTCTTTTTCTTATTGAGCCAGCGTGGCGCGGCTTCGTCAACGTCGAGTATAGTCGGGTAATTTGTGCGGACACGACGGCCATTCCGCTCGGCCCACTTTAACATCAAAGTCGTGTCTGTAACAATTGGTGTCGGGAGTGAGATTCGAGGCCCGACCAAATTTTGAAAAAAAAAAAAACGAATAGAGGAAAAAAAAAATTTGGTCAAAATTTGGAGCGGCCGAAATTTGTTTTGTTTTACGAAACTCGAATTTTGCAAGTCGCGCTATGGCGGATCAAGACGGCTGGGGTCCGGTAGGGGAGAGTGAAGCAGGGTCGGTCCAGGACCAAATTGAGGGACATGAGGAGAGCGAAGCAGTGAGGGCGGCAGGTTCGCAAAATAGCGCCGTCACGCACGAAGTAGCGGGCGCGCAAAATGGCGCGCTCGCTCACGTGGTTGAAGGGTCCCAAAATAGCGGCGCCGCGGAGGGCGAGCCTGCGGTGGCGGCTGGGGACGCTGGGCAAACCGGGTTTGACCTCAGATTATTCTTGACCCAACTGAATGCAAAAATGGATAGGATGGAGGGCCAAATGAGGGTTGATAGTGGGCGATTAGAGGGCCAAATGGGGGTAATGGGAAACCAAATGGGGGTAATGAGGGACGAAGCGAGGGGTACCGGTGAGAAGTTAGACAATAATTTTGAGGAGTTAGACAAGAAAATTGGGAAGTTAGACAATAATTTTGAGGGGTTAGACAACGGGATAAAAGAAGTGAAAAATGGGTTAATGGGGGTAGAAAATAGAATGGCTGCCCAGGAGAATCAGATAGAGGGAGTGAAAAATGGGTTAGAGGGGTTAGAAAACAGTATGGAAGGCAAATTGAGGGACATGAGGGACCAAGCGGAAAGGGAAGTTAAACAAATGGAGCAGCAGATAGAGGGGGTCAGAATGGGGGTAGAAACCAAACTGGATGCTCACAGGGAGGAAATGGAGCAGATGAGGGTGGCATCTGGGCAGGAGATGCAAGTGATGGGAGAGGAGATCAGAAGAGGAGTGAGTGAGGAGGTCGGAGGAGTGCGCGAGGAGGTGAGGCACTGTAAGGAGCGCATGGAGAAAGAGGTGAGAAAGGGGACTGTAAAATTACAAGGGGGCATAGAGGTCCTGACGCAGGAGGTGGAGCAGCTGACGGTGGGACAGACGGAGTTAGTGGAGCAGGTTCAAAGGAACACTGCGGTATTAGGAGGGTTAAAAGCGACACAAAACGACATAAAAAACGACTTGATAGCGACAAAGAGGGAATGTCAGATGGTACGTGAGGGACTGACAACGAGGCTGGACGAGGTGATAGAGGTTATGGAGACGAAGGACCGGCAGGTGAGGACGCACATGGAAACGGTCAAGGTAGCCTTGGAGGACGAGCTTGAGGAGACGTACCGGGGAATAAAAGAGGTGAAGCACAAATTAGAAGAAGTGGAAGAAGGGATGAGCGAAATTAAGAAGCGACGGAGAGGGGATAAGAAAGAGATAAAAGAGGAGATAAAAGAATTGGTCCAAAGTCTGTGTTTGGATCGTGATGATGTGCTCATTAACCGGATGAGGGATTCGCAGGTGATGGAGGAGAAGCGAAGAGGAAGAGGACCCGGTGTAAGTGGTGACCAATATGGTCGTGCGTATGATGCGCCAGGGGATTTAATAAGCTTGGGGGTCGAGATAGACCCGGGTGTTCGTGAGAGGCCGTTGGTGAAGTGTGCGACAGGTCTGGTGTGCGAAAGAGGAGGTGTGCGAGAAAGTCCGACTCTGGGGTGTGTGAGGAAAAAGTGCGTGCCAAGGAGTGAGGGTGCTGGCGAGAGTGAGTCGGTCGTAGCGCGTGTGCGAGGGGGCACATGGAAGCGCGGTGTGGTGAGTGTTACAGAGGGTGTGACGGGAGAGTGTGCGCGAGAAAGGTGTGTAACGGACAGGTGCATGGGGAAAGAGTGCGCTGTCAAAGGCAAGGAAGAATGCACACCTGTGGTGAGTGTTACAGAGGGTGTAACGGGAGAGTGTGCGCGAGAAAGGTGTGTGACGGACAGGTGCATGAGGAAAGAGTGCGCTGTCAGAAGTAAGGAAGGGTGTCCACCTGTGGGGAGTGTTACAGAGGGTGTAACGGGAGAGTGTGCGCGAGAAAGGTGTGTGACGGGCAGGTGCACGAGGAAAGAGTGCGCTGTCAAGAGTAAGGGTGAGTGCGCTGTCAAGAATGGAGGTGAGAGTAGTGAGAGTGACATGGAGCGTGAGGTGGTTGTGACAGGTGAGCGAGGATGTACACCTGGGATGGAAGGATGCACACCTGGAATGGTAGAGCGTGAGTGGGAATGCACGCTGGAGTTGGTAGTGAGGCACGTGGTAGGCTGTGCGAATGAGAGCACACCTGTGATTGTCACAGAGGAGGTGACCGAGGAGGGGGCGCGAAGAGGTGTATTGGTGAGGTGTGCGAGCGACGAATGTGTGCCAAAGTGTTCGGTGGTCAGGTGTGTGACCAAGGCTGTGAGTGGAATGAGTGTACCTGGGTGTGTAAGGAAAGGTACGAGGAGCATGGGCACGGCTGGATGTGTGAGCAAGGAACGGGCTGTGGGGTGTAAGCGTCCAGGTGAAGCATCGACGTTACACGGGTTAGAGGTTAGAGCGACTTTTAGCCGAAGCGGGCCCTCGGTGCGTGCCGGGCCTCGCTTTGAACGGCCGCGTCCGGGCTCCACTAGGCGGAGCGGGCAGCTCGATAGGAAGGGTCGTCATGGCGACCACTTTCTATTGAGACGTGCCGGCAGGTCGAGATCGGGACATTGGATGGCTCCACGCCGAGGTGATGCGTGGGATCTCGGCCCGGGTAAGCCCCCGTCCCTGCACCGAGTGCCGGACGCATCCAGCCGCTGGCACAAAACAACCAGCATCCATTGCTTGGCTTTACGAAGCCGGGCTTTGGACAGGAATTGGCGCACCGAGAGGCAGTAGTGAGTAGACTGGGTGATGAGGTTAGTGTTTTGGACCCAAAATTAGAGAAAAACAAAATTTGATGATTGGCAAGGGATTGGCAGTAGTGATTGGCAGATGATGGGCAGTGATTGGCAAATTTTTAATTTGTTGAAATTTGATGTGCAAAATTGGTAGTGAGAGACCCCCGATGTGGTGGGATGGCAAACCCACCACCTTTCCCATGGGGGCAAAGGAGCACTAGATTATGGGGTGTATGGCAGTGAAAACTAGCCCGGGTGGGTTAGGATATGGTGTGTAGGGATCTAGCGAAGATTGACATTAGGTAACGTTAAGATTAGTTAGTGACTGATACCTGTAGTGGGGACGCAGGTAGATTAGTGTGGATTATAATGACGAGGGAGCGCAATAGTTAAAGGGACGACTGGGAAGCGCAAGTTTCAGAAGGGAGTAGTTAGCTGAGATGATGCCGTGTGTGTGAGAATTGAACAGGTGTGATTGCACAGGTGTGCAACTGGACAGGTGTGTGGAGCCGTGTATGAGTAGTGAGTGTGTGGATCAGCGCGAATGCGCTTGGGGAGAGAAGGGTGCAGGTGGCACCAGGTGTGAGAGCACAGGGTGCAAGTACAGGTGTGTGGAGAGAGTTGGAGTAAGTGGTATGGAGTGGTGTGCGTGGTGCGAAGGTGTGGATGGGGGAAGAGTGGACCCCTTTCACGAGTACCCGGGGCGGGTAGTGTAAGTGTTAGGTAGAGGGTACAGGTAAATTGTGGTTGGATATTGGCATTTGTGGTGCGGTTGCAGAATGGTGTTGTGGATGGGTGCATTAGTGTTGTGGAAATGGCTGGGCGTGTAGCCTGTTAGTGTGTGTAGTTGGTTGGGCACTCCACCACTGTGAGGATGTCGGCCAGGTGAGGCCGCAGGTGGGCTCTGGGAGCCGGTAGAGTTGTGGATGGGGCCCGAGGATCCGGAGGATG
The DNA here is from genome assembly GCF_964187855.1 of Myxine glutinosa. Taxonomy (NCBI): domain Eukaryota; kingdom Metazoa; phylum Chordata; class Myxini; order Myxiniformes; family Myxinidae; genus Myxine; species Myxine glutinosa. Next base: position 355,242,499 of record NC_136261.1, on the reverse strand, counting down.
GACCCGGGTAGCCCAGTGCCAGAGAGGGCACCGAGTGGGGAGAGTGCCAGAGGGCCTTCCCCAGGTAGTTAGGTTAGGGCAAGGAGCAGGTAAGCTCGGAGGCAACTGCAGTGGTGGAGGTGTGCAGGTGGGTAGACCCACTGGGAGAGGTACACGCCGCAGCCCAGAAATTGTGCGAGGGCACCGGGAGATGAATCGGGGGAGTGAGACCCCAAATTGAAGAGCACCACAGTTTGGCCAATGGGAATTGGTTTTTAGAACCCATAGTGTAAGAGGGCCAATGGTTTGGCCGGAGAGAGACCCCGGGTAGTGTAAAGTTGTTAAAGTCATTTAGGAGATAGTTAGGATTGATGAACCTGTCGCACCATACGCAGCCACTTACCTGTGGTGATGATGATGACTCCACACCTGTGTTTTCTTTGTTTTGTTGCAGGAAATGAGAATTGCTGTGTGGATTGGTGAGACGCATCACGACGTGGATGAGACATTGGGGTGATTCCATCTCTCCCTCCTTAGGAGGGACTGATGATGAGTTGGAGATGGCAAATTATGATGTTGAGTTGGAGATGGCAAATTTTGATGAGAGTTGAAAATGGCAAATTTGATTGGTTAGGAGGGAGAGAAGACGAATTTGGTTTATGGGAGGAACGGGGAAGACAGTAGGGATGTTTGTTGATTTGTAAAGTAGATGTTTATGGGTAGTGTTGTGTTTTGTGGATACAGTAAGGGGTAAGGGAGGGGCCATGTAGGTTACCTGGTGGGGGGGGGGGCGTACGATAGGAACGTACCTGTCTCACCTGGTTCCCATGTGCCCCCAGTGTGCATCACCTTACATTGCGTGCACTTTTGCGCCCTTACCACCTTACTCACTTGTTTCTTCTTTTGTCTCCCACCTCCGAGGATCTGGCTTTGGGGTAGAGAGAGAGGAGAGAGAGGTGCTGGCTGCGCAGTTGTGGGCCTGCACTTTCGCTGTTTGCTGCCGGGATCGATACACCATATGGACCGCAATGTTTGTGGCCACCCACAATGGACCGCAGTTCGTTTGCGGCCAAGCACCACCCGGGGATGGACCTATGGGTCAACGTGGCACCTATGCCATAAAGGTGAACCACTGTTAGTTAACACCAAGTGCACCACAAGAAGAGCAAGAGACACCTGCAGGGTTAGGGGTTGTCGAATTTATTTTTATTCCAATGAACAATGGTGACTGCACCGATTGGTGGTGGGGTGGTGCTGTTGATGCTCGGGAAGGGTGCTCTGCACGTTATTAAAGGCCGTCGGCCACAGAGCACTCGTGGGTTGGTGTATCGATGTTGGCAAGCGCGCTCTCTCTCTATGCATAACATCTGCATGTGTCCCTCCAAAAACAGGTCCTGGATCGTAGTGTAAAAAGCAGCGTAGTCTTGTAAATAATGCTCCCTACCGGCTGTATGTTTAGTTTGCGAATTCTTTCCGGATTCGGTTATCCTGTGGGTGTGTTTCTGTGAGGAGAAGGGTGCAACGTCGCAGGGGGACATATTTACTCATTTGTGAATATCTGTAAAACTGTCGCACTCAGGGTAGAGTTAATAGTAGAGGGAACTACATTGCGTGCCACACTAAAGTAGGTAAAAATTTATCGGGTCGGGACGCCCCGAGGGTAGAGAAGGGTGCAATGTTGCGAATATGGAATTTGGCCTCCATATCCGCTTGTAAATATTCCCCTATTTTCTCCAATACTCCCCAACTTTCCCCAATCCCCCATTCCCTAGTCCCATTGCATGTAAATAACAATCAGTAGAGCCGACCTTCCCCTTATTCCCCCATTAAATGTCGTGCCCAGGTCCACCGCACCACACGTAGACAACTTTCGGACATCTTCCTAGTTATTCTTATTCTATGTCAGTTAAGGCCTCGTCTCCATTAATTATGACTCTTCGTTGCACCAGAATGTGATTATATGGCATCAGTAGTGAGTTTAGGACCTTTCCCATACCTCCTTCCATCTTCTTCCCCAACAATTACAACAACAACAGAGGAGATGGCGGCGGAGCGGGGGAGGATGCGTCCTCACACCGGCTCGATTAGCTCCAGACCATGCGCTCCACGGGGTTACCACGAAGGGGCTCCTTGTCAGCTCCTCGTCAAGGGCGGAGCCTGGTAAACCCCCCGCACGCACCCAATGAGAAGCAACGTGCCGATTCCACGAGGCGGAGCTAACGAGCCGAGGGCGTGTCACTCCCCGCCGGATATACGCGGCCACGGGCCGGATGTGACGAGAGATTCGCCCCCAGCTGGAGAAAAGCCACCTGCGAGCGCTGAGTCAGATGCGCCCCTAGCTGGAGACAGAACGTTACCACCTCGAGCGCTGTGCAACCTTCCGCATCTTTGGACCGGACCGGACCGTACTGTACCCTGCCCCGAGCCCAGGAGGACCTGGAGCCATCGATCCTGCCTTTCCTAGCCATCAAACCCCCGTGTGAGTCAGCCGTTGTCCCGTGTGTCTGTCGTCTGTCCGGGGTTAATATAAGAGTGTGTCTAAGTGCCTGTCTTCCTGTAATATACCTCTAGCCCCTGTAATCTAACCTTTTCCGTACGAATATACTTGAGAATCGAAACATTGGTGTCGTATTGTGTTATTGTAATCCAGCCGGGTGTCTTCTTTTTCTTATTGAGCCAGCGTGGCGCGGCTTCGTCAACGTCGAGTATAGTCGGGTAATTTGTGCGGACACGACGGCCATTCCGCTCGGCCCACTTTAACATCAAAGTCGTGTCTGTAACAATATTATTCTGTGGCGGGCACATGGAACAAGAATAAAGCGCACCAGCAGGTGGCGTGAACGTCCAGGCGGGGAACTGTAAAGCATGCCCCGCCTATCGACCGAGTGGCCACGCCCGGGGACGAGGCGTGACCTCGGGATATATATGCGGGCTCTAAGCTCGAGCCCGCCCAGTGCTGCAGTTAGAGCTTTGACAATAAAGACTCTTTTGGTTTTATCAAACGCGTTGTGGCCCACTTCTTTGGCAAGAAAGTCGTGTACGCAGCACCACACTTCACTGGTGACCCCGATTGGTTCAGCTGTTGCTGACCACCGAACGCGCCATGGCCAACAACGCAGTCATGGTAAAACCCCCAGAGTTTTGGGAAGCACAGGCCGAGGTGTGGTTCATGCAGGCCGAAGCACAATTTCAGCTTTGAGGCATAACGGCGGATGAGACCCGTTACTACCACGTGGTCACCGCCCTCGGGCCCAGCACTGCCGCCCGAGTCATGTCCATCCTGCGGCTCCCGCCAGCCGACCACAAGTACAGGGCGCTCAAACGCCTCCCCATCGCCACGTTCGGCCTCACGGAGATCGAACGGGCCGACCGCCTCCTGGACCTTCCCGAACTCGGCGACACACGACCATCCATGCGGATGGATCATAGGCTGTCGCTGCTGGTTGACCAAGCCCCGGATTTTTTATTCTGGGCACTTTTTCTATGCCAGCTACCTGCACAGGTATGCCTCGCGCTGGCCGGTTCCAACATAAGGGAACCCCGCGCCCTGGCCGTAGAGGCCGACAAGTTATTCGCGGCTTGTGACACGCGGGCGAGTTACGGTGCGGCCATCGTGGATCCCGAGGCTGATGCTGCTGCACCCCTCGTGGCCGCTGCCGCGCCCCGCCCACCACCACCGCCGCCGAGAAAACCGCAGCTGCCGCCGCCCCCGCCGCCGCAAGCCTGGTGCTATTTCAACGCCAGGTTCGGCCACAAGGCTAAGAAGTGTTGCCCGCCGTGCCCGTTTGGCAAGTCGGGAAACGACCCAGCCGGCGCTCGGTAGTGGCCCTGAGCGTCGGCCATTCTGGCAGCCTTCTATTCATCATGGACACCTTGTCCGGGTGTCGTTTCCTCTGCGATACAGGAGCGCAGGTAAGCGTCATCCCAGCCTATACGTCCGACAAGCGAACCGCGGGCCGGGGCCCCGCATTGCTTGCCGCCAACAGTACACCCATCCGCACGTTCGGGAATCGCTGCCTCTCCCTGAGGTTCGGAGGGCAGCGCTTTCGGTGGTCATTCGTAACCGCCAGCGTGCCCACGGCATTGCTCGGTGCGGACTTCCTATGTGCGCATGGGTTGTTGGTCGACGTAAAGCGCAGACGGCTCGTCCAGGCTGAGACCTTTAGCTCGCTCGCTTGTTCGCTGAGCAGCTCGTTGAGCGGCTCACTGAGCGGCTCACCGAGCGGCTTGCCAAGCGGCTTGCTAGATGTTTCCGTCCCGGCGAGTTGAGTTTGCACGCTTCTGGCAGCGGATGACTTTACCCACCTCCTCGCTAGTTTCCCGGCCCTCACGCGGCCCACCTTCTTGGCGGTGGCCGTTAAACATGGGGTGGAACATCACATCCCCATGGTCGGGCCGCCGGTCTATGCCCGGGCACGCCGACTCGAGCCTACGAAGCTCGCGGTGGCGAAAGCGGAGTTCGCCACGCTGGAGCGGCTGGGCATCGTGCGGCGCTCCAATAGCGCTTGGGCTTCCCTGCTGCACATCGTGCCGAAGCCCGGTGGGGGATGGCGGCCGTGTGGGGACTACCACCGGCTCAACGATGCCACCACCCCCGACTGCTACCCAGTCCCACACATTCAGGACTTTTCCACCCGGGGCCAACACGACCGTGTTTTCAAAGGTGGACCTCATCCGGGGCTACCATCAGGTCCCCGTCCAACCGGACGACCTCCCGAAGATGGCCGTCGTCACCCCTTTCGGCCGTCTCTGAATTCCTACGGATGCCCTTCGGGTTGAAGAATGCGGCTCAGGCGTTCCAGCGGCTGATGGATAGCGTCTTGCATGACTTACCTTTCCTGTTCGCCTACCTGGACGGCATCCTAGTCGCAAGCGCGTCCCGGTAGGAGCACCTGCTCCACCTATGCTCACTTTTCGAACACCTGGGCCAGCATGGCGTTATCATCAACCCTGCCAAGTGTCGTTTCGGTGTCACCACCATCGACCACTTGGGGCACCGCATCACCGAGCATGGGGCCGTCCCCTTCCGGCCAAGGTGGAGGCGGTCAGGGATTTCCCGTGGCCCTGCACGATCAAGGGGCTCCAGGAGTTCCTGGGCATGGTAAACTTTTACCACCGCTTCTTGCCCCACGTCACCCAGCTCCTCCGCCCTTTGCTCGAGGCCCTTCGGAGCAAGCCGGGCAAAGGTGACATCGCATGGTCGGAGCCGATGGCCGCGGCATTCGCGGGCGCAAAGCTGGCTCTGGCCAACGCCACCATGCTGGCGCACCTGGCGCCCGATGCACCGATCGCCCTCACCACCAACGCGTCAGACTACGCGGTGGGCGCAGTGCACGAGCAATGGGTGCGTGGTGCTTGGCAACCGCTGGCGTTTTTCAGCCGACAGCTTCGCCCGCACGAACGCCGTTACAGCACCTTCGACCATGAGTTGCTGGGGCTCCACCTGGCGGTCCGACACTTCCGCCATATGCTGGAGGGCTGCCCGATCATGGCCTTCGTTGACCACAAGCCCCTTGTTCGCGATGGCCAAGGTCGCCGAGCCATGGTCGGCACGGCAGCAGCGCCACCTCTCTGCCGTGTCCGCGTACACGACGGACATCCGTCACGTGGCGGGTAAGGACAACCCGGTGGCGGATTGCCTTTCCCGGTCCGTCGTGCATGCGGTCCACCTCGGGGTCGACTATGCCCGGATGGCGGAGGCCCAGACCGCCGACCCCAGCGTCCAGGCCTTGCGGACTGCCATCACGGGCCTCTGCGTCACCGAGGTGCCGTTCGATGCCGCGGGCACGGCCCTCCACTGCGACGTCTCCCTCGGCCGGCCTTTGCCCATCGTGCCCGCTGGCTGGCAGTGCCCAGTGTTTGATGCCATCCACGGCCTGTCCCACCCTGGCGCGAGGGCATCCCAGAAACTCATCGGGGCGAAGTTCGTCTGGCATGGCCTCAGGAAGGACGTCTGCGACTGGGCCAGGACGTGCCTCGCGTGCCAGCGCGCAAAGGTCCACCACCACACCCAGGCACCGTTGGCCCCGTTTTGCGGTGCCCGAGCAGCGGTTCGATCACGTGCACGTCGACTTGGTGGGACCCCTGCCCCCCTCGCGAGGGTTCACCCACCTCCTCACCATGGTCGACCGCACCACACGGTGGCCGGAGGCCGTCCCATTGGCGGCGACGCCTGCGGCTGAGGTGGCGCAGGCCTTTATCGCCACGTGGGTTGCCCGGTTCAGGGCCCCCTCAGACATCTCGTCTGACCGCGGCCCCCAGTTCAACTCGGAGCTCTGGGCCGCGGTGGCGCAAGTACTTGGGGTGAAGCTACACCACATCATGGCCTACCACCCCCAGGCCAATGGCCTGTGCGAGAGCTTTCATCGCTCCATGAAGGCCGCGCTCCGGGCCAGCCTCCGCGACGGCGGCTGGGTCGACAGGCTCCCCTGGGTCCTGCTGGGCCTCAGGACGGCGCCCAAGGACGACCTGCATCCGTCCTCGGCGGAGTTGGTCTTCGGGCAACCACTGCGGGTACCGGCTGAATTTATCCCCGACTCCGCGGCTCCTTGGTCCGCAGCGCAACAGCGCTCCGCCCTTCAGGAGACCGCCCGGAGGTTCGCCCTGGTGCCAACGGCACACCACGGTTGCCCGCCTGCCCACGTCGCCCCAGAGCTTCGCACGGCAGAGTACGTGTTCATCCAGCATGTCACCCACCGGGCACCTCTACGGCCCCCGTACGACGGGCCCTTCCGTGTGCTGGAGACCGGTGACAAGTTTTTTACGGTCGACATCGGCGTTGCCCCGGATCGCATTTCCGTGGACCGCCTCAAGCCGGCCCACCTCAATCCGGACCACCCCTCGATCCGGATAGAGCGCTGCCTCCGCGTCGAGGCCGCCCCCCAGTGGTCGGACCCCCGGCACCCCCGCCAGCAGCTCTGCCTCCGCGTCGAGGCCACCCCCCGGTGGTCGGTCTCCCGGCACCCCTCAGCCCCACCGGCCCGCTGCCCCCCAGCCCTGCACCCATCGCCAGGGGGCGTTTCGGCCGGGTCATCCGGCTTCCCCGCAAACTCACCCTTCAGGTGCGTGGGAATTCTGGGGGGGCGCGTGTGGCAGGCACATGGAACAAGAATCCAGCGCACCAGCAGGTGGCGCGAACGTCCAGGCGGGGAACTGTAAAGCATGCCCCGCCTATCGACCTCGCGGCCACGCCCGGGGACGAGGCGTGACCTCGCGATATATATGCAGGCTCTAAGCTCGAGCCCGCCCAGTGCTGCAGTTAGAGCTTTGACAATAAAGGCTCTTTTGGTTTTATCAAACGCGTTGTGGCCCACTTCTTTGGCAAGCAAGTCGTGTGCGCAGCACCACACTTCAATTCCATCATGTTTGGAAAAACTGGAAAATTGGAAAATTGGAAAAATTGGAAAAACAATATTGCCTATTTTACTCCCAGGGGTCCCAGGAATACCCACCCAAAATATCGTTGCGATCGGTTGAGCCGTTTTTGCGGTACCTTTGAAAGGACGGGCGGACATTTGGTGAATTATCGTGAGATACTAACTTTACCCCATAATTTTATAATAGTCACGTCCAGTTAAACATCAGAGAAAAACGTTTTTTAAAATACATTAATCACGTGACAATGTTTTCTTTGCTCGAGATTGAGCATTCCCTTTACGCTGTGTTTATCACCACTCACAAGGTGCTGTGTTTTGTGGGTAAAGTGAGACCCACCCTCGGTCTCATCTTGAAACATTGTGGACCACGATCGGTCTCTTATTATCTCTTATCTTTTGTGATCTCGGGTTGCTTTGATTGCATGACGTCATTGAATTTGGGGGCCCTGGGCACGTGACCATGATGCACTTGCGTTAATTCGCCATTGCGGATAGAGCAGCGCTCACTCGCACGTGGTTCACCCCTAACCCGGAAGCTGTTCCTACTTCTTCTTTGTCTTCCCTTTATTTTCAAACTGAAATGTGACGGGACAAACAAATTGAGCACTTCGCAAACAATCTTCTGACAAAGAGGAAAAAGAACGATGTGTGTAAACAGGAAGTATTTAATAACGATGAAGAACTTCCGGGTGATCAACTTGTAAACCTCGTGTTGTAACTGTGACGAAGGTGATCGGATCGGATCTCATCGGGTCTCATCGTGTCTCATCGTGTCTCATCGGATCTCATCGGATCTCATCGGATCTCATCGGATCTCATCGGATCTCATCGGATCTCATCGGAAGAAGAGGTTTGTTTGCAGATTCTCAATTTATTATTAATACTGAGAAAGATCTGTAAAACGTTCATTAAAAGACAAAATAATTTTCTGTTCGTTGATGACGGGAATGAAGATAAGTTAAACGAGTTTTTATTAAATGTACGTTGAGGTATTTGATTGTTAATTTAATGAGGTATTTTTCGCTTGTTTTGTTTCATTCGCTGCATTGTTTTATATGACGTCATCACAACTTCATACAACGATGGTCAAACCTCAATCTTCCTTTTAACTACAAACCAGGCAGAAAGTTTTTTTAATTAACTTGTGTATCCAATGTGACCTCTAATTGAGGAGAGGTTATAAAAGTTGTAGATGCTGGATGGATGAGGGATCTATGTGGCGTTGGTACGGAAAAAATGTCGGTCCCATGTCCCATCTGCTGCATCCAAAACGAAAGTTGGAGAATCTTCTCTAAAAAGGCGTTCAGACCAGAGATTCTCAACCGGTGGGTCGCGACCATAACTGGGCTGGAAGGTGCAACCACATGGTCCGCGGACATCATACCCACCTGAGAAAGCATGTTATGAGTTTAACTCACGAGTATTCGTCAAATTTACCTCACGAAAAAAAAGTTATATAAATGCTGTTGTATTAATTTGTGATTGGAATGATGCTGTTTAAAATGAAAATATAGAGAGATAGAGTTGAAAGGTGAATTAGGAAATGACGTGAGGGTTTCCATCTGTAACTTTCGGTATTTGCAGTTTCACCATTGACCGTATTTGGTTGTTCGAAGGTGTTTCCGGTATGGAGAATGTCTCGGGTATCTCGTGTTCACACGAAAAGGCAAGCTGCTATGTTTTACTTTTACTGTATTTTATTTTGACAAACATGGACCGTTAACTGAAAAAAAAAAACGGATGATGATGCCAAAACTTCAGGAGTTGCTAAAAGGAGATGAAATTCATCGTCAGAAAATACGACCCTGAATATATTAAGTTTGCATTTACAGTGAAAGGGGATTCAGTCAGAGCGGGCAATCAAGTTCCTGTTACCTTTCACCACCACATACCTGTGTGAGTCAGGGTTTTCACTTGTGACTGGCACAAAATCAAAGACAAGGAATAAACTGAAAGCAACTTTGAATGGTACTCTGCGAGTCGGCCTCTCACCCATCCCAACTCGGATTGATCTGATTGGTTCTCAGAAATAAACCCAAGTATCCCACTGACGTAAGCAGCACTCTGTATTTAAGGCTTAAATGTCTTAAATAAGGAACCAAATAAAGTTATTATTATTATTATTATCTATATAATAATAGCGTAAGGACTCGACTTTGTTATCCCTTTTACGCCGCACCCAGTGACCCGATGCCCATGGCACTAATGGATTTACGATCTACGAACCGCGCTCTTTGTTTATCATGTAAACTGTACAGCCATACTCGAAAAATCTGAATTAGCCGACGTTGGGGCCCAAAAGCATCTGATTAACTGCCGATACGACGCCATCTTACGACGCCATCTTATTGGCGTCTGCTGGGCGAAGGCGAAGCAAGCCTTCCGCTGATTGGACAGGCGAAGGCGAAAGCAAGCCGTCCACTGAGTGGACAATCCAGAGCATGCATTTATGCCGGTGTCGTCGATCGTTGTTCATATATGCACTCTTCATTCTCATCTTTCTTCCTAACTCTTACTCGGACAAGCAAATCCCCTATGCCACCCATAATGGTACACTCTATCCATACACCACATCCTCCCGTGGATGTTCCACGGGTTTTGGCTAGTTATTATTAGTATTATTATTATTATTACTAGGGCATGCCCGTACTATATATATATATCTAAAATTATATCCCCCCCCCTCTATTTACATGAAATGGTTTGGTCCATTCGCAAAGCCAAAGCGAACGGCTTGCGAGTACGGTGACAATCCCCCCCCCTCTATTTACATGAAATGGTTTGGTCCAAAGCGAACGGCTTGCGAGTACGGTGACAATCCCCCCCCTCTATTTACATGAAATGGTTTGGTCGAAAGCGAATGGCTTGCGGAGTTTGGTAAAGAAATCGCCATAGCGTGCACAAACGCGCAGGAAAGCGAAAGAATCGCAAATTAGTTTTAATTAGTTTTAAAACATAGTTTAACGCCAACATAGTTTGCCAACGTGAAATAAATGAATACGCTCTCAAATGTGCCGTCCGAGGCAGAGTCTGTTCGCCACGTTCGGCACACGTGATAGCTCGCTGCTCTCTGATTGGTTGAATCGTTTTTTGGACATAGCTCGCTAACTACTTGTCCGATTAATATGAAACCTTGAAAAGGCACATCCTCGGGTCCCCAGCAATATACCTGGCAAGTTTCAAGTATATCGGACCCGTGGTTGTCGAGAAACAGCGGTCACAGACAGACACACAGAGATTACTGGCATTATAGATAGATTATTATTATTTTATTTAATCCATTGCTGCAGACATCAACAAATAACTAAGTTTCCGAGATGACAAGATTATGCATGTTGAACCTGTAAAGTTTAACTTCAAGCAAAGTGGAGACTCCTTGGTGCAGGTGTGTGACACAATTGCAGATGATAGGGAAATAAAAACAGGTTTTATATGTACGTGTGTATTAAACAAGATTATTGATTTTTTTTTTTTTTTTTGGTGTACAACATCGAGGTTCGTGAAAGCTTCAATCACAAAAAAACCAACGGACACACAAAACATACGATAAAGGGAGGAGACAAGATGGGGAGAGAAAGGGAAGCACACAAGTAAAATAGTAGAGAAAGGGACATCGGATGATCTGTGGGTGGGAGAGGGCTTGGGGGGGGGGGGGAGGCATGCAAAGGTGGGGGGGGGGGGGTGGGAGAGGAATAAAGCACATGGACAATGCTAGAACTTCCAGGAGTCGGTATATCAAAAAAAGTGGATCTGGGGTGAATTAACGGGTGTAGAAAAGATCAAGGTTTTGGATGGGGGAAGATAAGAGATGGTGGTGAACAGCTGTTTTAAAGACCTGGAGGGAGGAGTGGGATTGAAAAGAGTGAGGGAGTTTGTTCCAGGGGCAGGAGCAAAGAGGAATGAAGGAGTGAAGGTGAGCAGAGAGTCTTGATTTTTGCAATTTCACCAGAAGAGGGTTGCTGGCAGATCTTGTGTGACCTGCAGGAATATTTGGGGGACAGAGCACAGGTATAGCTGGGAGAGTTAGGCTGGATAGGAGTCTGGAAATAACAGAAAGACCACCTGCCAGCCTGCGGCGAGTGAGTGAAAGGCCTTCGGAGTTAGCTTCATCACAGGAGATTCCAATGATTCTGAAAGATTTGGTTTCAACAGTGTGAAGACGAGCTAGGTATGAGGCAGGAGCACCAGCCCAGAGGGGAGAACACTATTCCATTGCGCTGCAGATGATAGCCTTGTATGTGGGGAGGAGCTCAGGTGTGCCAAGGAAGGACTTCTCATGACGGAGGATGCCCAGTTGGTGACTGGCTTTGGAGGCCAGCTTGGAAATGTGGTTTTCCCCGGAAAGATCCTGGCAGATAGTGAGACCTAAAAGCTTGAGTGACAGAACTTCATGCAGAGGATTGTTCAGAAAGTAGATGGGAGGGTTGTCCAGTCGGTCTTTTCTGAGACACATTGAGAGTGTGAGATTTGTCAGGATTGAAAGGCATGTTCCACTTGTTTTACCAGTCTGTGATTTTGTGCACGACTGCAGAGAGTGAGGAGGCTGCAGATTGCCGATCTGAGGGATGAGGAATGGAGCGGCAGAGAGTCTAGTCATCAGCAAAAAGACAGAGAGTATTTTCAAGAGAGTCAGAGAGATCATTGATGAAGACCAGAAAAAGGACAGGGACCAGAAGACTGCCTTGTGGAACTCCAGCCTGAACAGATAGGGGAGATGAGAGAAACCAATTCAGAGCCACACGTTGACTACGAGCAGAGAGGAAGTCAGCAAGCCATGCATGGAGATTGCCATGAATACCGGAGTAGGAGAGTTTGGTGAGCAGTGCGGGGTGTCGACCGTGTTGAAGGCACGTGATATGTCAAAGGAGACAGTTTGAATTTCCTGTTTGACATTGAGGACCTCCATCCATTGTTGAGACAGCAGAAGCAGCATGTCCAGAGTGGAGTGACCTTGTCTGAAACCAAATTGATGATCGGAGATCAAGCCATTGGAGAAGAGGAAAGATTTGATATCTGAAGCAATGATGGATTCCATGACTTTGGTGATAATTGGGAGAAGGCTGATTGGTCTGTAGTTGCAAGGATCTGTTTTTGCACCTTATTGTGTGAAGCACTAATGTTGGCTGATTTCCAAGCTGATGGCAGATGATCCTGAGCAAAAGAGAGGGAGAAGAGAACAGAGAGGGGGTGTGAAAGAGTGGCAGAGCATGATTTTAGGACCTGTTGGCTGATGCAGTCTGGTCCAGTTGCAGAATCAGAGTCGAGGATTGAAATAAACTTTTCCACCTTGTCAAGATAGTGGCCTGAGTGAAATGCCAGACTCGTCAATGTTGAGGAGGCTCTCATAGAATGGCCAGAGAGATGTCCACTTTAACAAGCATATGGTCAGATTAACCGATTGGAGCAGAATAACAGCAGCAGACATTTGCAGGGAAGTTTGTCATAACCAAGTCGAGAAGACAAGATGCTCCGTTGACTGAGATTCGGGTCGGGAAATTGACAGATTGTGTCAGTCCTAATGAGTCTCGCAGAAGGGCTTTGCTGAGGAGCCATGGCTGGTGAGAGAGGTACCTACACCCAGCCAGCTGGCATGATGACAACTGAAATCACCACATATGTCATGAAGAACAGAGAGTTGGGATGAGTCGATAGAAGTTGGTGCATGTTATCAGACCGCAAGATGTAGATGGAGTCATCACTGTTTGGTGGATGTTACAGAACACATATGAACAAATGGTGGGAGCGGAGAGGAAGCCATAGCCAGAGGTGCTCCTGGGGGTGGGGTGGAGAGAGTGCAGTGCAGGTAGAGTGAGGAAGAGCGTTTTTTTTTTTTTACAAAGATAGCAACCCCACCTCCAGGACGAGGCTCAGGTCTATCATACCGGAGGAGGGAGTAACCAGGAAGAGATATTAAGGAATCAGAGACATCATGAAGGAGGAAAGTTTCTGTTAAGCAGATCAAGTCTGGTTTGTTAGAAGCAACCTGAATGGAGAGATTGGTCAAGTTTGAGTAAAAGCCCCGGATGTTTGAGGTCCATATCGTTAATTAAGAGGAAGGGGAAGCATCAGATACAGGACAGGGGAGGGGAGGGGTCAGGTAGGATGTGGAAGAGGAGGAGGAGGGAGAGAGGGCTGTTGATAGTGTGTCAGAGATTTCAGAATAGCTTGGGGAAAGAGAAAGATGAGGACGACAAAAGGTTTGATGGTGTTTGGGTGAGGCACAGTGAGGTGTTGTTTGAGGGGAGGTAGAGTGAGGAAGGAGGTTGGAGGAGATGGAGGTGAGAGTTGGAAGGGAGAGGAAGCAGTGAGGTCACTTTGAGGTGGAGGGGTGAGAGGGGATAATTGGAGAAAAAAGGAGGGGTGGGGAGATTTGAAGGGTAGGATGAGGGGGTCATTTTGAAGGGGGGAATTTAGGAGGCGTGGGGAGTTTGGGAAGGGGAGCGTGAGGGGGTGTTTAGGGGAGGGGTGGCAAGGGTAGACACACACTTGTTCTCCTGAGGGTAGACACACACTTGTTCTGAGCTTTGTGAAAGGAAATTTTGAGAATTTTCTCACGCCAGTAAATTCCAGAAATATTTTTGGCGAATTTTACAATCTTTATTTTATTTAAATTGAATGAAATACTTGAACACTGTTGAACACCAATCGCCTTCTTGTTACTTCCACTAACCCCCAGTTTAGCAGTACTTGGACATGTTAAAAAGGTTGGTGAATAATGCTTCAGTCACATTTGGCTCGGCGGCCGTCGGGTCTAAAAAATCTACGGCCACTAGCAATTATAGGGTGGCCGCAGTATTTCCACCGTCACACAATGTAGCAGTCACATATGTTTTTATTTTTCGGGTAGCCGCACGGGGTATTTAGAAATTGTGGAGACCGAAAACGTGGGGGTGCCGTACGGTCTTTGATTTGATGTCGCACGGTGACCTTAGGGCGTCCCTGTGGCGGCCATATAATTTTCAAGGCAGACGCAAGGTAGCCTCAAGGTGCCCGCAAGGCGACCGCAGGGGGGCCCTAAGGCGAACATGCGGCCAGACGGACGGTAACGAGTGGGTATATATACCAGTTCTTTTTCATATGTATAACAGCACTTACAGTTGTCATGGCTACGGCTTGTCGAATTGCTACAGCCAACCTAGAAATGAAAAAAGTTATAACTCCGCGCTATAATTCCACGGCGACCCCTACGGCCTGTAAAAGTTAGCCATACGCCCTAGGGCCACCCTGAGGCCACCTCAGAAACTCTGTGGCCACCGCACGTTTGTCAATTTAGGGCGGGTACGGCCGCCGTATCCTAGCCGTAGAGCAAATGTGACTGAGGAGTAAAGGTGATGTCGAAGACTGCTTCACGAGTGCTAAACATCCATAATTTTTCTTCTTTAACAATCTTTAACTTCATTGTTGTATTTAAATTGAAGTATACATTCCATGGCACAACATGTTCTAAGAACTTTCAAGATGGTTCTCAATCTCATTTCCTGCAAAAGACACACTGATTTGTACACAGGTGATGTCTGTCCTGTAAATGTGGAAGGCAGACAACACAACAATCATTCATCTGTCACAGAAGATTCAAAATGTGCTTCTGCAAAGGAAGGTTCAGATGCTATTCACATGACAAACGGGAGTGCTTCCTGTTTTGCAACTACTGGTGAGTGGAAATATAAAAATTCAACAAACAATCTTTTGTGTTGAAAATATAAAATTTTCGGAAATGTGTTTAATATTTTGCATTTCGATTTTGACAAAAAAAATTAAATGATGTGTTCTTTGTTTCTGTTGAACAATCAAGAAGTAATATGGGACAAAGAAGGTCCAGTCGCAGCTTGACGGTGAGGAAGAAGCCTTTTTTGAAGAAGCAACCTTGAGATCAACTCACCTTCCATAAAATATAAGTGCATGTTTGGGCCTCACAACACCAAGATTAATATTAAATTAAACAAGCACACAAAGGTTCTTGAAAGGATTACACCTCAGAAGTGTAATCTGTGCAGAACGGATTTTGCTTCAATGAGTGAAATCAAAATATACGTGAGGAACCACACTGGAAAACACCCCCACAAATGTCTGATACTGGTGCTTTGAAACTGGTGTCTGTGATAAAGGCTTCTCGACAAAAAGCAATTTGAAATTGCATATGAAGATCCATACAGGAGAGCATCCTCATAAATGCTTGATATGTGATAAAGGTTTTTCTCATAGCAGCCATTTGAAATCACATATGAGGATCCATAAAGGAGGGCGACCTTACAAATGCTCGATATGTGATAGAGATTTCTCTCGAAAATACGATTTGAAATTACATATCAGGATCCATACAGGAGAGCGTCCTTATAAATGCTCGATATGTGATAAAGATTTCTCTCAAAAATGCCATTTGAAATCACATATGAAGATCCATACAGGAGAGCGACCTTACAAATGTTCGATATGTGATCAAAGTTTCACTCGTAGCGGCAATTTGAAATCACATATGAAGATACATAATGGAGGGCGTCCTTATAAATGCTCGATATGTGATAGAGGTTTCTCTGAAAACAGCAGTTTGAAATCGCACCTCAGGGTCCATACAGGAGAGCGTCCTTATAAATGCTCGATATGTGATAAAGATTTCTCTCGAAAATGCCATTTGAAATTACATATAAGGATCCATACAGGAGAGCGACCTTACAAATGCTCGATATGTGATAAAGGTTTCTCTCATAGCAGCAATTTGAATAAACATATAAAGATCCATACAGGAGAGCGTCCTTATAAATGCTCGATATGTGATAAAGGTTTCTCTCATAGCAGCAATTTGAAATTACATATAAGGATCCATACAGGAGAGCGACCTTACAAATGCTCGATATGTGATAAAGGTTTCTCTGAAAACCACAGTTTGAAATCACATATGAAGATACATAATGGAGAGCGTCCTTATAAATGCTCGATATGTGATAAAGGGTTCTCTCATCGCAGCAATTTGAATAAACATATGAAGATCCATGCAGGACAGTGACCTAACAAATGCTCGATTATGTGATAAAGGTTTCTCTCAAAACAGCAATTTGAATAAGCATATGAAGATCCATACAGGAGAGCAACCTCACAAATGCTCGATATGTGATATAGGTTTCTCTCGAAAGGAGATTTCAAATTACATATGCAAGCGTCTTTGGGCTTCCCGAAAAGCGCTATTTAAAATAAATGCATGATTATTATTATTATATGAGGATCCATACAGGAGAGTGACCTTACAAATGCTCAATATGTGATAATGGTTTTGATCATTGCGGCCATTTGAAATCACGTATGTAGATCCATACAGGAGAACTGAAATCTGAAATACCAGGATATGAAAAATGAGGTTAAGATAATTTCGAAATTGAAGAAACTTGAAATTGTATCAATGAAAGTTGGAGCAACAGAGAATCTGAATGATCAAGAAAACCCTAACAGTACTTAAAAAGTATTCCGGGGAATATGACGACAAACATACGACAGTTGAGGCTGTCAAAGGTTTAGTGATGATTCGAAGAAAAGTTATGAGAATGAAGTTTCACAAACTGTTTCATGAATAATGATACTTTACCGAAAAAGGTGAGATTTTGAGTTCTGGGAGAACTTCCTTTTTTTTCATTTTTGATTTTAGATTTTTTTGTTCTCTTTTTTGATTTTGACTCGTGCTTTGGAATTTTGTTTTTTTATCTGATTTCGTTGTTTTTCTCTTGAACTTGATGATAATTGAGCTTAATCTCTCAATCTGATATTTGATCTCATTGTGCTTCTTTCAAGGTCTTGCTTAGGTTGCCAGTTTGTTATTCTTGTCTCTGTCCTTGCTTTGTATCCAGCTAAGTTCCATTTGATTTTTTTGGTTATGACCAGTGTGTATGAATTTTGTTTTCCATCTGATTTAGTTGTTTTTTTTTGTCCCTTTTTGGTTATGCTCAGATGGCATCTTTCCGTGGCAGTTTGAACATTAAGTTTTACTCAATCTTTGCTGTAGTCCATGTTTCATTGCCATGTGTGTTATGGGGAGAACACCCTTGTTGTAAAATTGTTTATTGGAAGAAGACTCATGCCTATGTTTTTCATGAAACTTGAATTTGTGAATGGTTTCTCAATAAAGAGATGTCCCCAAAGCACAAATGCACTTTGTGTTGTTGTGAATATTGTCACGTTCACCGCTGGGATTAACACCCCTGGGTGACAGATGGCCAACCGAGCTTTAACTCCAAGGCGTATGCTCAGACTATGGTGGCTCCTTTTACACGTGCGGGGGTGGAAGGTCACAAGACTAACCTGACGGCCGGACGCGAAGCAGGTTTTCCGAACCACCAACAAATAAAAAGGACAGACAAGAAATTGGGAATGCAACAAATAATGAGTTTCATAAAATAAATGCCAGGATAACACGATAAAAAGGTAACACTGAATTCCTAAATTGAGATGTCTCCATATGGACTCAAATACAGATCCAGGGAGAAGTAAACGAAAGTAATCAATGTGTGCAGTGCATTTGCCTGCTACTCTGCTCTGGTCTCCTCAAGTGGTCCCTGAACCCTACCGGCCACCGGATTGGGTCCACGAGTCCTTGCGCAGGAAATGCTGGCGGCATAAATTAGTATGCTCTGATTGTCATGTAGAAACCTTGATGTAATGAGTACTTTTGTCGACCATGTGTTCGGATTAAGCTTGTATATTTGTCCCCATCATGATTGGGTGGGGCATGTTAACGAGCTTAGGGCATAAGGATAGATTAATCCTTGTATGTCTTACCCTATGTCATTTATCTGTTGTCCCTTTTGGCACCACACCATGTACAGTGAGGAAGTCCCATTAAATTACAACAATAAAGATATAATAAAACCAACCAGAAGCCAGTTCTGACCACTGCCGATGGGACCACGGCAGTTACATCACCACGAAGGACAGGCAGGCCAGGGACGCAATCCAGGGAGCCATGATTGGTCAGGCAGGAGCAATAAGCTACCCGCTGATTGGCAGAGGGAAGTACAGCAGGAAGCAGCAGGCCAATTGGCCAGGTACCACTGAGGATGTCGGAGACGAGCAAGAAGCGGCGCGCTGATTGGTGGAGAAGTGCTGATGACGTGACGACCCCGACGATAAAATAACTCTCGGACCGACATCTTCCCCTCTTGTGTAACCTTCTTGCCCTCTCTTGCCTTCTCTCTCGTTTGCCCTCATGCCTTCCTCTGCGATCGACTCTCTCTCTCTTAGGTCCGGACTTGGTGGAGACGGTTGTGCGCCGACAATTCTCCCCCTATCTTCACGTTCTGGACCTCGGTGTAGGCGACAGTGTGCCGAGACCTTGCTGGGGATTGTGAGGAGGCTGAGTTGTGAAACAAGAGCTGGGAATGAGGAGCTGTGCGACAACTCTTGTTTGCTTCGCGTTCGATGAGGCTAAGAGGGAGAGAACGCTCGGTGAGGCATAGCAGCGGGCAAATGAGCAGACTACGGCCTTCTTCCCGCCAAGAATGGAGCCGGGTCCGGACTGCGCGTTCAGGGCTGACAATCCCTGATGATACCAGGAGCTGAGTAGAGCTAAGTGCAAATAACCCCAATGTTTTTATTTTATCCAGTTCACCTTTCCCTTCGTCTGTGTTTCAAGTCTGTTCTGGGAGCACTCCATTTAGGTTTTAGTTTATTGTTGCACTTTTCTTGTTATCAGCATACATGTTAATAAACCCTTTAGTTATTTTCCCTGTACATTTTAAAGCCGCCTCGTTTTGAGTTATTTTTTGCAGGGTGAAGTTGTCGGCGAGACCCGTCCAGGTAAGTCGGTACCCTTCTCGCATATAATCTGCCATACAATTGAACTGAACGCCTACATTAACACTCGTTTGCCTTCCGTGGTTCTTTTAGTGATAATTGAGGGAACCACACGACAGTATTTACAGGAACAGACAATTACAGGAGGAACATTGTTGTCAAACTAGACTATTTACAGGAGGAACAGTGTTGACAAACTAGACTATTTACAGGAGGAACATTGTTGTCAAACTAGACTATTTACAGGAGGAACATTGTTGTCAAACTAGACTATTTACAGGAAGAACATTGTTGTCAAACTAGACTATTTACAGGAGGAACATTGTTGACAAACTAGACTATTTACAGGAGGAACATTGTTGTCAAACTAGACTATTTACAGGAGGAACATTGTTGTCAAACTAGACTATTTACAGGAGGAACAGTGTTGTCAAACTAGACTATTTACAGGAGGAACATTGTTGTCAAACTAGACTATTTACAGGAAGAACATTGTTGTCAAACTAGACTATTTACAGGAGGAACATTGTTGACAAACTAGACTATTTACAGGAAGAACATTGTTGTCAAACTAGACATTAACAGGAGGAACATTGTTGTCAAACTAGACTATTTACAGGAGGAACAGTGTTGTCAAACTAGACTATTTACAGGAGGAACATTGTTGTCAAACTAGACTATTTACAGGAGGAACAATGTTGTCAAACTACGAGACTATTTACAGGAGGAACATTGTTGTCGAACAAGACCATTTACAGGAGGAACATTGTTGTCAAATAGACTATTTACAGGAAGACCATTGTTGTCAAACTAGACAATTACAGGAAGAACATTGTTGTCAAACTAAACTATTTACAGGAGGAACAGTGTTGTCAAACTAGACTATTTACAGGAGGAACATTGTTGTCAAACTAGACTATTTACAGGAAGAACATTGTTGTCAAACTAGACAATTACAGGAGGAACAATGTTGTCAAACTACTAGACTATTTACAGGAGGAACATTGTTGTCAAACTAGACTATTTCCAGGAGGAACAGTGTTGTCAAACTGGACTATTTACAGGAGGAACATTGTTGTCAAACTAGACAATTACAGGAGGAACAAAGTTGTCAAACTACTAGACGATTTACAGGAGGAACATTGTTGTCAAACTAGACTATTTACAGGAGGAACAATGTTGTCAAACTGGACTATTTACAGGAGGAACATTGTTGTCAAACTAGACTATTTACAGGAGGAACATTGTTGTCAAACTAGACTATTTACAGGAGGAACAATGTTGTCAAACTACGAGACTATTTACAGGAGGAACATTGTTGTCAAACTTGACTATTTACAGGAGGAACATTGTTGTCAAACTGGACTATTTACAGGAGGAACAGTGTTGTCAAACTAGACTATTTACAGGAGGAACAATGTTGTCAAACTGGACTATTTACAGGAGGAACATTGTTGTCAAACTAGACTATTTACAGGAGGAACATTGTTGTCAAACTAGACTATTTACAGGAGGAACAGTGTTGTCAAACTACGAGACTATTTACAGGAGGAACATTGTTGTCAAACTAGACTATTTAGAGGAGGAATATTGTTGTCAAACTACGAGACTATTTACAGGAGGAACATTGTTGTCAAACTAGACTATTTACAGGAGGAACATTGTTGTCAAACTAAACTATTTACAGGAGGAACATTGTTGTCAAACTAGACTATTTACAGGAAGAACATTGTTGTCAAACTAGACAATTACAGGAGGAACATTGTTGTCAAATTAGACTATTTACAGGAGGAACAGTTGTCAAGCTAGACTATTTACAGGAGGAACAGTGTTGTCAAACTAGACTATTTACAGGAGGAACAATGTTGTCCAACTACGAGACTATTTACAGGAGGAACATTGTTGTCAAACTAGACTATTTACAAGAAGAACATTGTTGTCAAACTAGACAATTACAGGAAGAACATTGTTGTCAAACTAAACTATTTACAGGAGGAACAGTGTTGTCAAACTAGACTATTTACAGGAGGAACATTGTTGTCAAACTAGACTATTTACAGGAAGAACATTGTTGTCAAACTAGACTATTTACAGGAGGAACATTGTTGACAAACTAGACTATTTACAGGAGGAACATTGTTGTCAAACTAGACTATTTACAGGAGGAACATTGTTGTCAAACTAGACTATTTACAGGAAGAACATTGTTGTCAAACTAGACATTTACAGGAGGAACATTGTTGTCAAACTAGACTATTTACAGGAAGAACATTGTTGTCAAACTAGACATTTACAGGAGGAACATTGTTGTCAAACTAGACTATTTACAGGAGGAACAGTGTTGTCAAACTAGACTATTTACAGGAGGGACATTGTTGTCAAACTAGACTATTTACAGGAGGAACAATGTTGTCAAACTACGAGACTATTTACAGGAGCAACATTGTTGTCAAACTAGACTATTTACAGGAAGAACATTGTTGTCAAACTAGACAATTACAGGAGGAACAGTGTTATCAAACTAGACTATTTACAGGAGGAACAATGTCAAACTAGACAATTACAGGAGGAACAGTGTTGTCAAACGAGACTATTTACAGGAGGAACAGTGTTGTCAAACGAGACTATTTACAGGAGGAACATTGTTGTCAAACTAGACTATTTACAGGATGGAATAATGTTGTCAAACGAGACTATTTACAGGAGGAACAGTGTTGTCAAACTAGACTATTTACAGGAGGAACATTGTTGTCAAACTAGACTATTTACAGGAGGGACAGTGTTGTCAAACTAGACTATTTACAGGAGGAACATTGTTGTCAAACTAGACTATTTACAGGAGGAACATTGTTGTCAAACTAGACTATTTACAGGAAGAACATTGTTGTCAAACTAGACAATTACAGGAGGAACATTGTTGTCAAATTAGACTATTTACAGGAGGAACAGTTGTCAAGCTAGACTATTTACAGGAGGAACAGTGTTGTCAAACTACGAGACTATTTACAGGAGGAACATTGTTGTCAAACTAGACTATTTACAGGAGGAACAGTGTTGTCAAACTAGACTATTTACAGGAGGAACATTGTTGTCAAACTAGACTATTTACAGGAGGAACAGTGTTGTCAAACTAGACTATTTACAGGAGGGACATTGTTGTCAAACTAGACTATTTACAGGAGGAACAATGTTGTCAAACTACGAGACTATTTACAGGAGCAACATTGTTGTCAAACTAGACTATTTACAGGAAGAACATTGTTGTCAAACTAGACAATTACAGGAGGAACAGTGTTGTCAAACGAGACAATTACAGGAGGAACAGTGTTATCAAACTAGACTATTTACAGGAGGAACAATGTCAAACTAGACAATTACAGGAGGAACAGTGTTGTCAAACGAGACTATTTACAGGAGGAACAGTGTTGTCAAACGAGACTATTTACAGGAGGAACATTGTTGTCAAACTAGACTATTTACAGGATGGAATAATGTTGTCAAACGAGACTATTTACAGGGGGAACAGTGTTGTCAAACTAGACTATTTACAGGAGGAACAGTGTTGTCAAACTAGACTATTTACAGGAGGAACATTGTTGTCAAACTAGACTATTTACAGGAGGAACAGTGTTGTCAAACTAGACTATTTACAGGAGGAACATTGTTGTCAAACTAGACTATTTACAGGAGGGACAGTGTTGTCAAACTAGACTATTTACAGGAGGAACAGTGTTGTCAAACTAGACTATTTACAGGAGGAACAGTGTTGTCAAACTGGACTATTTACAGGAGGAACAGTGTTGTCAAAATAGACTATTTACAGGAGGAACATTGTTGTCAAACTAGACTATTTACAGGAGGAACATTGTTGTCAAACTACGAGACTATTTACAGGAGGAACATTGTTGTCAAACTAGACTATTTACAGGAGGAACATTGTTGTCAAACTAGACTATTTACAGGAAGAACATTGTTGTCATACTAGACAATTACAGGAGGAACATTGTTGTCAAACTAGACTATTTACAGGAGGAACAATGTTGTCAAACTAGACAATTACAGGAGGAACAGTATTGTCAAACTAGACTATTTACAGGAGGAACAGTGTTGTCAAACGAGACTATTTACAGGAGGAACATTGTTGTCAAACTAGACTATTTACAGGAGGGAATTATGTTGTCAAACGAGACTATTTACAGGGGGAACAGTGTTGTCAAACTAGACTATTTACAGGAGGAACATTGTTGTCAAACTAGACTATTTAGAGGAGGAACAGTGTTATCAAACTAGTCTATTTACAGGAGGAACAATATTGTCAAACTAGACAATTACAGGAGGAACAGTGTTGTCAAACTAGACTATTTACAGGAGGAACAGTGTTGTCAAACTAGACTATTTACAGGAGGAACATTGTTGTCAAACTCGACTATTTACAGGAGGAACAGTGTTGTCAAACTAGACTATTTACAGGAGGAACAGTGTTGTCAAACTAGACTATTTAAAGGAGGAACAGTGTTGTCAAACTAGACTATTTACAGGAGGAACATTGTTGTCAAACTAGACAATTACAGGAGGAACATTGTTGTCAAACTAGACAATTACAGGAGGAACAGTGTTATCAAACTAGACAATGACGGGAGGAAAATTGTTGTCAAACTAGACAATTACAGGAGGAACAGTGTTGTCAAACTAGACAATTACAGGAGGAACATTGTTGTCAAACTAGACAATTACAGGAGGAACAGTGTTGTCAAACTAGACAATTACAGGAGGAACAATGTTGTCAAACCTCGGCACACCTGAGCTCCTCACCACATACAAGGCTTTCATCCGCAGCTCAATGGAATACTGTTCTCCCCTATGGGCCGGTGCTCCTGCCTCACACCTAGCTCGGCTTCACGCTGTTGAAACCAAAGCTTTCAGAATTATTGGAATCTCCCGCGATGAAGCTATCTCTGAGGGCCTTTCACTCACTCACCGCAGGCAGATAGGTGGTCTTTCTGTCTTCTACCGACTCCTCTCCGGCCTTGCACCCCCAGCTCTCTCTGTGCTCTGTCCCCCAAATATTCCTACAGGTCGCACAAGATCTGCCAGAAACCCTCTGATGGTTAAACTGCCGAAATCTCGGCTCTCTGCTCACCTTCACTCTTTCATTCCTCTTTTCTCCCGCCTCTGGAACAAACTCCCTCACTCCCTTCAATCCCACTCCTCCCTCCAGGTCTTTAAAACAGCTGTTCACCACCATCTCTTATCTTCCCCCATCCAAAACCTTGATCTTTTCTACCCCCGCTAATTCACCCCAGATCCACCTTGTTTGAAATTCCAACTTCTTTCCTGGAAGTCCTGGCAGTGTCCATATGTTTTATACCTCTCCCACCGCCCCCTTCCCATGCCCCCCCCCCCAAAGCCATCGCCCTCTCTCAGATCTCTCGATGTCTCCATGTCTCTCGGTCCCTGCTCTCAAATGTTGTGTTTGTGTCCTTCCCCCTCTCTCCCCATCTTGTCTACCGCTCCCGATGTTATATGTTTTATGTGTCGGTTTGTCTTTCTGTGTGATTAATGTTCGCTCTTTCACGAGCCTCGATCTTGTATACAACAAAAAAAAAAAAAAAAAAAAAAAAAAAAAACCTAAAAAAACTAAAAAAAACTACTAGACTATTTACAGGAGGAACATTGTTGTCAAACTAGACTATTTACAGGAGGAACAGTGTTGTCAAACTGGACTATTTACAGGAGGAACATTGTTGTCAAACTAGACTATTTACAGGAGGAACATTGTTGTCAAACTAGACTATTTACAGGAGGAACAATGTTGTCAAACTACGAGACTATTTACAGGAGGAACATTGTTGTCAAACTAGACTATTTAGAGGAGGAACATTGTTGTCAAACTAGACTATTGACAGGAGGAACATTGTTGTCAAACTAGACTATTTACAGGAAGAACATTGTTGTCAAACTAGACAATTACAGGAGGAACATTGTTGTCAAACTAGACTATTTACAGGAGGAACAGTGTTGTCAAACTAGACGATTTACAGGAGGAACAGTGTTGTCAAACTAGACTATTTACAGGATGAACAATGTTGTCAAACTACGAGACTATTTACAGGAGGAACATTGTTGTCAAACTAGACTATTTACAGGAGGAACATTGTTGTGAAACTAGACTATTTACAGGAAGAACATTGTTGTCAAACTAGACAATTACAGGAAGAACATTGTTGTCAAACGAAACTATTTACAGGAGGAACAGTGTTGTCAAACTAGACTATTTACAGGAGGAACATTGTTGTCAAACTAGACTATTTACAGGAAGAACATTGTTGTCAAACTAGACTATTTACAGGAGGAACATTGTTTACAAACTAGACTATTTACAGGAGGAACATTGTTGTCAAACTAGACTATTTACAGGAGGAACATTGTTGTCAAACTAGACTATTTACAGGAAGAACATTGTTGTCAAACTAGACATTTACAGGAGGAACATTGTTGTCAAACTAGACTATTTACAGGAGGAACAGTGTTGTCAAACTAGACTATTTACAGGAGGAACATTGTTGTCAAACTAGACTATTTACAGGAGGAACAATGTTGTCAAACTACGAGACTATTTACAGGAGGAACATTGTTGTCAAACAAGACTATTTACAGGAGGAACATTGTTGTCAAACTAGACAATTACAGGAAGAACATTGTTGTCAAACTAGACTATTTACAGGAAGAACATTGTTGTCAAACTAGACTATTTACAGGAGGAACAATGTTGTCAAACTAGACTATTTACAGGAGGAACATTGTTGTCAAACTAGACTATTTACAGGAAGAACATTGTTGTCAAACTAGACATTTACAGGAGGAACATTGTTGTCAAACTAGACAATTACAGGAGGAACATTGTTGTCAAACTAGACAATTACAGGAGGAACATTGTTGTCAAACTAGACAATTACAGGAGGAACATTGTTGTCAAACTAGACAATTACAGGAGGAACATTGTTGTCAAACTAGACAATTACAGGAGGAACATTGTTGTCAAACTAGACAATTTACAGGAGGAACATTGTTGTCAAACTAGACTATTTACAGGAGGAACATTGTTGTCCAACTAGCCTATTTACAGGAGGAACAATGTTGTCGAACAAGACTATTTACAGGAGGAACAGTGTTGTCAAACTAGACTATTTACCGGAGGAACATTGTTGTCAAACTAGACTATATACAGGAGGAATAATGTTGTCGAACTAGACTATTTACAGGAGGAACAGTGTTGTCAAACTAGACGATTTACAGGAGGAACAGTGTTGTCAAACTAGATTATATACAGGAGGAATAATGTTGTCAAACTAGACAATTACAGGAGGAACATTGTTGTCAAACTAGACAATTACAGGAGGAAAAGTGTAATCAAACTAGACTATTTACAGGAGGAACAATGTTGTCAAACTAGATTATATACAGGAGGAATAATGTTGTCGAACTAGACAATTACAGGAGGAACATTGTTGTCAAACTAGACAATTACAGGAGGAAAAGTGTAATCAAACTAGACTATTTACAGGAGGAACAATGTTGTCGAACAAGACTATTTACAGGAGGAACAGTGTTGTCAAACTAGACTATTTACTGGAGGAACATTGTTGTCAAACTACACTATATACAGGAGGAATAATGTTGTCGAACGAGACAATTACAGGAGGAACAGTGTTATCAAACTAGACTATTTACAGGAGGAACAGTGTTGTCAAACTAGCCTATTTACAGGAGGAACAATGTTGTTGAACAAGACTATTTACAGGAGGAACAGTGTTGTCAAACTAGACTATTTACCGGAGGAACATTGTTGTCAAACTAGACTATATACAGGAGGAATAATGTTGTCGAACTAGACAATTACAGGAGGAACAGTGTTGTCAAACTAGACTATTTACAGGAGGAATAATGTTGTCGAACTAGACAATTACAGGAGGAACAGTGTTGTCAAACTAGACTATTTACAGGATGAACAGTGTTGTCAAACTAGACTATTTACAGGAGGAACAGTGTTGTCAAACTAGACTATATACAGGAGGAATAATGTTGTCAAACTAGACAATTACAGGAGGAACAGTGTTGTCAAACTAGACTATTTACAGGAGGAACAGTGTTGTCAAACTAGACTATATACAGGAGGAATAATGTTGTCAAACTAGACAATTACAGGAGGAACAGTGTTGTCAAACTAGACTATTTACAGGAGGAACCATGTTGTCGTACAAGACTATTTACAGGAGGAACAGTGTTGTCAAACTAGACTTTGCAGGAGGAACATTGTTGTCAAACTAGACGATTTACAGGAAGAACATTGTTGTCAAAGTAGACAATTACAGGAGGAACATTGTTGTCAAATTAGACTATTTACAGGAGGAACAGTGTTGTCAAACTAGACTATTTACAGGAGGAACAGTGTTGTCAAACTAGACTATTTACCGGAGGAACAATGTTGTCAAACTACGAGACTATTTACAGGAGGAACATTGTTGTCAAACTAGACTATTTACAGGAGGAACATTGTTGTCAAACTAGACTATTTACAGGAAGAACATTGTTGTCAAACTAGACAATTACAGGAAGAACATTGTTGTCAAACTAAACTATTTACAGGAGGAACAGTGTTGTCAAACTAGACTATTTACAGGAGGAACATTGTTGTCAAACTAGACTATTTACAGGAAGAACATTGTTGTCAAACTAGACTATTTACAGGAGGAACATTGTTGACAAACTAGACTATTTACAGGAGGAACATTGTTGTCAAACTAGACTATTTACAGGAGGAACATTGTTGTCAAACTAGACTATTTACAGGAAGAACATTGTTGTCAAACTAGACATTTACAGGAGGAACATTGTTGTCAAACTAGACTATTTACAGGAGGAACAGTGTTGTCAAACTAGACTATTTACAGGAGGAACATTGTTGTCAAACTAGACTATTTACAGGAGGAACAATGTTGTCAAACTACGAGACTATTTGCAGGAGCAACATTGTTGTCAAACTAGACTATTTACAGGAAGAACATTGTTGTCAAACTAGACAATTACAGGAGGAACATTGTTGTCAAAACAGACTATTTACAGGAGGAACATTGTTGTCAAACTAGACAATTACAGAAGGAACACTGTTGTCAAACTAGACAATTACAGGAGGAACAGTGTTGTCAAACTAGTCAATTACAGGACGAACAGTGTTGTCAAACTAGACTATTTACAGGAGGAACAGTGTTGTCAAACTAGACTATTTTCAGGAGGAACAATGTTGTCAAACTAGATTATATACAGGAGGAATAATCTTGTCGAACTAGACAATTACAGGAGGAACATTGTTGTCAAACTAGACAATTACAGGAGGAAAAGTGTTATCAAACTAGACTATTTACAGGAGGAACAATGTTGTCGAACAAGACTATTTACAGGAGGAACAGTGTTGTCAAACTAGACTATTTACCAGAGGAACATTGTTGTCAAACTAGACTATATACAGGAGGAATAATGTTGTCGAACTAGACAATTACAGGAGGAACAGTGTTTTTAAACTAGACTATTTACAGGAGGAACAATGTTGTCAAACTAGACAATTACAGGAGGAACAGTGTTGTCAAACTAGTCTATTTACAGGAGGAACATTGTTGTCAAACTAGACTATTTACAGGAGAAACAACGTTGTCAAACTACGAGACTATTTACAGGAGGAACATTGTTGCCAAACTAGACAATTACAGGAGGAACATTGTTGTCAAACTAGACAATTACAGGAGGAACAGTGTTGTCAAACTAGACTATTTACAGGAGGAACAGTGTTGACAAACTAGACTATTTAAAGGAGGAACAGTGTTGTCAAACTAGACTATTTACAGGAGGAACATTGTTGTCAAACTAGACAATTACAGGAGGAACAGTGTTTTCAAACTAGACAATGACAGGAGGAACATTGTTGTCAAACTAGACAATTACAGGAGGAACAGTGTTGTCAAACTAGACAATTACAGGAGGAACATTGTTGTCAAACTAGACTATTTACAGGAGGAACAGTGTTGTCAAACTGGACTATTTACAGGAGGAACATTGTTGTCAAACTAGACTATTTACAGGAGGAACAATGTTGTCAAACTAGATTATATACAGGAGGAATAATGTTGTCGAACTAGACAATTACAGGAGGAACATTGTTGTCAAACTAGACAATTACAGGAGGAAAAGTGTAATCAAACTAGACTATTTACAGGAGGAACAATGTTGTCGAACAAGACTATTTACAGGAGGAACAGTGTTGTCAAACCAGACTATTTACTGGAGGAACATTGTTGTCAAACTACACTATATACAGGAGGAATAATGTTGTCGAACGAGACAATTACAGGAGGAACAGTGTTGTCAAACTAGACTATTTACAGGAGGAACAGTGTTGTCAAACTAGCCGATTTACAGGAGGAACAATGTTGTCGAACAAGACTATTTACAGGAGGAACAGTGTTGTCAAACTAGACTATTTACCGGAGGAACATTGTTGTCAAACTAGACTATATACAGGAGGAATTATGTTGTCGAACTAGACAATTACAGGAGGAACAGTGTTGTCAAACTAGACTATTTACAGGAGGAATAATGTTGTCGAACTAGACAATTACAGGAGGAACAGTGTTGTCAAACTAGACTATTTACAGGAGGAACAGTGTTGTCAAACTAGACTATTTACAGGAGGAACATTGTTGTCAAACTAGACTATTTACAGGAAGAACATTGTTGTCAAACTAGACAATTACAGGAAGAACATTGTTGTCAAACTAAACTATTTACAGGAGGAACAGTGTTGTCAAACTAGACTATTTACAGGAGGAACATTGTTGTCAAACTAGACTATTTACAGGAGGAACATTGTTGTCAAACTAGACTATTTACAGGAGGAACATTGTTGTCCAACTAGCCTATTTACAGGAGGAACAATGTTGTCGAACAAGACTATTTACAGGAGGAACAGTGTTGTCAAACTAGACTATTTACCGGAGGAACATTGTTGTCAAACTAGACTATATACAGGAGGAATAATGTTGTCGAACTAGACTATTTACAGGAGGAACAGTGTTGTCAAACTAGACGATTTACAGGAGGAACAATGTTGTCAAACTAGATTATATACAGGAGGAATAATTTTGTCGAACTAGACAATTACAGGAGGAACATTGTTGTCAAACTAGACAATTACAGGAGGAAAAGTGTAATCAAACTAGACTATTTACAGGAGGAACAATGTTGTCAAACTAGATTATATACAGGAGGAATAATGTTGTCGAACTAGACTATTTACAGGAGGGACATTGTTGTCAAACTAGACTATTTACAGGAGGAACAATGTTGTCAAACTACGAGACTATTTACAGGAGCAACATTGTTGTCAAACTAGACTATTTACAGGAAGAACATTGTTGTCAAACTAGACAATTACAGGAGGAACAGTGTTGTCAAACGAGACAATTACAGGAGGAACAGTGTTATCAAACTAGACTATTTACAGGAGGAACAATGTCAAACTAGACAATTACAGGAGGAACAGTGTTGTCAAACGAGACTATTTACAGGAGGAACAGTGTTGTCAAACGAGACTATTTACAGGAGGAACATTGTTGTCAAACTAGACTATTTACAGGATGGAATAATGTTGTCAAACGAGACTATTTACAGGGGGAACAGTGTTGTCAAACTAGACTATTTACAGGAGGAACAGTGTTGTCAAACTAGACTATTTACAGGAGGAACATTGTTGTCAAACTAGACTATTTACAGGAGGAACAGTGTTGTCAAACTAGACTATTTACAGGAGGGACAGTGTTGTCAAACTAGACTATTTACAGGAGGAACAGTGTTGTCAAACTAGACTATTTACAGGAGGAACAGTGTTGTCAAACTGGACTATTTACAGGAGGAACAGTGTTGTCAAAATAGACTATTTACAGGAGGAACATTGTTGTCAAACTAGACTATTTACAGGAGGAACATTGTTGTCAAACTACGAGACTATTTACAGGAGGAACATTGTTGTCAAACTAGACTATTTACAGGAGGAACATTGTTGTCAAACTAGACTATTTACAGGAAGAACATTGTTGTCAAACTAGACAATTACAGGAGGAACATTGTTGTCAAACTAGACTATTTACAGGAGGAACAATGTTGTCAAACTAGACAATTACAGGAGGAACAGTATTGTCAAACTAGACTATTTACAGGAGGAACAGTGTTGTCAAACGAGACTATTTACAGGAGGAACATTGTTGTCAAACTAGACTATTTACAGGAGGGAATTATGTTGTCAAACGAGACTATTTACAGGGGGAACAGTGTTGTCAAACTAGACTATTTACAGGAGGAACAGTGTTGTCAAACTAGACTATTTACAGGAGGAACATTGTTGTCAAACTAGACTATTTAGAGGAGGAACAGTGTTATCAAACTAGTCTATTTACAGGAGGAACAATATTGTCAAACTAGACAATTACAGGAGGAACAGTGTTGTCAAACTAGACTATTTACAGGAGGAACAGTGTTGTCAAACTAGACTATTTACAGGAGGAACATTGTTGTCAAACTCGACTATTTACAGGAGGAACAGTGTTGTCAAACTAGACTATTTACAGGAGGAACAGTGTTGTCAAACTAGACTATTTAAAGGAGGAACAGTGTTGTCAAACTAGACTATTTACAGGAGGAACATTGTTGTCAAACTAGACAATTACAGGAGGAACATTGTTGTCAAACTAGACAATTACAGGAGGAACAGTGTTATCAAACTAGACAATGACGGGAGGAAAATTGTTGTCAAACTAGACAATTACAGGAGGAACAGTGTTGTCAAACGAGACAATTACAGGAGGAACATTGTTGTCAAACTAGACAATTACAGGAGGAACAGTGTTGTCAAACTAGACAATTACAGGAGGAACAATGTTGTCAAACCTCGGCACACCTGAGCTCCTCACCACATACAAGGCTTTCATCCGCAGCTCAATGGAATACTGTTCTCCCCTATGGGCCGGTGCTCCTGCCTCACACCTAGCTCGGCTTCACGCTGTTGAAACCAAAGCTTTCAGAATTATTGGAATCTCCCGCGATGAAGCTATCTCTGAGGGCCTTTCACTCACTCACCGCAGGCAGATAGGTGGTCTTTCTGTCTTCTACCGACTCCTCTCCGGCCTTGCACCCCCAGCTCTCTCTGTGCTCTGTCCCCCAAATATTCCTACAGGTCGCACAAGATCTGCCAGAAACCCTCTGATGGTTAAACTGCCGAAATCTCGGCTCTCTGCTCACCTTCACTCTTTCATTCCTCTTTTCTCCCGCCTCTGGAACAAACTCCCTCACTCCCTTCAATCCCACTCCTCCCTCCAGGTCTTTAAAACAGCTGTTCACCACCATCTCTTATCTTCCCCCATCCAAAACCTTGATCTTTTCTACCCCCGCTAATTCACCCCAGATCCACCTTGTTTGAAATTCCAACTTCTTTCCTGGAAGTCCTGGCAGTGTCCATATGTTTTATACCTCTCCCACCGCCCCCTTCCCATGCCCCCCCCCCCAAAGCCCTCGCCCTCTCTCAGATCTCTCGATGTCTCCATGTCTCTCGGTCCCTGCTCTCAAATGTTGTGTTTGTGTCCTTCCCCCTCTCTCCCCATCTTGTCTACCGCTCCCGATGTTATATGTTTTATGTGTCGGTTTGTCTTTCTGTGTGATTAATGTTCGCTCTTTCACGAGCCTCGATCTTGTATACAACAAAAAAAAAAAAAAAAAAAAAAAAAAAAAAAAACCTAAAAAAACTAAAAAAAACGACTAGACTATTTACAGGAGGAACATTGTTGTCAAACTAGACTATTTACAGGAGGAACAGTGTTGTCAAACTGGACTATTTACAGGAGGAACATTGTTGTCAAACTAGACTATTTACAGGAGGAACATTGTTGTCAAACTAGACTATTTACAGGAGGAACAATGTTGTCAAACTACGAGACTATTTACAGGAGGAACATTGTTGTCAAACTAGACTATTTAGAGGAGGAACATTGTTGTCAAACTAGACTATTGACAGGAGGAACATTGTTGTCAAACTAGACTATTTACAGGAAGAACATTGTTGTCAAACTAGACAATTACAGGAGGAACATTGTTGTCAAACTAGACTATTTACAGGAGGAACAGTGTTGTCAAACTAGACGATTTACAGGAGGAACAGTGTTTTCAAACTAGACTATTTACAGGATGAACAATGTTGTCAAACTACGAGACTATTTACAGGAGGAACATTGTTGTCAAACTAGACTATTTACAGGAGGAACATTGTTGTGAAACTAGACTATTTACAGGAAGAACATTGTTGTCAAACTAGACAATTACAGGAAGAACATTGTTGTCAAACGAAACTATTTACAGGAGGAACAGTGTTGTCAAACTAGACTATTTACAGGAGGAACATTGTTGTCAAACTAGACTATTTACAGGAAGAACATTGTTGTCAAACTAGACTATTTACAGGAGGAACATTGTTTACAAACTAGACTATTTACAGGAGGAACATTGTTGTCAAACTAGACTATTTACAGGAGGAACATTGTTGTCAAACTAGACTATTTACAGGAAGAACATTGTTGTCAAACTAGACATTTACAGGAGGAACATTGTTGTCAAACTAGACTATTTACAGGAGGAACAGTGTTGTCAAACTAGACTATTTACAGGAGGAACATTGTTGTCAAACTAGACTATTTACAGGAGGAACAATGTTGTCAAACTACGAGACTATTTACAGGAGGAACATTGTTGTCAAACAAGACTATTTACAGGAGGAACATTGTTGTCAAACTAGACAATTACAGGAAGAACATTGTTGTCAAACTAGACTATTTACAGGAAGAACATTGTTGTCAAACTAGACTATTTACAGGAGGAACAATGTTGTCAAACTAGACTATTTACAGGAGGAACATTGTTGTCAAACTAGACTATTTACAGGAAGAACATTGTTGTCAAACTAGACATTTACAGGAGGAACATTGTTGTCAAACTAGACAATTACAGGAGGAACATTGTTGTCAAACTAGACAATTACAGGAGGAACATTGTTGTCAAACTAGACAATTACAGGAGGAACATTGTTGTCAAACTAGACAATTACAGGAGGAACATTGTTGTCAAACTAGACAATTACAGGAGGAACATTGTTGTCAAACTAGACAATTTACAGGAGGAACATTGTTGTCAAACTAGACTATTTACAGGAGGAACATTGTTGTCCAACTAGCCTATTTACAGGAGGAACAATGTTGTCGAACAAGACTATTTACAGGAGGAACAGTGTTGTCAAACTAGACTATTTACCGGAGGAACATTGTTGTCAAACTAGACTATATACAGGAGGAATAATGTTGTCGAACTAGACTATTTACAGGAGGAACAGTGTTGTCAAACTAGACTATTTACCGGAGGAACATTGTTGTCAAACTAGACTATATACAGGAGGAATTATGTTGTCGAACTAGACAATTACAGGAGGAACAGTGTTGTCAAACTAGACTATTTACAGGAGGAATAATGTTGTCGAACTAGACAATTACAGGAGGAACAGTGTTGTCAAACTAGACTATTTACAGGAGGAACAGTGTTGTCAAACTAGACTATTTACAGGAGGAACATTGTTGTCAAACTAGACTATTTACAGGAAGAACATTGTTGTCAAACTAGACAATTACAGGAAGAACATTGTTGTCAAACTAAACTATTTACAGGAGGAACAGTGTTGTCAAACTAGACTATTTACAGGAGGAACATTGTTGTCAAACTAGACTATTTACAGGAGGAACATTGTTGTCAAACTAGACTATTTACAGGAGGAACATTGTTGTCCAACTAGCCTATTTACAGGAGGAACAATGTTGTCGAACAAGACTATTTACAGGAGGAACAGTGTTGTCAAACTAGACTATTTACCGGAGGAACATTGTTGTCAAACTAGACTATATACAGGAGGAATAATGTTGTCGAACTAGACTATTTACAGGAGGAACAGTGTTGTCAAACTAGACGATTTACAGGAGGAACAATGTTGTCAAACTAGATTATATACAGGAGGAATAATTTTGTCGAACTAGACAATTACAGGAGGAACATTGTTGTCAAACTAGACAATTACAGGAGGAAAAGTGTAATCAAACTAGACTATTTACAGGAGGAACAATGTTGTCAAACTAGATTATATACAGGAGGAATAATGTTGTCGAACTAGACTATTTACAGGAGGGACATTGTTGTCAAACTAGACTATTTACAGGAGGAACAATGTTGTCAAACTACGAGACTATTTACAGGAGCAACATTGTTGTCAAACTAGACTATTTACAGGAAGAACATTGTTGTCAAACTAGACAATTACAGGAGGAACAGTGTTGTCAAACGAGACAATTACAGGAGGAACAGTGTTATCAAACTAGACTATTTACAGGAGGAACAATGTCAAACTAGACAATTACAGGAGGAACAGTGTTGTCAAACGAGACTATTTACAGGAGGAACAGTGTTGTCAAACGAGACTATTTACAGGAGGAACATTGTTGTCAAACTAGACTATTTACAGGATGGAATAATGTTGTCAAACGAGACTATTTACAGGGGGAACAGTGTTGTCAAACTAGACTATTTACAGGAGGAACAGTGTTGTCAAACTAGACTATTTACAGGAGGAACATTGTTGTCAAACTAGACTATTTACAGGAGGAACAGTGTTGTCAAACTAGACTATTTACAGGAGGAACATTGTTGTCAAACTAGACTATTTACAGGAGGGACAGTGTTGTCAAACTAGACTATTTACAGGAGGAACAGTGTTGTCAAACTAGACTATTTACAGGAGGAACAGTGTTGTCAAACTGGACTATTTACAGGAGGAACAGTGTTGTCAAAATAGACTATTTACAGGAGGAACATTGTTGTCAAACTAGACTATTTACAGGAGGAACATTGTTGTCAAACTACGAGACTATTTACAGGAGGAACATTGTTGTCAAACTAGACTATTTACAGGAGGAACATTGTTGTCAAACTAGACTATTTACAGGAAGAACATTGTTGTCAAACTAGACAATTACAGGAGGAACATTGTTGTCAAACTAGACTATTTACAGGAGGAACAATGTTGTCAAACTAGACAATTACAGGAGGAACAGTATTGTCAAACTAGACTATTTACAGGAGGAACAGTGTTGTCAAACGAGACTATTTACAGGAGGAACATTGTTGTCAAACTAGACTATTTACAGGAGGGAATTATGTTGTCAAACGAGACTATTTACAGGGGGAACAGTGTTGTCAAACTAGACTATTTACAGGAGGAACAGTGTTGTCAAACTAGACTATTTACAGGAGGAACATTGTTGTCAAACTAGACTATTTAGAGGAGGAACAGTGTTATCAAACTAGTCTATTTACAGGAGGAACAATATTGTCAAACTAGACAATTACAGGAGGAACAGTGTTGTCAAACTAGACTATTTACAGGAGGAACATTGTTGTCAAACTCGACTATTTACAGGAGGAACAGTGTTGTCAAACTAGACTATTTACAGGAGGAACAGTGTTGTCAAACTAGACTATTTAAAGGAGGAACAGTGTTGTCAAACTAGACTATTTACAGGAGGAACATTGTTGTCAAACTAGACAATTACAGGAGGAACATTGTTGTCAAACTAGACAATTACAGGAGGAACAGTGTTATCAAACTAGACAATGACGGGAGGAAAATTGTTGTCAAACTAGACAATTACAGGAGGAACAGTGTTGTCAAACTAGACAATTACAGGAGGAACATTGTTGTCAAACTAGACAATTACAGGAGGAACAGTGTTGTCAAACTAGACAATTACAGGAGGAACAATGTTGTCAAACCTCGGCACACCTGAGCTCCTCACCACATACAAGGCTTTCATCCGCAGCTCAATGGAATACTGTTCTCCCCTATGGGCCGGTGCTCCTGCCTCACACCTAGCTCGGCTTCACGCTGTTGAAACCAAAGCTTTCAGAATTATTGGAATCTCCCGCGATGAAGCTATCTCTGAGGGCCTTTCACTCACTCACCGCAGGCAGATAGGTGGTCTTTCTGTCTTCTACCGACTCCTCTCCGGCCTTGCACCCCCAGCTCTCTCTGTGCTCTGTCCCCCAAATATTCCTACAGGTCGCACAAGATCTGCCAGAAACCCTCTGATGGTTAAACTGCCGAAATCTCGGCTCTCTGCTCACCTTCACTCTTTCATTCCTCTTTTCTCCCGCCTCTGGAACAAACTCCCTCACTCCCTTCAATCCCACTCCTCCCTCCAGGTCTTTAAAACAGCTGTTCACCACCATCTCTTATCTTCCCCCATCCAAAACCTTGATCTTTTCTACCCCCGCTAATTCACCCCAGATCCACCTTGTTTGAAATTCCAACTTCTTTCCTGGAAGTCCTGGCAGTGTCCATATGTTTTATACCTCTCCCACCGCCCCCTTCCCATGCCCCCCCCCCCAAAGCCCTCGCCCTCTCTCAGATCTCTCGATGTCTCCATGTCTCTCGGTCCCTGCTCTCAAATGTTGTGTTTGTGTCCTTCCCCCTCTCTCCCCATCTTGTCTACCGCTCCCGATGTTATATGTTTTATGTGTCGGTTTGTCTTTCTGTGTGATTAATGTTCGCTCTTTCACGAGCCTCGATCTTGTATACAACAAAAAAAAAAAAAAAAAAAAAAAAAAAAAAAAAAACCTAAAAAAACTAAAAAAAACGACTAGACTATTTACAGGAGGAACATTGTTGTCAAACTAGACTATTTACAGGAGGAACAGTGTTGTCAAACTGGACTATTTACAGGAGGAACATTGTTGTCAAACTAGACTATTTACAGGAGGAACATTGTTGTCAAACTAGACTATTTACAGGAGGAACAATGTTGTCAAACTACGAGACTATTTACAGGAGGAACATTGTTGTCAAACTAGACTATTTAGAGGAGGAACATTGTTGTCAAACTAGACTATTGACAGGAGGAACATTGTTGTCAAACTAGACTATTTACAGGAAGAACATTGTTGTCAAACTAGACAATTACAGGAGGAACATTGTTGTCAAACTAGACTATTTACAGGAGGAACAGTGTTGTCAAACTAGACGATTTACAGGAGGAACAGTGTTGTCAAACTAGACTATTTACAGGATGAACAATGTTGTCAAACTACGAGACTATTTACAGGAGGAACATTGTTGTCAAACTAGACTATTTACAGGAGGAACATTGTTGTGAAACTAGACTATTTACAGGAAGAACATTGTTGTCAAACTAGACAATTACAGGAAGAACATTGTTGTCAAACGAAACTATTTACAGGAGGAACAGTGTTGTCAAACTAGACTATTTACAGGAGGAACATTGTTGTCAAACTAGACTATTTACAGGAAGAACATTGTTGTCAAACTAGACTATTTACAGGAGGAACATTGTTTACAAACTAGACTATTTACAGGAGGAACATTGTTGTCAAACTAGACTATTTACAGGAGGAACATTGTTGTCAAACTAGACTATTTACAGGAAGAACATTGTTGTCAA
The DNA here is from genome assembly GCF_964187855.1 of Myxine glutinosa. Taxonomy (NCBI): domain Eukaryota; kingdom Metazoa; phylum Chordata; class Myxini; order Myxiniformes; family Myxinidae; genus Myxine; species Myxine glutinosa. The sequence continues at coordinate 355,203,726 of NC_136261.1, read as the reverse complement.
ACTAGACATTTACAGGAGGAACATTGTTGTCAAACTAGACTATTTACAGGAGGAACAGTGTTGTCAAACTAGACTATTTACAGGAGGAACATTGTTGTCAAACTAGACTATTTACAGGAGGAACAATGTTGTCAAACTACGAGACTATTTACAGGAGGAACATTGTTGTCAAACAAGACTATTTACAGGAGGAACATTGTTGTCAAACTAGACAATTACAGGAAGAACATTGTTGTCAAACTAGACTATTTACAGGAAGAACATTGTTGTCAAACTAGACTATTTACAGGAGGAACAATGTTGTCAAACTAGACTATTTACAGGAGGAACATTGTTGTCAAACTAGACTATTTACAGGAAGAACATTGTTGTCAAACTAGACATTTACAGGAGGAACATTGTTGTCAAACTAGACAATTACAGGAGGAACATTGTTGTCAAACTAGACAATTACAGGAGGAACATTGTTGTCAAACTAGACAATTACAGGAGGAACATTGTTGTCAAACTAGACAATTACAGGAGGAACATTGTTGTCAAACTAGACAATTACAGGAGGAACATTGTTGTCAAACTAGACAATTTACAGGAGGAACATTGTTGTCAAACTAGACTATTTACAGGAGGAACATTGTTGTCCAACTAGCCTATTTACAGGAGGAACAATGTTGTCGAACAAGACTATTTACAGGAGGAACAGTGTTGTCAAACTAGACTATTTACCGGAGGAACATTGTTGTCAAACTAGACTATATACAGGAGGAATAATGTTGTCGAACTAGACTATTTACAGGAGGAACAGTGTTGTCAAACTAGACTATTTACCGGAGGAACATTGTTGTCAAACTAGACTATATACAGGAGGAATTATGTTGTCGAACTAGACAATTACAGGAGGAACAGTGTTGTCAAACTAGACTATTTACAGGAGGAATAATGTTGTCGAACTAGACAATTACAGGAGGAACAGTGTTGTCAAACTAGACTATTTACAGGAGGAACAGTGTTGTCAAACTAGACTATTTACAGGAGGAACATTGTTGTCAAACTAGACTATTTACAGGAAGAACATTGTTGTCAAACTAGACAATTACAGGAAGAACATTGTTGTCAAACTAAACTATTTACAGGAGGAACAGTGTTGTCAAACTAGACTATTTACAGGAGGAACATTGTTGTCAAACTAGACTATTTACAGGAGGAACATTGTTGTCAAACTAGACTATTTACAGGAGGAACATTGTTGTCCAACTAGCCTATTTACAGGAGGAACAATGTTGTCGAACAAGACTATTTACAGGAGGAACAGTGTTGTCAAACTAGACTATTTACCGGAGGAACATTGTTGTCAAACTAGACTATATACAGGAGGAATAATGTTGTCGAACTAGACTATTTACAGGAGGAACAGTGTTGTCAAACTAGACGATTTACAGGAGGAACAATGTTGTCAAACTAGATTATATACAGGAGGAATAATTTTGTCGAACTAGACAATTACAGGAGGAACATTGTTGTCAAACTAGACAATTACAGGAGGAAAAGTGTAATCAAACTAGACTATTTACAGGAGGAACAATGTTGTCAAACTAGATTATATACAGGAGGAATAATGTTGTCGAACTAGACTATTTACAGGAGGGACATTGTTGTCAAACTAGACTATTTACAGGAGGAACAATGTTGTCAAACTACGAGACTATTTACAGGAGCAACATTGTTGTCAAACTAGACTATTTACAGGAAGAACATTGTTGTCAAACTAGACAATTACAGGAGGAACAGTGTTGTCAAACGAGACAATTACAGGAGGAACAGTGTTATCAAACTAGACTATTTACAGGAGGAACAATGTCAAACTAGACAATTACAGGAGGAACAGTGTTGTCAAACGAGACTATTTACAGGAGGAACAGTGTTGTCAAACGAGACTATTTACAGGAGGAACATTGTTGTCAAACTAGACTATTTACAGGATGGAATAATGTTGTCAAACGAGACTATTTACAGGGGGAACAGTGTTGTCAAACTAGACTATTTACAGGAGGAACAGTGTTGTCAAACTAGACTATTTACAGGAGGAACATTGTTGTCAAACTAGACTATTTACAGGAGGAACAGTGTTGTCAAACTAGACTATTTACAGGAGGAACATTGTTGTCAAACTAGACTATTTACAGGAGGGACAGTGTTGTCAAACTAGACTATTTACAGGAGGAACAGTGTTGTCAAACTAGACTATTTACAGGAGGAACAGTGTTGTCAAACTGGACTATTTACAGGAGGAACAGTGTTGTCAAAATAGACTATTTACAGGAGGAACATTGTTGTCAAACTAGACTATTTACAGGAGGAACATTGTTGTCAAACTACGAGACTATTTACAGGAGGAACATTGTTGTCAAACTAGACTATTTACAGGAGGAACATTGTTGTCAAACTAGACTATTTACAGGAAGAACATTGTTGTCAAACTAGACAATTACAGGAGGAACATTGTTGTCAAACTAGACTATTTACAGGAGGAACAATGTTGTCAAACTAGACAATTACAGGAGGAACAGTATTGTCAAACTAGACTATTTACAGGAGGAACAGTGTTGTCAAACGAGACTATTTACAGGAGGAACATTGTTGTCAAACTAGACTATTTACAGGAGGGAATTATGTTGTCAAACGAGACTATTTACAGGGGGAACAGTGTTGTCAAACTAGACTATTTACAGGAGGAACAGTGTTGTCAAACTAGACTATTTACAGGAGGAACATTGTTGTCAAACTAGACTATTTAGAGGAGGAACAGTGTTATCAAACTAGTCTATTTACAGGAGGAACAATATTGTCAAACTAGACAATTACAGGAGGAACAGTGTTGTCAAACTAGACTATTTACAGGAGGAACAGTGTTGTCAAACTAGACTATTTACAGGAGGAACATTGTTGTCAAACTCGACTATTTACAGGAGGAACAGTGTTGTCAAACTAGACTATTTACAGGAGGAACAGTGTTGTCAAACTAGACTATTTAAAGGAGGAACAGTGTTGTCAAACTAGACTATTTACAGGAGGAACATTGTTGTCAAACTAGACAATTACAGGAGGAACATTGTTGTCAAACTAGACAATTACAGGAGGAACAGTGTTATCAAACTAGACAATGACGGGAGGAAAATTGTTGTCAAACTAGACAATTACAGGAGGAACAGTGTTGTCAAACTAGACAATTACAGGAGGAACATTGTTGTCAAACTAGACAATTACAGGAGGAACAGTGTTGTCAAACTAGACAATTACAGGAGGAACAATGTTGTCAAACCTCGGCACACCTGAGCTCCTCACCACATACAAGGCTTTCATCCGCAGCTCAATGGAATACTGTTCTCCCCTATGGGCCGGTGCTCCTGCCTCACACCTAGCTCGGCTTCACGCTGTTGAAACCAAAGCTTTCAGAATTATTGGAATCTCCCGCGATGAAGCTATCTCTGAGGGCCTTTCACTCACTCACCGCAGGCAGATAGGTGGTCTTTCTGTCTTCTACCGACTCCTCTCCGGCCTTGCACCCCCAGCTCTCTCTGTGCTCTGTCCCCCAAATATTCCTACAGGTCGCACAAGATCTGCCAGAAACCCTCTGATGGTTAAACTGCCGAAATCTCGGCTCTCTGCTCACCTTCACTCTTTCATTCCTCTTTTCTCCCGCCTCTGGAACAAACTCCCTCACTCCCTTCAATCCCACTCCTCCCTCCAGGTCTTTAAAACAGCTGTTCACCACCATCTCTTATCTTCCCCCATCCAAAACCTTGATCTTTTCTACCCCCGCTAATTCACCCCAGATCCACCTTGTTTGAAATTCCAACTTCTTTCCTGGAAGTCCTGGCAGTGTCCATATGTTTTATACCTCTCCCACCGCCCCCTTCCCATGCCCCCCCCCCCAAAGCCCTCGCCCTCTCTCAGATCTCTCGATGTCTCCATGTCTCTCGGTCCCTGCTCTCAAATGTTGTGTTTGTGTCCTTCCCCCTCTCTCCCCATCTTGTCTACCGCTCCCGATGTTATATGTTTTATGTGTCGGTTTGTCTTTCTGTGTGATTAATGTTCGCTCTTTCACGAGCCTCGATCTTGTATACAACAAAAAAAAAAAAAAAAAAAAAAAAAAAAAAAAAAAACCTAAAAAAACTAAAAAAAACGACTAGACTATTTACAGGAGGAACATTGTTGTCAAACTAGACTATTTACAGGAGGAACAGTGTTGTCAAACTGGACTATTTACAGGAGGAACATTGTTGTCAAACTAGACTATTTACAGGAGGAACATTGTTGTCAAACTAGACTATTTACAGGAGGAACAATGTTGTCAAACTACGAGACTATTTACAGGAGGAACATTGTTGTCAAACTAGACTATTTAGAGGAGGAACATTGTTGTCAAACTAGACTATTGACAGGAGGAACATTGTTGTCAAACTAGACTATTTACAGGAAGAACATTGTTGTCAAACTAGACAATTACAGGAGGAACATTGTTGTCAAACTAGACTATTTACAGGAGGAACAGTGTTGTCAAACTAGACGATTTACAGGAGGAACAGTGTTGTCAAACTAGACTATTTACAGGATGAACAATGTTGTCAAACTACGAGACTATTTACAGGAGGAACATTGTTGTCAAACTAGACTATTTACAGGAGGAACATTGTTGTGAAACTAGACTATTTACAGGAAGAACATTGTTGTCAAACTAGACAATTACAGGAAGAACATTGTTGTCAAACGAAACTATTTACAGGAGGAACAGTGTTGTCAAACTAGACTATTTACAGGAGGAACATTGTTGTCAAACTAGACTATTTACAGGAAGAACATTGTTGTCAAACTAGACTATTTACAGGAGGAACATTGTTTACAAACTAGACTATTTACAGGAGGAACATTGTTGTCAAACTAGACTATTTACAGGAGGAACATTGTTGTCAAACTAGACTATTTACAGGAAGAACATTGTTGTCAAACTAGACATTTACAGGAGGAACATTGTTGTCAAACTAGACTATTTACAGGAGGAACAGTGTTGTCAAACTAGACTATTTACAGGAGGAACATTGTTGTCAAACTAGACTATTTACAGGAGGAACAATGTTGTCAAACTACGAGACTATTTACAGGAGGAACATTGTTGTCAAACAAGACTATTTACAGGAGGAACATTGTTGTCAAACTAGACAATTACAGGAAGAACATTGTTGTCAAACTAGACTATTTACAGGAAGAACATTGTTGTCAAACTAGACTATTTACAGGAGGAACAATGTTGTCAAACTAGACTATTTACAGGAGGAACATTGTTGTCAAACTAGACTATTTACAGGAAGAACATTGTTGTCAAACTAGACATTTACAGGAGGAACATTGTTGTCAAACTAGACAATTACAGGAGGAACATTGTTGTCAAACTAGACAATTACAGGAGGAACATTGTTGTCAAACTAGACAATTACAGGAGGAACATTGTTGTCAAACTAGACAATTACAGGAGGAACATTGTTGTCAAACTAGACAATTACAGGAGGAACATTGTTGTCAAACTAGACAATTTACAGGAGGAACATTGTTGTCAAACTAGACTATTTACAGGAGGAACATTGTTGTCCAACTAGCCTATTTACAGGAGGAACAATGTTGTCGAACAAGACTATTTACAGGAGGAACAGTGTTGTCAAACTAGACTATTTACCGGAGGAACATTGTTGTCAAACTAGACTATATACAGGAGGAATAATGTTGTCGAACTAGACTATTTACAGGAGGAACAGTGTTGTCAAACTAGACGATTTACAGGAGGAACAGTGTTGTCAAACTAGATTATATACAGGAGGAATAATGTTGTCAAACTAGACAATTACAGGAGGAACATTGTTGTCAAACTAGACAATTACAGGAGGAAAAGTGTAATCAAACTAGACTATTTACAGGAGGAACAATGTTGTCAAACTAGATTATATACAGGAGGAATAATGTTGTCGAACTAGACAATTACAGGAGGAACATTGTTGTCAAACTAGACAATTACAGGAGGAAAAGTGTAATCAAACTAGACTATTTACAGGAGGAACAATGTTGTCGAACAAGACTATTTACAGGAGGAACAGTGTTGTCAAACTAGACTATTTACTGGAGGAACATTGTTGTCAAACTACACTATATACAGGAGGAATAATGTTGTCGAACGAGACAATTACAGGAGGAACAGTGTTATCAAACTAGACTATTTACAGGAGGAACAGTGTTGTCAAACTAGCCTATTTACAGGAGGAACAATGTTGTCGAACAAGACTATTTACAGGAGGAACAGTGTTGTCAAACTAGACTATTTACCGGAGGAACATTGTTGTCAAACTAGACTATATACAGGAGGAATAATGTTGTCGAACTAGACAATTACAGGAGGAACAGTGTTGTCAAACTAGACTATTTACAGGAGGAATAATGTTGTCGAACTAGACAATTACAGGAGGAACAGTGTTGTCAAACTAGACTATTTACAGGATGAACAGTGTTGTCAAACTAGACTATTTACAGGAGGAACAGTGTTGTCAAACTAGACTATATACAGGAGGAATAATGTTGTCAAACTAGACAATTACAGGAGGAACAGTGTTGTCAAACTAGACTATTTACAGGAGGAACAGTGTTGTCAAACTAGACTATATACAGGAGGAATAATGTTGTCAAACTAGACAATTACAGGAGGAACAGTGTTGTCAAACTAGACTATTTACAGGAGGAACCATGTTGTCGTACAAGACTATTTACAGGAGGAACAGTGTTGTCAAACTAGACTTTGCAGGAGGAACATTGTTGTCAAACTAGACGATTTACAGGAAGAACATTGTTGTCAAAGTAGACAATTACAGGAGGAACATTGTTGTCAAATTAGACTATTTACAGGAGGAACAGTGTTGTCAAACTAGACTATTTACAGGAGGAACAGTGTTGTCAAACTAGACTATTTACCGGAGGAACAATGTTGTCAAACTACGAGACTATTTACAGGAGGAACATTGTTGTCAAACTAGACTATTTACAGGAGGAACATTGTTGTCAAACTAGACTATTTACAGGAAGAACATTGTTGTCAAACTAGACAATTACAGGAAGAACATTGTTGTCAAACTAAACTATTTACAGGAGGAACAGTGTTGTCAAACTAGACTATTTACAGGAGGAACATTGTTGTCAAACTAGACTATTTACAGGAAGAACATTGTTGTCAAACTAGACTATTTACAGGAGGAACATTGTTGACAAACTAGACTATTTACAGGAGGAACATTGTTGTCAAACTAGACTATTTACAGGAGGAACATTGTTGTCAAACTAGACTATTTACAGGAAGAACATTGTTGTCAAACTAGACATTTACAGGAGGAACATTGTTGTCAAACTAGACTATTTACAGGAGGAACAGTGTTGTCAAACTAGACTATTTACAGGAGGAACATTGTTGTCAAACTAGACTATTTACAGGAGGAACAATGTTGTCAAACTACGAGACTATTTGCAGGAGCAACATTGTTGTCAAACTAGACTATTTACAGGAAGAACATTGTTGTCAAACTAGACAATTACAGGAGGAACATTGTTGTCAAAACAGACTATTTACAGGAGGAACATTGTTGTCAAACTAGACAATTACAGAAGGAACACTGTTGTCAAACTAGACAATTACAGGAGGAACAGTGTTGTCAAACTAGTCAATTACAGGACGAACAGTGTTGTCAAACTAGACTATTTACAGGAGGAACAGTGTTGTCAAACTAGACTATTTTCAGGAGGAACAATGTTGTCAAACTAGATTATATACAGGAGGAATAATCTTGTCGAACTAGACAATTACAGGAGGAACATTGTTGTCAAACTAGACAATTACAGGAGGAAAAGTGTTATCAAACTAGACTATTTACAGGAGGAACAATGTTGTCGAACAAGACTATTTACAGGAGGAACAGTGTTGTCAAACTAGACTATTTACCAGAGGAACATTGTTGTCAAACTAGACTATATACAGGAGGAATAATGTTGTCGAACGAGACAATTACAGGAGGAACAGTGTTGTCAAACTAGACTATTTACAGGAGGAACAGTGTTGTCAAACTAGCCTATTTACAGGAGGAACAATGTTGTCGAACAAGACTATTTACAGGAGGAACAGTGTTGTCAAACTAGACTATTTACCGGAGGAACATTGTTGTCAAACTAGACTATATACAGGAGGAATAATGTTGTCGAACTAGACAATTACAGGAGGAACAGTGTTGTCAAACTGGACTATTTACAGGAGGAATAATGTTGTCGAACTAGACAATTACAGGAGGAACAGTGTTGTCAAACTAGACTATTTACAGGATGAACAGTGTTGTCAAACTAGACTATTTACAGGAGGAACAGTGTTGTCAAACTAGACTATATACAGGAGGAATAATGTTGTCAAACTAGACAATTACAGGAGGAACAGTGTTGTCAAACTAGACTATTTACAGGAGGAACAGTGTTGTCAAACTAGACTATATACAGGAGGAATAATGTTGTCAAACTAGACAATTACAGGAGGAACAGTGTTGTCAAACTAGACTATTTGCAGGAGGAACATTGTTGTCAAACTAGACGATTTACAGGAAGAACATTGTTGTCAAAGTAGACAATTACAGGAGGAACATTGTTGTCAAATTAGACTATTTACAGGAGGAACAGTGTTGTCAAACTAGACTATTTACAGGAGGAACAGTGTTGTCAAACTAGACTATTTACAGGAGGAACAATGTTGTCAAACTACGAGACTATTTACAGGAGGAACATTGTTGTCAAACTAGACTATTTACAGGAGGAACAGTGTTGTCAAACTAGACTATTTACAGGAAGAACAGTGTTGTCAAACTAGACTATTTACAGGAGGAACATTGTTGTCAAACTAAACTATTTACAGGAGGAACATTGTCAAACTAGACTATTTACAGGAGGAACATTGTTGTCAAACTAGACTATTTACAGGAGGAACAATGTTGTCAAACTACGTGACTATTTACAGGAGGAACATTGTTGTCAAACTAGACTATTTACAGGAAGAACATTGTTGTCAAACTAGACAATTACAGGAGGAACATTGTTGTCAAAACAGACTATTTACAGGAAGAACATTGTTGTCAAACTAGACTATTTACAGGAGGAACATTGTTGTCAAACTAGACAATTACAGGAGGAACATTGTTGTCAAACTAGACAATTACAGGAGGAACAGTGTTGTCAAACTAGTCAATTACAGGACGAACAGTGTTGTCAAACTAGACTATTTACAGGAGGAACAGTGTTGTCAAACTAGACTATTTTCAGGAGGAACAATGTTGTCAAACTAGATTATATACAGGAGGAATAATGTTGTCGAACTAGACAATTACAGGAGGAACATTGTTGTCAAACTAGACAATTACAGAAGGAACATTGTTGTCAAACTAGACAATTACAGGAGGAACAGTGTTGTCAAACTAGTCAATTATAGGACGAACAGTGTTGTCAAACTAGACTATTTACAGGAGGAACAGTGTTGTCAAACTAGACTATTTTCAGGAGGAACAATGTTGTCAAACTAGATTATATACAGGAGGAATAATCTTGTCGAACTAGACAATTACAGGAGGAACATTGTTGTCAAACTAGACAATTACAGGAGGAAAAGTGTTATCAAACTAGACTATTTACAGGAGGAACATTGTTGTCAAACTAGACTATTTACAGGAGGAACAATGTTGTCAAACGAGACTATATACAGGAGGAATAATGTTGTCAAACTAGACAATTACAGGAGGAACAGTGTTGTCAAACTAGACTATTTACAGGAGGAACAGTGTTGTCAAACTAGACTATTTACAGGAGGAACAGTGTTGTCAAACTAGACTATTTACAGGAGGAACAATGTTGTCAAATTACGAGACTATTTACAGGAGGAACATTGTTGTCAAACTAGACTATTTACAGGAGGAACATTGTTGTCAAACTAGACTATTTACAGGAAGAACATTGTTGTCAAACTAGACAATTACAGGAAGAACATTGTTGTCAAACTAAACTATTTACAGGAGGAACAGTGTTGTCAAACTAGACTATTTACAGGAGGAACATTGTTGTCAAACTAGACTATTTACAGGAGGAACATTGTTGTCAAACTAGACTATTTACAGGAAGAACATTGTTGTCAAACTAGACTATTTACAGGAGGAACATTGTTGACAAACTAGACTATTTACAGGAGGAACATTGTTGTCAAACTAGACTATTTACAGGAGGAACATTGTTGTCAAACTAGACTATTTACAGGAAGAACATTGTTGTCAAACTAGACTATTTACAGGAGGAACAATGTTGTCAAACTACGAGACTATTTACAGGAGCAACATTGTTGTCAAACTAGACTATTTACAGGAAGAACATTGTTGTCAAACTAGACAATTACAGGAGGAACATTGTTGTCAAAACAGACTATTTACAGGAGGCACATTGTTGTCAAACTAGACTATTTACAGGAGGAACATTGTTGTCAAACTAGACAATTACAGGAGGAACATTGTTGTCAAACTAGACAATTACAGGAGGAACAGTGTTGTCAAACTAGTCAATTACAGGACGAACAGTGTTGTCAAACTAGACTATTTACAGGAGGAACAGTGTTGTCAAACTAGACTATTTTCATGAGGAACAATGTTGTCAAACTAGATTATATACAGGAGGAATAATGTTGTCGAACTAGACAATTACAGGAGGAACATTGTTGTCAAACTAGACAATTACAGGAGGAAAAGTGTTATCAAACTAGACTATTTACAGGAGGAACAATGTTGTCGAACAAGACTATTTACAGGAGGAACAGTGTTGTCAAACTAGACTATTTACTGGAGGAACATTGTTGTCAAACTACACTATATGCAGGAGGAATAATGTTGTCGAATGAGACAATTACAGGAGGAACAGTGTTGTCAAACTGGACTATTTACAGGAGGAACAGTGTTGTCAAACTAGCCTATTTACAGGAGGAACAATGTTGTCGAACAAGACTATTTACAGGAGGAACAGTGTTGTCAAACTAGACTATTTACCGAAGGAACATTGTTGTCAAACTAGACTATATACAGGAGGAATAATGTTGTCGAACTAGACAATTACAGGAGGAACAGTGTTGTCAAACTAGACTATTTACAGGAGGAATAATGTTGTCAAACTAGACAATTACAGGAGGAACAGTGTTGTCAAACTAGACTATTTACAGGATGAACAGTGTTGTCAAACTAGACTATTTACAGGAGGAACAGTGTTGTCAAACTAGACTATATACAGGAGGAATAATGTTGTCAAACTAGACAATTACAGGAGGAACAGTGTTGTCAAACTAGACTATATACAGGAGGAATAATGTTGTCAAACTAGACAATTACAGGAGGAACAGTGTTGTCAAACTAGACTATTTACAGGAGGAACAATGTTGTCGTACAAGACTATTTACAGGAGGAACAGTGTTGTCAAACTAGACTATTTTCCGGAGGAACATTGTCAAACTGGACTATTTACAGGAGGAACATTGTTGTCAAACTAGACTATTTACAGGAGGGAATAATGTTATCAAACTAGACTATTTACAGGAGGAACAGTGTTGTCAAACTAGACTATTTACAGGAGGAACAATGTTGTCCAACAAGACTATTTACAGGAGGAACATTGTTGTCAAACTAGCCAATTACAGGAGGAACAGTGTTTTTAAACGAGACTATTTACAGGAGGAACAATGTTGTCAAACTAGACAAATACAGGAGGAACAGTGTTGTCAAACTAGTCTATTTCCAGGAGGAACATTGTTGTCAAACTAGACTATTTACAAGAGAAACAACGTTGTCAAACTACGAGACTATTTACAGGATGAACATTGTTGCCAAACTAGACAATTACAGGAGGAACATTGTTGTCAAACTAGACAATTACAGGAGGAACAGTGTTGTCAAACTAGACCATTACAGGAGGAACAGTGTTGTCAAACTAGACTATTTACAGGAGGAACAGTGTTGTCAAACTAGAATATTTACAGGAGGAACCATGTTGTCAAACGACTATATACAGGAGGAATAATGTTATCTAACTAGACTATTTACAGGAGGAACAGTGTTGTCAAACTAGACTATTTACAGGAGGAACAGTGTTGTCAAACTAGACTATTTAAAGGAGGAACAGTGTTGTCAAACTAGACTATTTACAGGAGGAACATTGTTGTCAAACTAGACAATTACAGGAGGAACATTGTTGTCAAACTAGACAATTACAGGAGGAACAGTGTTTTCAAACTAGACAATGACAGGAGGAACATTGTTGTCAAACTAGACAATTACAGGAGGAACAGTGTTGTCAAACTAGACTATTTACAAGAGGGAATAATGTTATCAAACTAGACTATTTACAGGAGGAACAGTGTTGTCAAACTAGACTATTTACAGGAGGAACAAGGTTGTCCAACAAGACTATTTACAGGAGGAACAGTGTTGTCAAACTAGACTATTTACAGGAGGAACAAGGTTGTCCAACAAGACTATTTACAGGAGGAACAGTGTTGTCAAACTAGACTATTTACAGGAGGAACATTGTTGTCAAACGAGCCAATTACAGGAGGAACAGTGTTTTTAAACTAGACTATTTACAGGAGGAACAATGTTGTCAAACTAGACAATTACAGGAGGAACAGTGTTGTCAAACTAGTCTATTTACAGGAGGAACATTGTTGTGAAACTAGACTATTTACAGGAGAAACAACGTTGTCAAACTACGAGACTATTTACAGGAGGAACATTGTTGCCAAACTAGACAATTACAGGAGGAACATTGTTGTCAAACTAGACAATTACAGGAGGAACAGTGTTGTCAAACTAGACCATTACAGGAGGAACAGTGTTGTCAAACTAGACTATTTACAGGAGGAAGTGTTGTCAAACCAGAATATTTACAGGAGGAACCATGTTGTCTAACTAGACTATTTACAGGAGGAACAGTGTTGTCAAACTAGACTATTTGCAGGAGGAACAGTGTTGTCAAACTAGACTATTTAAAGGAGGACCAGTGTTGTCAAACTAGACTATTTACAGGAGGAACATTGTTGTCAAACTAGACAATTACAGGAGGAACATTGTTGTCAAACTAGACAATTACAGGAGGAACAGTGTTTTCAAACTAGACAATGACAGGAGGAACATTGTTGTCAAACTAGACTATTTACAGGAGGAACATTGTTGTCAAACTAGACTATTTACAGGAGGAACAATGTTGTCAAACTACGAGACTATTTACAGGAGGCACATTGTTGTCAAACTAGACTATTTACAGGAGAAACATTGTTGTCAAACGAGACTATTTACAGGAAGAACATTGTTGTCAAACTAGACAATTGCAGGAGGAACATTGTTGTCAAACTAGCCAATTACAGGAGGAACAGTGTTGTCAAACTAGACTATTTACAGGAGGAACAGTGTTGTCAAACTAGACTATATACAGGAGGAATAATGTTGTCAAACTAGACAATTACAGGAGGAACAATGTTGTCGTACAAGACTATTTACAGGAGGAACAGTGTTGTCAAACTAGACTATTTTCCGGAGGAACATTGTCAAACTAGACTATTTACAGGAGGAACATTGTTGTCAAACTAGACTATTTACAGGAGGGAATAATGTTATCAAACTAGACTATTTACAGGAGGAACAGTGTTGTCAAACTAGACTATTTACAGGAGGAACAATGTTGTCCAACAAGACTATTTACAGAAGGAACATTGTTGTCAAACTAGCCAATTACAGGAGGAACAGTGTTTTTAAACGAGACTATTTACAGGAGGAACAATGTTGTCAAACTAGACAAATACAGGAGGAACAGTGTTGTCAAACTAGTCTATTTCCAGGAGGAACATTGTTGTCAAACTAGACTCTTTACAAGAGAAACAACGTTGTCAAACTACGAGACTATTTACAGGATGAACATTGTTGCCAAACTAGACAATTACAGGAGGAACATTGTTGTCAAACTAGACAATTACAGGAGGAACAGTGTTGTCAAACTAGACCATTACAGGAGGAACAGTGTTGTCAAACTAGACTATTTACAGGAGGAACAGTGTTGTCAAACTAGAATATTTACAGGAGGAACCATGTTGTCAAACGACTATATACAGGAGGAATAATGTTATCTAACTAGACTATTTACAGGAGGAACAGTGTTGTCAAACTAGACTATTTACAGGAGGAACAGTGTTGTCAAACTAGACTATTTAAAGGAGGAACAGTGTTGTCAAACTAGACTATTTACAGGAGGAACATTGTTGTCAAACTAGACAATTACAGGAGGAACATTGTTGTCAAACTAGACAATTACAGGAGGAACAGTGTTTTCAAACTAGACAATGACAGGAGGAACATTGTTGTCAAACTAGACAATTACAGGAGGAACAGTGTTGTCAAACTAGACTATTTACAAGAGGGAATAATGTTATCAAACTAGACTATTTACAGGAGGAACAGTGTTGTCAAACTAGACTATTTACAGGAGGAACAAGGTTGTCCAACAAGACTATTTACAGGAGGAACAGTGTTGTCAAACTAGACTATTTACAGGAGGAACAAGGTTGTCCAACAAGACTATTTACAGGAGGAACAGTGTTGTCAAACTAGACTATTTACAGGAGGAACATTGTTGTCAAACTAGCCAATTACAGGAGGAACAGTGTTTTTAAACTAGACTATTTACAGGAGGAACAATGTTGTCAAACTAGACAATTACAGGAGGAACAGTGTTGTCAAACTAGTCCATTTACAGGAGGAACATTGTTGTCAAACTAGACTATTTACAGGAGAAACAACGTTGTCAAACTACAAGACTATTTACAGGAGGAACATTGTTGCCAAACTAGACAATTACAGGAGGAACATTGTTGTCAAACTAGCCAATTACAGGAGGAACAGTGTTGTCAAACTAGACCATTACAGGAGGAACAGTGTTGTCAAACTAGACTATTTACAGGAGGAACAGTGTTGTCAAACCAGAATATTTACAGGAGGAACCATGCTGTCAAACTAGACTATATACAGGAGGAATAATGTTGTCTAACTAGACTATTTACAGGAGGAACAGTGTTGTCAAACTAGACTATTTACAGGAGGAACAGTGTTGTCAAACTAGACTATTTAAAGGAGGACCAGTGTTGTCAAACTAGACTATTTACAGGAGGAACATTGTTGTCAAACTAGACAATTACAGGAGGAACATTGTTGTCAAACTAGACAATTACAGGAGGAACAGTGTTTTCAAACTAGACAATGACAGGATGAACATTGTTGTCAAACTAGACTATTTACAGGAGGAACATTGTTGTCAAACTAGACTATTTACAGGAGGAACAATGTTGTCAAACTACGAGACTATTTACAGGAGGCACATTGTTGTCAAACTAGACTATTTACAGGAGAAACATTGTTGTCAAACGAGACTATTTACAGGAAGAACATTGTTGTCAAACTAGACAATTGCAGGAGGAACATTGTTGTCAAACTAGACTATTTACAGGAGGAACATTGTTGTCAAACTAGACTATTTACAGGAGGAACATTGTTGTCAAACAAGACTATTTACAGGAAGAACATTGTTGTCAAACTAGACAATTACAGGAGGAACAGTGTTGTCAAACTAGAGCATTTACAGGAGGAAAAGTGTTGTCAAACTAGACTATTTACAGGAGGAACAGTGTTGTATAACTAGACTATTTACAGGAGGAACAGTGTTGTCAAACTACGAGACTATTTACAAGAGGAACATTGTTGTCAAACTCGACTATTTACAGGAGGAACATTGTTGTCAAACTAGACTATTTACAGGAGGAACAGTGTTGTCAAACTAGACTATTTACAGGAGGAACATTGTTGTCAAACTAGACTATTTACAGGAGGAACAATGTTGTCAAACTATGAGACTATTTACAGGAGGCACATTGTTGTCAAACTAGACTATTTACAGGAGGAATATTGTTGTCAAACTAGACTATTTACAGGAAGAACATTGTTGTCAAACTAAACAATTTCAGGAGGAACATTGTTGTCAAACTAGACTATTTACAGGAGGAACATTGTTGTCAAACTAGACTATTTACAGGAGGAACAGTGTTGTCAAATTAGGCTATTTACAGGGGGAACAGTGTTGTCAAACTAGACAATTACAGGAGGAACATTGTTGTCAAACTAGACAATTACAGGAGGAACATTGTTGTCAAACTAGGCAATTACAGGAGGAACATTGTTGTCAAACTAGACAATTACAGGAGGAACAATGTTGTCAAACTACTAGACTATTTACAGGAGGAACATTGTTGTCAAACTAGACTATTTACAGGAGGAACAGTGTTGTCAAACTGGACTATTTACAGGAGGAACATTGTTGTCAAACTAGACTATTTACAGGAGGAACATTTTGTCAAACTAGACTATTTACAGGAGGAACAATGTTGTAAAACTACGAGACTATTTACAGGAGGAACATTGTTGTCAAACTAGACTATTTACAGGAGGAACATTGTTGTCAAACTGGACTATTTACAGGAGGAACAGTGTTGTCAAACTAGACTATTTACAGGAGGAACAGTGTTGTCAAACTAGACTATTTACAGGAGGAACATTGTTGTCAAACTAGACTATTTACAGGAGGAACATTGTTGTCAAACTACGAGACTATTTACAGGAGGAACATTGTTGTCAAACAAGACTATTTACAGGAGGAACATTGTTGTCAAACTAGACTATTTACAGGAGGAACATTGTTGTCAAACTAGACTATTTACAGGAGGAACATTGTTGTCAAACTAGACTATTTACAGGAGGAACATTGTTGTCAAACTAGACTATTTACAGGAAGAACATTGTTGTCAAACTAGACAATTACAGGAGGAACATTGTTGTCAAACTAGACTATTTACAGGAGGAACAGTGTTGTCAAACTAGACTATTTACAGGAGGAATATTGTTGTCAAACTAGACTATTTACAGGAGGAATATTGTTGTCAAACTAGACTATTTACAGGAGGAATATTGTTGTCAAACTAGACTATTTACAGGAGGAACATTGTTGTCAAACTAGACTATTTACAGGAAGAACATTGTTGTCAAACTAGACAATTACAGTAGGAATATTGTTGTCAAACTACGAGACTATTTACAGGAGGAACATTGTTGTCAAACTAGACTATTTACAGGAGGAACATTGTTGTCAAACTAGACTATTTACAGGAGGAACATTGTTGTCAAACAAGACTATTTACAGGAAGAACATTGTTGTCAAACGAGACAATTACAGGAGGAACAGTGTTGTCAAACTAGACTATTTACAGGAGGAACAGTGTTGTATAACTAGACTATTTACAGGAGGAACAGTGTTGTCAAACTACGAGACTATTTACAAGAGGAACATTGTTGTCAAACTCGACTATTTACAGGAGGAACATTGTTGTCAAACTAGACAATTACAGGAAGAACATTGTTGTCAAACTAAACTATTTACAGGAGGAACAGTGTTGTCAAACTAGACTATTTACAGGAGGAACATTGTTGTCAAACTAGACTATTTACAGGAAGAACATTGTTGTCAAACTAGACTATTTACAGGAGGAACATTGTTGACAAACTAGACTATTTACAAGAGGAACATTGTTGTCAAACTAGACTATTTACAGGAGGAACATTGTTGTCAAACTAGACATTTACAGGAGGAACATTGTTGTCAAACTAGACTATTTACAGGAGGAACAGTGTTGTCAAACTGGACTATTTACAGAAGGAACATTGTTGTCAAACTAGACTATTTACAGGAGGAACATTGTTGTCAAACTAGACTATTTACAGGAGGAACAATGTTGTCAAACTACGAGACTATTTACAGGAGGAACATTGTTGTCAAACTAGACAATTTACAGGAGGAACATTGTTGTCAAACTGGACTATTTACAGGAGGAACAGTGTTGTCAAACTAGACTATTTACAGGAGGAACATTGTTGTCAAACTAGACTATTTACAGGAAGAACATTGTTGTCAAACTAGACTCTTTACAGGAGGAACATTGTTGTCAAACTAGACTATTTACAGGAGGAACAGTGTTGTCAAACTAGTCAATTACAGGACGAACAGTGTTGTCAAACTAGACTATTTACAGGAGGAACAGTGTTGTCAAACTAGACTATTTTCAGGAGGAACAATGTTGTCAAACTAGATTATATACAGGAGGAATAATGTTGTCGAACTAGACAATTACAGGAGGAACATTGTTGTCAAACTAGACAATTACAGGAGGAAAAGTGTTATCAAACTAGACTATTTACAGGAGGAACAATGTTGTCGAACAAGACTATTTACAGGAGGAACAGTGTTGTCAAACTAGACTATTTACTGGAGGAACATTGTTGTCAAACTACACTATATGCAGGAGGAATAATGTTGTCGAACGAGACAATTACAGGAGGAACAGTGTTGTCAAACTAGACTATTTGCAGGAGGAACAGTGTTGTCAAACTAGCCTATTTACAGGAGGAACAATGTTGTCGAACAAGACTATTTACAGGAGGAACAGTGTTGTCAAACTAGACTATTTACCGAAGGAACATTGTTGTCAAACTAGACTATATACAGGAGGAATAATGTTGTCGAACTAGACAATTACAGGAGGAACAGTGTTGTCAAACTAGACTATTTACAGGAGGAATAATGTTGTCAAACTAGACAATTACAGGAGGAACAGTGTTGTCAAACTAGACTATTTACAGGATGAACAGTGTTGTCAAACTAGACTATTTACAGGAGGAACAGTGTTGTCAAACTAGACTATATACAGGAGGAATAATGTTGTCAAACTAGACAATTACAGGAGGAACAGTGTTGTCAAACTAGACTATTTACAGGAGGAACAGTGTTGTCAAACTAGACTATATACAGGAGGAATAATGTTGTCAAACTAGACAATTACAGGAGGAACAGTGTTGTCAAACTAGACTATTTACAGGAGGAACAATGTTGTCGTACAAGACTATTTACAGGAGGAACAGTGTTGTCAAACTAGACTATTTTCCGGAGGAACCTTGTCAAACTAGACTATTTACAGGAGGAACATTGTTGTCAAACTAGACTATTTACAGGAGGGAATAATGTTATCAAACTAGACTATTTACAGGAGGAACAGTGTTGTCAAACTAGACTATTTACAGGAGGAACAATGTTGTCCAACAAGACTATTTACAGGAGGAACATTGTTGTCAAACTTGCCAATTACAGGAGGAACAGTGTTTTTAAACGAGACTATTTACAGGAGGAACAATGTTGTCAAACGAGACAATTACAGGAGGAACAGTGTTGTCAAACTAGTCTATTTACAGGAGGAACATTGTTGTCAAACTAGACTATTTACAAGAGAAACAACGTTGTCAAACTACGAGACTATTTACAGGATGAACATTGTTGCCAAACTAGACAATTACAGGAGGAACATTGTTGTCAAACTAGACAATTACAGGAGGAACAGTGTTGTCAAACTAGACCATTACAGGAGGAACAGTGTTGTCAAACTAGACTATTTACAGGAGGAACAGTGTTGTCAAACTAGAATATTTACAGGAGGAACCATGTTGTCAAACGACTATATACAGGAGGAATAATGTTATCTAACTAGACTATTTACAGGAGGAACAGTGTTGTCAAACTAGACTATTTACAGGAGGAACAGTGTTGTCAAACTAGACTATTTACAGGAGGAACAGTGTTGTCAAACTAGACTATTTAAAGGAGGAACAGTGTTGTCAAACTAGACTATTTACAGGAGGAACATTGTTGTCAAACTAGACAATTACAGGAGGAACATTGTTGTCAAACTAGACAATTACAGGAGGAACAGTGTTTTCAAACTAGACAATGACAGGAGGAACATTGTTGTCAAACTAGACAATTACAGGAGGAACAGTGTTGTCAAACTAGACTATTTACAAGAGGGAATAATGTTATCAAACTAGACTATTTACAGGAGGAACAGTGTTGTCAAACTAGACTATTTACAGGAGGAACAAGGTTGTCCAACAAGACTATTTACAGGAGGAACAGTGTTGTCAAACTAGACTATTTACAGGAGGAACAAGGTTGTCCAACAAGACTATTTACAGGAGGAACAGTGTTGTCAAACTAGACTATTTACAGGAGGAACATTGTTGTCAAACTAGCCAATTACAGGAGGAACAGTGTTTTTAAACTAGACTATTTACAGGAGGAACAATGTTGTCAAACTAGACAATTACAGGAGGAACAGTGTTGTCAAACTAGTCTATTTACAGGAGGAACATTGTTGTCAAACTAGACTATTTACAGAAGAAACAACGTTGTCAAACTACGAGACTATTTACAGGAGGAACATTGTTGCCAAACTAGACAATTACAGGAGGAACATTGTTGTCAAACTAGACAATTACAGGAGGAACAGTGTTGTCAAACTAGACCATTACAGGAGGAACAGTGTTGTCAAACTAGACTATTTACAGGAGGAACAGTGTTGTCAAACCAGAATATTTACAGGAGGAACCATGTTGTCAAACTAGACTATATACAGGAGGAATAATGTTGTCTAACTAGACTATTTACAGGAGGAACATTGTTGTCAAACGAGACAATTACAGGAGGAACAGTGTTGTCAAACTAGACTATTTACAGGAGGAACAGTGTTGTATAACTAGACTATTTACAGGAGGAACAGTGTTGTCAAACTACGAGACTATTTACAAGAGGAACATTGTTGTCAAACTCGACTATTTACAGGAGGAACATTGTTGTCAAACTAGACAATTACAGGAAGAACATTGTTGTCAAACTAAACTATTTACAGGAGGAACAGTGTTGTCAAACTAGACTATTTACAGGAGGAACATTGTTGTCAAACTAGACTATTTACAGGAAGAACATTGTTGTCAAACTAGACTATTTACAGGAGGAACATTGTTGACAAACTAGACTATTTACAAGAGGAACATTGTTGTCAAACTAGACTATTTACAGGAGGAACATTGTTGTCAAACTAGACATTTACAGGAGGAACATTGTTGTCAAACTAGACTATTTACAGGAGGAACAGTGTTGTCAAACTGGACTATTTACAGAAGGAACATTGTTGTCAAACTAGACTATTTACAGGAGGAACATTGTTGTCAAACTAGACTATTTACAGGAGGAACAATGTTGTCAAACTACGAGACTATTTACAGGAGGAACATTGTTGTCAAACTAGACAATTTACAGGAGGAACATTGTTGTCAAACTGGACTATTTACAGGAGGAACAGTGTTGTCAAACTAGACTATTTACAGGAGGAACATTGTTGTCAAACTAGACTATTTACAGGAAGAACATTGTTGTCAAACTAGACTCTTTACAGGAGGAACATTGTTGTCAAACTAGACTATTTACAGGAGGAACAGTGTTGTCAAACTAGTCAATTACAGGACGAACAGTGTTGTCAAACTAGACTATTTACAGGAGGAACAGTGTTGTCAAACTAGACTATTTTCAGGAGGAACAATGTTGTCAAACTAGATTATATACAGGAGGAATAATGTTGTCGAACTAGACAATTACAGGAGGAACATTGTTGTCAAACTAGACAATTACAGGAGGAAAAGTGTTATCAAACTAGACTATTTACAGGAGGAACAATGTTGTCGAACAAGACTATTTACAGGAGGAACAGTGTTGTCAAACTAGACTATTTACTGGAGGAACATTGTTGTCAAACTACACTATATGCAGGAGGAATAATGTTGTCGAACGAGACAATTACAGGAGGAACAGTGTTGTCAAACTAGACTATTTGCAGGAGGAACAATGTTGTCGAACAAGACTATTTACAGGAGGAACAGTGTTGTCAAACTAGACTATTTACCGAAGGAACATTGTTGTCAAACTAGACTATATACAGGAGGAATAATGTTGTCGAACTAGACAATTACAGGAGGAACAGTGTTGTCAAACTAGACTATTTACAGGAGGAATAATGTTGTCAAACTAGACAATTACAGGAGGAACAGTGTTGTCAAACTAGACTATTTACAGGATGAACAGTGTTGTCAAACTAGACTATTTACAGGAGGAACAGTGTTGTCAAACTAGACTATATACAGGAGGAATAATGTTGTCAAACTAGACAATTACAGGAGGAACAGTGTTGTCAAACTAGACTATTTACAGGAGGAACAGTGTTGTCAAACTAGACTATATACAGGAGGAATAATGTTGTCAAACTAGACAATTACAGGAGGAACAGTGTTGTCAAACTAGACTATTTACAGGAGGAACAATGTTGTCGTACAAGACTATTTACAGGAGGAACAGTGTTGTCAAACTAGACTATTTTCCGGAGGAACATTGTCAAACTAGACTATTTACAGGAGGAACATTGTTGTCAAACTAGGCTATTTACAGGAGGGAATAATGTTATCAAACTAGACTATTTACAGGAGGAACAGTGTTGTCAAACTAGACTATTTACAGGAGGAACATTGTTGTCAAACTTGCCAATTACAGGAGGAACAGTGTTTTTAAACGAGACTATTTACAGGAGGAACAATGTTGTCAAACGAGACAATTACAGGAGGAACAGTGTTGTCAAACTAGTCTATTTACAGGAGGAACATTGTTGTCAAACTAGACTATTTACAAGAGAAACAACGTTGTCAAACTACGAGACTATTTACAGGATGAACATTGTTGCCAAACTAGACAATTACAGGAGGAACATTGTTGTCAAACTAGACAATTACAGGAGGAACAGTGTTGTCAAACTAGACCATTACAGGAGGAACAGTGTTGTCAAACTAGACTATTTACAGGAGGAACAGTGTTGTCAAACTAGAATATTTACAGGAGGAACCATGTTGTCAAACGACTATATACAGGAGGAATAATGTTATCTAACTAGACTATTTACAGGAGGAACAGTGTTGTCAAACTAGACTATTTACAGGAGGAACAGTGTTGTCAAACTAGACTATTTACAGGAGGAACAGTGTTGTCAAACTAGACTATTTAAAGGAGGAACAGTGTTGTCAAACTAGACTATTTACAGGAGGAACATTGTTGTCAAACTAGACAATTACAGGAGGAACATTGTTGTCAAACTAGACAATTACAGGAGGAACAGTGTTTTCAAACTAGACAATGACAGGAGGAACATTGTTGTCAAACTAGACAATTACAGGAGGAACAGTGTTGTCAAACTAGACTATTTACAAGAGGGAATAATGTTATCAAACTAGACTATTTACAGGAGGAACAGTGTTGTCAAACTAGACTATTTACAGGAGGAACAAGGTTGTCCAACAAGACTATTTACAGGAGGAACAGTGTTGTCAAACTAGACTATTTACAGGAGGAACAAGGTTGTCCAACAAGACTATTTACAGGAGGAACAGTGTTGTCAAACTAGACTATTTACAGGAGGAACATTGTTGTCAAACTAGCCAATTACAGGAGGAACAGTGTTTTTAAACTAGACTATTTACAGGAGGAACAATGTTGTCAAACTAGACAATTACAGGAGGAACAGTGTTGACAAACTAGACTATTTACAGGAGAAACATTGTTGTCAAACGAGACTATTTACAGGAGGAACAAGGTTGTCCAACAAGACTATTTACAGGAGGAACAGTGTTGTCAAACTAGACTATTTACAGGAGGAACAAGGTTGTCCAACAAGACTATTTACAGGAGGAACAGTGTTGTCAAACTAGACTATTTACAGGAGGAACATTGTTGTCAAACTAGCCAATTACAGGAGGAACAGTGTTTTTAAACTAGACTATATACAGGAGGAATAATGTTGTCTAACTAGACTATTTACAGGAGGAACATTGTTGTCAAACTAGACTATTTACAGGAGAAACATTGTTGTCAAACGAGACTATTTACAGGAAGAACATTGTTGTCAAACTAGACAATTGCAGGAGGAACATTGTTGTCAAACTAGACTATTTACAGGAGGAACATTGTTGTCAAACTAGACTATTTACAGGAGGAACATTGTTGTCAAACTGGACTATTTACAGGAGGAACAGTGTTGTCAAACTAGACTATTTACAGGAGGAACAGTGTTGTCAAACTAGACTATTTACAGGAGGAACATTGTTGTCAAACTAGACTATTTACAGGAGGAACATTGTTGTCAAACTAGACTATTTACAGGAAGAACATTGTTGTCAAACTAGACAATTACAGTAGGAATATTGTTGTCAAACTACGAGACTATTTACAGGAGGAACATTGTTGTCAAACTAGACTATTTACAGGAGGAACATTGTTGTCAAACTAGACTATTTACAGGAGGAACATTGTTGTCAAACAAGACTATTTACAGGAAGAACATTGTTGTCAAACTAGACAATTACAGGAGGAACAGTGTTGTCAAACTAGACTATTTACAGGAGGAAAAGTGTTGTCAAACTAGACAATTACAGGAGGAACATTGTTGTCAAACTAGACAATTACAGGAGGAACAGTGTTTTCAAACTAGACAATGACAGGAGGAACATTGTTGTCAAACTAGACTATTTACAGGAGGAACATTGTTGTCAAACTAGACTATTTACAGGAGGAACAATGTTGTCAAACTACGAGACTATTTACAGGAGGCACATTGTTGTAAAACTAGACTATTTACAGGAGAAACATTGTTGTCAAACGAGACTATTTACAGGAAGAACATTGTTGTCAAACTAGACAATTGCAGGAGGAACATTGTTGTCAAACTAGACTATTTACAGGAGGAACATTGTTGTCAAACTAGACTATTTACAGGAGGAACATTGTTGTCAAACTGGACTATTTACAGGAGGAACAGTGTTGTCAAACTAGACTATTTACAGGAGGAACAGTGTTGTCAAACTAGACTATTTACAGGAGGAACATTGTTGTCAAACTAGACTATTTACAGGAGGAACATTGTTGTCAAACTAGACTATTTACAGGAAGAACATTGTTGTCAAACTAGACAATTACAGTAGGAATATTGTTGTCAAACTACGAGACTATTTACAGGAGGAACATTGTTGTCAAACTAGACTATTTACAGGAGGAACATTGTTGTCAAACTAGACTATTTACAGGAGGAACATTGTTGTCAAACAAGACTATTTACAGGAAGAACATTGTTGTCAAACTAGACAATTACAGGAGGAACAGTGTTGTCAAACTAGACTATTTACAGGAGGAAAAGTGTTGTCAAACTAGACTATTTACAGGAGGAACAGTGTTGTATAACTAGACTATTTACAGGAGGAACAGTGTTGTCAAACTACGAGACTATTTACAAGAGGAACATTGTTGTCAAACTCGACTATTTACAGGAGGAACATTGTTGTCAAACTAGACAATTACAGGAAGAACATTGTTGTCAAACTAAACTATTTACAGGAGGAACAGTGTTGTCAAACTAGACTATTTACAGGAGGAACATTGTTGTCAAACTAGACTATTTACAGGAAGAACATTGTTGTCAAACTAGACTATTTACAGGAGGAACATTGTTGACAAACTAGACTATTTACAGGAGGAACATTGTTGTCAAACGAGACTATTTACAGGAGGAACATTGTTGTCAAACTAGACTATTTACAGGAAGAACATTGTTGGCAAATTAGACATTTACAGGAGGAACATTGTTGTCAAACTAGACTATTTACAGGAGGAACAGTGTTGTCAAACTAGACTATTTACAGGAGGAACATTGTTGTCAAACTAGACTATTTACAGGAGGAACAATGTTGTCAAACTACGAGACTATTTACAGGAGGCACATTGTTGTCAAACTAGACTATTTACAGGAGGAATATTGTTGTCAAACGAGACTATTTACAGGAAGAACATTGTTGTCAAACTAGACAATTGCAGGAGGAACATTGTTGTCAAACTAGACTATTTACAGGAGGAACATTGTTGTCAAACTAGACTATTTACAGGAGGAACAGTGTTGTCAAATTAGGCTATTTACAGGAGGAACAGTGTTGTCAAACTAGACAATTACAGGAGGAACATTGTTGTCAAACTAGACAATTACAGGAGGAACATTGTTGTCAAACTAGACAATTACAGGAGGAACATTGTTGTCAAACTAGACAATTACAGGAGGAACAATGTTGTCAAACTACTAGACTATTTACAGGAGGAACATTGTTGTCAAACTAGACTATTTACAGGAGGAACAGTGTTGTCAAACTGGACTATTTACAGGAGGAACATTGTTGTCAAACTAGACTATTTACAGGAGGAACATTTTGTCAAACTAGACTATTTACAGGAGGAACAATGTTGTAAAACTACGAGACTATTTACAGGAGGAACATTGTTGTCAAACTAGACTATTTACAGGAGGAACATTGTTGTCAAACTGGACTATTTACAGGAGGAACAGTGTTGTCAAACTAGACTATTTACAGGAGGAACAGTGTTGTCAAACTAGACTATTTACAGGAGGAACATTGTTGTCAAACTAGACTATTTACAGGAGGAACATTGTTGTCAAACTAGACTATTTACAGGAGGAACATTGTTGTCAAACTAGACTATTTACAGGAGGAACATTGTTGTCAAACTAGACAATTACAGGAAGAACATTGTTGTCAAACTAAACTATTTACAGGAGGAACAGTGTTGTCAAACTAGACTATTTACAGGAGGAACATTGTTGTCAAACTAGACTATTTACAGGAAGAACATTGTTGTCAAACTAGACTATTTACAGGAGGAACATTGTTGACAAACTAGACTATTTACAAGAGGAACATTGTTGTCAAACTAGACTATTTACAGGAGGAACATTGTTGTCAAACTAGACATTTACAGGAGGAACATTGTTGTCAAACTAGACTATTTACAGGAGGAACAGTGTTGTCAAACTGGACTATTTACAGAAGGAACATTGTTGTCAAACTAGACTATTTACAGGAGGAACATTGTTGTCAAACTAGACTATTTACAGGAGGAACAATGTTGTCAAACTACGAGACTATTTACAGGAGGAACATTGTTGTCAAACTAGACAATTTACAGGAGGAACATTGTTGTCAAACTGGACTATTTACAGGAGGAACAGTGTTGTCAAACTAGACTATTTACAGGAGGAACATTGTTGTCAAACTAGACTATTTACAGGAAGAACATTGTTGTCAAACTAGACTCTTTACAGGAGGAACATTGTTGTCAAACTAGACTATTTACAGGAGGAACATTGTTGTCAAACTAGACTATTTACAGGAAGAACATTGTTGTCAAACTAGACTATTTACAGGAGGAACATTGTTGTCAAACTAGATTTACAGGAGGAACAATGTTGTCGTACAAGACTATTTACAGGAGGAACAGTGTTGTCAAACTAGACTATTTACAGGAGGAACAATGTTGTCCAACAAGACTATTTACAGGAGGAACATTGTCAAACTAGACTATTTACAGGAGGAACATTGTTGTCAAACTAGACTATTTACAGGAGGGAATAATGTTATCAAACTAGACTATTTACAGGAGGAACAGTGTTGTCAAACTAGACTATTTACAGGAGGAACAATGTTGTCCAACAAGACTATTTACAGGAGGAACAGTTTTGTCAAACTAGACTATTTACAGGAGGAACATTGTTGTCAAACTAGCCAATTACAGGAGGAACAGTGTTTTTAAACTAGACTATTTACAGGAGGAACAATGTTGTCAAACTAGACAATTACAGGAGGAACAGTGTTGTCAAACTAGTCTATTTACAGGAGGAACATTGTTGTCAAACTAGACTATTTACAGGAGAAACAACGTTGTCAAACTACGAGACTATTTACAGGAGGAACATTGTTGCCAAACTAGACAATTACAGGAGGAACATTGTTGTCAAACTAGACAATTACAGGAGGAACAGTGTTGTCAAACTAGACCATTACATGAGGAACAGTGTTGTCAAACTAGACTATTTACAGGAGGAACAGTGTTGTCAAACTAGAATATTTACAGGAGGAACCATGTTGTCAAACGACTATATACAGGAGGAATAATGTTGTCTAACTAGACTATTTACAGGAGGAACAGTGTTGTCAAACTAGACTATTTACAGGAGGAACAGTGTTGTCAAACTAGACTATTTAAAGGAGGAACAGTGTTGTCAAACTAGACTATTTACAGGAGGAACATTGTTGTCAAACTAGACAATTACAGGAGGAACATTGTTGTCAAACTAGACAATTACAGGAGGAACAGTGTTTTCAAACTAGACAATGACAGGAGGAACATTGTTGTCAAACTAGACAATTACAGGAGGAACAGTGTTGTCAAACTAGACAATTACAGGAGGAACATTGTTGTCAAACTCGACAATTACAGGAGGAACATTGTTGTCAAACTAGACAATTACAGGAGGAACATTGTTGTCAAACTCGACAATTACAGGAGGAACAGTGTTGTCAAACTAGACAATTACAGGAGGAACAATGTTGTCAAACTACGACACTATTTACAGGAGGAACATTGTTGTCAAACTAGACTATTTACAGGAGGAACAGTGTTGTCAAACTGGACTATTTACAGGAGGAACATTGTTGTCAAACTAGACTACTTACAGGAGGACCATTGTTGTCAAACTAGACTATTTACAGGAGGAACAATGTTGTCAAACTAGATTATATCCAGGAGGAATAATGTTGTCGAACTAGACAATTACAGGAGGAACATTGTTGTCAAACTAGACAATTACAGGAGGAAAAGTGTAATCAAACTAGACTATTTACAGGAGGAACAATGTTGTCGAACAAGACTATTTACAGGAGGAACAGTGTTGTCAAACTAGACTATTTACTGGAGGAACATTGTTGTCAAACTACACTATATACAGGAGGAATAATGTTGTCGAACGAGACAATTACAGGAGGAACAGTGTTGTCAAACTAGACTATTTACAGGAGGAACAGTGTTGTCAAACTAGCCTATTTACAGGAGGAACAATGTTGTCGAACAAGACTATTTACAGGAGGAACAGTGTTGTCAAACTAGACAATTACAGGAGGAACAGTGTTGTCAAACTAGACAATTACAGGAGGAACAATGTTGTCAAACTACGACACTATTTACAGGAGGAACATTGTTGTCAAACTAGACTATTTACAGGAGGAACAGTGTTGTCAAACTGGACTATTTACAGGAGGAACATTGTTGTCAAACTAGACTATTTACAGGAGGACCATTGTTGTCAAACTAGACTATTTACAGGAGGAACAATGTTGTCAAACTAGATTATATACAGGAGGAACAATGTTGTCGAACAAGACTATTTACAGGAGGAACAGTGTTGTCAAACTACACTATATACAGGAGGAATAATGTTGTCGAACGAGACAATTACAGGAGGAACAGTGTTGTCAAACTAGACTATTTACAGGAGGAACAGTGTTGTCAAACTAGCCTATTTACAGGAGGAACAATGTTGTCGAACAAGACTATTTACAGGAGGAACAGTGTTGTCGAACTAGACAATTACAGGAGGAACAGTGTTGTCAAACTAGACTATTTACAGGAGGAATAATGTTGTCGAACAAGACAATTACAGGAGGAACAGTGTTGTCGAACTAGACAATTACAGGAGGAACAGTGTTGTCAAACTAGACTATTTACAGGAGGAATAATGTTGTCGAACTAGACAATTACAGGAGGAACAGTGTTGTCAAACTAGACTATTTACAGGAGGAACAGTGTTGTCAAACTAGACTATTTACAGGAGGAACAGTGTTGTCAAACTAGACTATTTACAGGAGGAACAATGTTGTCAAACTACGAGACTATTTACAGGAGGAACATTGTTGTCAAACTAGACTATTTACAGGAGGAACATTGTTGTCAAACTAGACTATTTACAGGAAGAACATTGTTGTCAAACTAGACAATTACAGGAAGAACATTGTTGTCAAACTAAACTATTTACAGGAGGAACAGTGTTGTCAAACTAGACTATTTACAGGAGGAACATTGTTGTCAAACTAGACTATTTACAGGAGGAACATTGTTGTCAAACTAGACTATTTACAGGAAGAACATTGTTGTCAAACTAGACTATTTACAGGAGGAACATTGTTGACAAACTAGACTATTTACAGGAGGAACATTGTTGTCAAACTAGACTATTTACAGGAGGAACATTGTTGTCAAACTAGACTATTTACAGGAAGAACATTGTTGTCAAACTAGACATTTACAGGAGGAACATTGTTGTCAAACTAGACTATTTACAGGAGGAACAGTGTTGTCAAACTAGACTATTTACAGGAGGAACAATGTTGTCAAACTACGAGACTATTTACAGGAGCAACATTGTTGTCAAACTAGACTATTTACAGGAAGAACAGTGTTGTCAAACTAGACTATTTACAGGAGGAACAGTGTTGTCAAACTAGACTATTTTCAGGAGGAACAATGTTGTCAAACTAGATTATATACAGGAGGAATAATGTTGTCGAACTAGACAATTACAGGAGGAACATTGTTGTCAAACTAGACAATTACAGGAGGAAAAGTGTTATCAAACTAGACTATTTACAGGAGGAACAATGTTGTCGAACAAGACTATTTACAGGAGGAACAGTGTTGTCAAACTAGACTATTTACTGGAGGAACATTGTTGTCAAACTACACTATATGCAGGAGGAATAATGTTGTCGAACGAGACAATTACAGGAGGAACAGTGTTGTCAAACTAGACTATTTACAGGAGGAACAGTGTTGTCAAACTAGACAATGACAGGAGGAACATTGTTGTCAAACTAGACAATTACAGGAGGAACAGTGTTGTCAAACTAGACAATTACAGGAGGAACATTGTTGTCAAACTAGACAATTACAGGAGGAACAGTGTTGTCAAACTAGACAATTACAGGAGGAACATTGTTGTCAAACTAGACAATTACAGGAGGAACAGTGTTGTCAAACTAGACAATTACAGGAGGAACAATGTTGTCAAACTACGACACTATTTACAGGAGGAACATTGTTGTCAAACTAGACTATTTACAGGAGGAACAGTGTTGTCAAACTGGACTATTTACAGGAGGAACATTGTTGTCAAACTAGACTATTTACAGGAGGACCATTGTTGTCAAACTAGACTATTTACAGGAGGAACAATGTTGTCAAACTAGATTATATACAGGAGGAACAATGTTGTCGAACAAGACTATTTACAGGAGGAACAGTGTTGTCAAACTAGACTATTTACTGGAGGAACATTGTTGTCAAACTCCACTATATACAGGAGGAATAATGTTGTCGAACGAGACAATTACAGGAGGAACAGTGTTGTCAAACTAGACTATTTACAGGAGGAACAGTGTTGTCAAACTAGCCTATTTACAGGAGGAACAATGTTGTCGAACAAGACTATTTACAGGAGGAACAGTGTTGTCAAACTAGACTATTTACCGGAGGAACATTGTTGTCAAACTAGACTATATACAGGAGGAATTATGTTGTCGAACTAGACAATTACAGGAGGAACAGTGTTGTCAAACTAGACTATTTACAGGAGGAATAATGTTGTCGAACTAGACAATTACAGGAGGAACAGTGTTGTCAAACTAGACTATTTACAGGAGGAACAGTGTTGTCAAACTAGACTATTTACAGGAGGAACAGTGTTGTCAAACTAGACTATTTACAGGGGGAACAATGTTGTCAAACTACGAGACTATTTACAGGAGGAACATTGTTGTCAAACTAGACTATTTACAGGAGGAACATTGTTGTCAAACTAGACTATTTACAGGAAGAACATTGTTGTCAAACTAGACAATTACAGGAAGAACATTGTTGTCAA
Organism: Myxine glutinosa; assembly: GCF_964187855.1. Lineage (NCBI taxonomy): Eukaryota > Metazoa > Chordata > Myxini > Myxiniformes > Myxinidae > Myxine > Myxine glutinosa. Next base: position 355,171,772 of record NC_136261.1, on the reverse strand, counting down.
ACTAAACTATTTACAGGAGGAACAGTGTTGTCAAACTAGACTATTTACAGGAGGAACATTGTTGTCAAACTAGACTATTTACAGGAGGAACATTGTTGTCAAACTAGACTATTTACAGGAAGAACATTGTTGTCAAACTAGACTATTTACAGGAGGAACATTGTTGACAAACTAGACTATTTACAGGAGGAACATTGTTGTCAAACTAGACTATTTACAGGAGGAACATTGTTGTCAAACTAGACTATTTACAGGAAGAACATTGTTGTCAAACTAGACATTTACAGGAGGAACATTGTTGTCAAACTAGACTATTTACAGGAGGAACAGTGTTGTCAAACTAGACTATTTGCAGGAGGAACATTGTTGTCAAACTAGACTATTTACAGGAGGAACAGTGTTGTCAAACTACGAGACTATTTACAGGAGCAACATTGTTGTCAAACTAGACTATTTACAGGAAGAACATTGTTGTCAAACTAGACAATTACAGGAGGAACATTGTTGTCAAAACAGACTATTTACAGGAGGCACATTGTTGTCAAACTAGACTATTTACAGGAGGAACATTGTTGTCAAACTAGACAATTACAGGAGGAACATTGTTGTCAAACTTGACAATTACAGGAGGAACAGTGTTGTCAAACTAGTCAATTACAGGACGAACAGTGTTGTCAAACTAGACTATTTACAGGAGGAACACTTGTCAAACTAGACTATTTTCAGGAGGAACAATGTTGTCAAACTAGATTATATACAGGAGGAATAATGTTGTCGAACTAGACAATTACAGGAGGAACATTGTTGTCAAACTAGACAATTACAGGAGGAAAAGTGTTATCAAACTAGACTATTTACAGGAGGAACAATGTTGTCGAACAAGACTATTTACAGGAGGAACAGTGTTGTCAAACTAGACTATTTACTGGAGGAACATTGTTGTCAAACTAGACTACATACAGGAGGAATAATGTTGTCGAACTAGACAATTACAGGAGGAACAGTGTTGTCAAACTAGACTATTTACAGGAGGAATAATGTTGTCAAACTAGACAATTACAGGAGGAACAGTGTTGTCAAACTAGACTATTTACAGGATGAACAGTGTTGTCAAACTAGACTATTTACAGGAGGAACAGTGTTGTCAAACTAGACTATATACAGGAGGAATAATGTTGTCAAACTAGACAATTACAGGAGGAACAGTGTTGTCAAACTAGACTATTTACAGGAGGAACAGTGTTGTCAAACTAGACTATTTACAGGAGGAACAATGTTGTCGTACAAGACTATTTACAGGAGGAACAGTGTTGTCAAACTAGACTATTTACAGGAGGGAATAATGTTATCAAACTAGACTATTTACAGGAGGAACAGTGTTGTCAAACTAGACTATTTACAGGAGGAACAATGTTGTCCAACAAGACTATTTACAGGAGGAACATTGTTGTCAAACTAGCCAATTACAGGAGGAACAGTGTTGTCAAACTAGTCTATTTACAGGAGGAACATTGTTGTCAAACTAGACTATTTACAAGAGAAACAACGTTGTCAAACTACGAGACTATTTACAGGATGAACATTGTTGCCAAACTAGACAATTACAGGAGGAACATTGTTGTCAAACTAGACAATTACAGGAGGAACAGTGTTGTCAAACTAGACCATTACAGGAGGAACAGTGTTGTCAAACTAGACTATTTACAGGAGGAACAGTGTTGTCAAACTAGAATATTTACAGGAGGAACCATGTTGTCAAACGACTATATACAGGAGGAATAATGTTATCTAACTAGACTATTTACAGGAGGAACAGTGTTGTCAAACTAGACTATTTACAGGAGGAACAGTGTTGTCAAACTAGACTATTTAAAGGAGGAACAGTGTTGTCAAACTAGACTATTTACAGGAGGAACATTGTTGTCAAACTAGACAATTACAGGAGGAACAGTGTTGTCAAACTAGACCATTACAGGAGGAACAGTGTTGTCAAACTAGACTATTTACAGGAGGAACAGTGTTGTCAAACTAGAATATTTACAGGAGGAACCATGTTGTCAAACGACTATATACAGGAGGAATAATGTTATCTAACTAGACTATTTACAGGAGGAACAGTGTTGTCAAACTAGACTATTTAAAGGAGGAACAGTGTTGTCAAACTAGACTATTTACAGGAGGAACATTGTTGTCAAACTAGACAATTACAGGAGGAACATTGTTGTCAAACTAGACAATTACAGGAGGAACAGTGTTTTCAAACTAGACAATGACAGGAGGAACATTGTTGTCAAACTAGACAATTACAGGAGGAACAGTGTTGTCAAACTAGACTATTTACAAGAGGGAATAATGTTATCAAACTAGACTATTTACAGGAGGAACAGTGTTGTCAAACTAGACTATTTACAGGAGGAACAAGGTTGTCCAACAAGACTATTTACAGGAGGAACAGTGTTGTCAAACTAGACTATTTACAGGAGGAACAAGGTTGTCCAACAAGACTATTTACAGGAGGAACAGTGTTGTCAAACTAGACTATTTACAGGAGGAACATTGTTGTCAAACTAGCCAATTACAGGAGGAACAGTGTTTTTAAACTAGACTATTTACAGGAGGAACATTGTTGTCAAACTAGCCAATTACAGGAGGAACAGTGTTTTTAAACTAGACTATTTACAGGAGGAACAATGTTGTCAAACTAGACAATTACAGGAGGAACAGTGTTGTCAAACCAGAATATTTACAGGAGGAACCATGTTGTCAAACTAGACTATATACAGGAGGAATAATGTTGTCTAACTAGACTATTTACAGGAGGAACAGTGTTGTCAAACTAGACTATTTACAGGAGGAACAGTGTTGTCAAACTAGACTATTTAAAGGAGGACCAGTGTTGTCAAACTAGACTATTTACAGGAGGAACATTGTTGTCAAACTAGACAATTACAGGAGGAACATTGTTGTCAAACTAGACAATTACAGGAGGAACAGTGTTTTCAAACTAGACAATGACAGGAGGAACATTGTTGTCAAACTAGACTATTTACAGGAGGAACATTGTTGTCAAACTAGACTATTTACAGGAGGAACAATGTTGTCAAACTACGAGACCATTTACAGGAGGCACATTGTTGTCAAACTAGACTATTTACAGGAGAAACATTGTTGTCAAACGAGACTATTTGCAGGAAGAACATTGTTGTCAAACTAGACAATTGCAGGAGGAACATTGTTGTCAAACTAGACTATTTACAGGAGGAACATTGTTGTCAAACTAGACTATTTACAGGAGGAACATTGTTGTCAAACTGGACTATTTACAGGAGGAACAGTGTTGTCAAACTAGACTATTTACAGGAGGAACAGTGTTGTCACACTAGACTATTTACAGGAGGAACATTGTTGTCAAACTAGACTATTTACAGGAGGAACATTGTTGTCAAACTACGAGACTATTTACAGGAGGAACATTGTTGTCAAACTAGACTATTTACAGGAGGAACATTGTTGTCAAACTAGACTATTTACAGGAGGAACATTGTTGTCAAACTAGACTATTTACAGGAGGAACATTGTTGTCAAACTAGACTATTTACAGGAGGAACATTGTTGTCAAACTAGACTATTTACAGGAAGAACATTGTTGTCAAACTAGACAATTACAGGAGGAACATTGTTGACAAACTAGACTATTTACAGGAATAACAGTGTTGTCAAACTAGACTATTTACAGGAGGAATATTGTTGTCAAACTAGACTATTTACAGGAGGAATATTGTTGTCAAACTAGACTATTTACAGGAGGAACATTGTTGTCAAACTAGACTATTTACAGGAAGAACATTGTTGTCAAACTAGACAATTACAGTAGGAATATTGTTGTCAAACTACGAGACTATTTACAGGAGGAACATTGTTGTCAAACTAGACTATTTACAGGAGGAACATTGTTGTCAAACTAGACTATTTACAGGAGGAACATTGTTGTCAAACAAGACTATTTACAGGAAGAACATTGTTGTCAAACTAGACAATTACAGGAGGAACAGTGTTGTCAAACTAGACTATTTACAGGAGGAAAAGTGTTGTCAAACTAGACTATTTACAGGAGGAACATTGTTGTATAACTAGACTATTTACAGGAGGAACAGTGTTGTCAAACTACGAGACTATTTACAAGAGGAACATTGTTGTCAAACTCGACTATTTACAGGAGGAACATTGTTGTCAAACTAGACAATTACAGGAAGAACATTGTTGTCAAACTAAACTATTTACAGGAGGAACAGTGTTGTCAAACTAGACTATTTACAGGAGGAACAGTGTTGTCAAACTAGACTATTTACAGGAAGAACATTGTTGTCAAACTTGACTATTTACAGGAGGAACATTGTTGACAAACTAGACTATTTACAGGAGGAACATTGTTGTCAAACTAGACTATTTACAGGAGGAACATTGTTGTCAAACTAGACTATTTACAGGAAGAACATTGTTGGCAAATTAGACATTTACAGGAGGAACATTGTTGTCAAACTAGACTATTTACAGGAGGAACAATGTTGTCAAACTACGAGACTATTTACAGGAGGCACATTGTTGTCAAACTAGACTATTTACAGGAGGAACATTGTTGTCAAACTAGACTATTTACAGGAAGAACATTGTTGTCAAACTAGACAATTGCAGGAGGAACATTGTTGTCAAACTAGACTATTTACAGGAGGAACATTGTTGTCAAACTAGACTATTTACAGGAGGAACAGTGTTGTCAAATTAGGCTATTTACAGGAGGAACAGTGTTGTCAAACTAGTCAATTACAGGAGGAACATTGTTGTCAAACTAGGCAATTACAGGAGGAACATTGTTGTCAAACTAGACAATTACAGGAGGAACATTGTTGTCAAACTAGACAATTACAGGAGGAACAATGTTGTCAAACTACTAGACTATTTACAGGAGGAACATTGTTGTCAAACTAGACTATTTACAGGAGGAACAGTGTTGTCAAACTGGACTATTTACAGGAGGAACATTGTTGTCAAACTAGACTATTTACAGGAGGAACATTTTGTCAAACTAGACTATTTACAGGAGGAACATTGTTGTAAAACTACGAGACTATTTACAGGAGGAACATTGTTGTCAAACTAGACTATTCACAGGAGGAACATTGTTGTCAAACTGGACTATTTACAGGAGGAACAGTGTTGTCAAACTAGACTATTTACAGGAGGAACAGTGTTGTCAAACTAGACTATTTACAGGAGGAACATTGTTGTCAAACTAGACTATTTACAGGAGGAACATTGTTGTCAAACTACGAGACTATTTACAGGAGGAACATTGTTGTCAAACTAGACTATTTACAGGAGGAACATTGTTGTCAAACTAGAGTATTTACAGGAGGAACATTGTTGTCAAACTAGACTATTTACAGGAGGAACATTGTTGTCAAACTAGACTATTTACAGGAGGAACATTGTTGTCAAAATAGACTATTTACAGGAAGAACATTGTTGTCAAACTAGACAATTACAGGAGGAACATTGTTGTCAAACTAGACTATTTACAGGAGGAACAGTGTTGTCAAACTAGACTATTTACAGGAGGAATATTGTTGTCAAACTAGACTATTTACAGGAGGAATATTGTTGTCAAACTAGACTATTTACAGGAGGAACATTGTTGTCAAACTAGACTATTTACAGGAAGAACATTGTTGTCAAACTAGACAATTACAGTAGGAATATTGTTGTCAAACTACGAGACTATTTGCAGGAGGAACATTGTTGTCAAACTAGACTATTTACAGGAGGAACATTGTTGTCAAACTAGACTATTTACAGGAGGAACATTGTTGTCAAACAAGACTATTTACAGGAAGAACATTGTTGTCAAACTAGACAATTACAGGAGGAACAGTGTTGTCAAACTAGACTATTTACAGGAGGAACAGTGTTGTATAACTAGACTATTTACAGGAGGAACAGTGTTGTCAAACTACGAGACTATTTACAAGAGGAACATTGTTGTCAAACTCGACTATTTACAGGAGGAACATTGTTGTCAAACTAGACATTTACAGGAGGAACATTGTTGTCAAACTAGACTATTTACAGGAGGAACAGTGTTGTCTAACTGGACTATTTACAGAAGGAACATTGTTGTCAAACTAGACTATTTACAGGAGGAACATTGTTGTCAAACTAGACTATTTACAGGAGGAACAATGTTGTCAAACTACGAGACTATTTACAGGAGGAACATTGTTGTCAAACTAGACAATTTACAGGAGGAACATTGTTGTCAAACTGGACTATTTACAGGAGGAACAGTGTTGTCAAACTAGACTATTTACAGGAGGAACATTGTTGTCAAACTAGACTATTTACAGGAAGAACATTGTTGTCAAACTTGACTATTTACAGGAGGAACATTGTTGACAAACTAGACTATTTACAGGAGGAACATTGTTGTCAAACTAGACTATTTACAGGAGGAACATTGTTGTCAAACTAGACTCTTTACAGGAGGAACATTGTTGTCAAACTAGACTATTTACAGGAGGAACAGTGTTGTCAAACTAGGCTATTTACAGGAGGAACAGTGTTGTCAAACTAGACTATATACAGGAGGAACAGTGTTGTCAAACTAGACTATTTACAGGAGGAACAGTGTTGTCAAACTAGACAATTAGAGGAGCAACATTGTTGTCAAACTAGACAATTACAGGAGGAACATTGTTGTCAAACTAGACAATTACAGGAGGAACATTGTTGTCAAACTAGACAATTTACAGGAGGAACAGTGTTGTCAAACTAGACAATTACAGGAGGAACATTGTTGTCAAACCAGACAATTACAGGAGGAACATTGTTGTCAAACTAGACAATTACAGGAGGAACATTGTTGTCAAACTAGACAATTTACAGGAGGAACATTGTTGTCAAACTAGACAATTACAGGAGGAACATTGTTGTCAAACTAGACAATTACAGGAGGAACAGTGTTGTCAAACTAGTCAATTACAGGAGGAACAGTGTTGTCAAACTAGACTATTTACTGGAGGAACATTGTTGTCAAACTACACTATATACAGGAGGAATAATGTTGTCGAACGAGACAATTACAGGAGGAACAGTGTTGTCAAACTAGACTATTTACAGGAGGAACAGTGTTGTCAAACTAGCCTATTTACAGGAGGAACAATGTTGTCGAACAAGACTATTTACAGGAGGAACAGTGTTGTCAAACTAGACTATTTACCGGAGGAACATTGTTGTCAAACTAGACTATATACAGGAGGAATAATGTTGTCGAACTAGACAATTGCAGGAGGAACAGTGTTGTCAAACTAGACTATTTACAGGATGAACAGTGTTGTCAAACTAGACTATTTACAGGAGGAACAGTGTTGTCAAACTAGACTATATACAGGAAGAATAATGTTGTCAAACTAGACAATTACAGGAGGAACAGTGTTGTCAAACTAGACTATTTACAGGAGGAACAATGTTGTCGTACAAGACTATTTACAGGAGGAACAGTGTTGTCAAACTAGACTATTTACCGGAGGAACATTGTTGTCAAACTAGACTATTTACAGGAGGAACATTGTTGTCAAACTAGACTATTTACAAGAGGGAATAATGTTGTCAAACTAGACTATTTACAGGAGGAACAGTGTTGTCAAACTAGACTATTTACAGGAGGAACAAGGTTGTCCAACAAGACTATTTACAGGAGGAACAGTGTTGTCAAACTAGACTATTTACCGGAGGAACATTGTTGTCAAACTAGACTATTTACAGGAGGAACAGTGTTGTCAAACTAGACTATTTACCGGAGGAACATTGTTGTCAAACTAGACTATTTACAGGAGGAACAGTGTTGTCAAACTAGACTATTTACAGGAGGAACAAGGTTGTCCAACAAGACTATTTACAGGAGGAACAGTGTTGTCAAACTAGACTATTTACAGGAGGAACATTGTTGTCAAACTAGCCAATTACAGGAGGAACAGTGTTTTTAAACTAGACTATTTACAGGAGGAACAATGTTGTCAAACTAGACAATTACAGGAGGAACAGTGTTGTCAAACTAGTCTATTTACAGGAGGAACATTGTTGTCAAACGAGACTATTTACAGGAGAAACAACGTTGTCAAACTACGAGACTATTTACAGGAGGAACATTGTTGCCAAACTAGACAATTACAGGAGGAACATTGTTGTCAAACTAGACAATTACAGGAGGAACAGTGTTGTCAAACTAGACCATTACAGGAGGAACAGTGTTGTCAAACTAGACTATTTACAGGAGGAACAGTGTTGTCAAACCAGAATATTTACAGGAGGAACCATGTTGTCAAACTAGACTATATACAGGAGGAATAATGTTGTCTAACTAGACTATTTACAGGAGGAACAGTGTTGTCAAACTAGACTATTTACAGGAGGAACAGTGTTGTCAAACTAGACTATTTAAAGGAGGAACAGTGTTGTCAAACTAGACTATTTACAGGAGGAACATTGTTGTCAAACTAGACAATTACAGGAGGAACATTGTTGTCAAACTAGACAATTACAGGAGGAACAGTGTTTTCAAACTAGACAATGACAGGAGGAACATTGTTGTCAAACTAGACAATTACAGGAGGAACAGTGTTGTCAAACTAGACAATTACAGGAGGAACATTGTTGTCAAACTAGACAATTACAGGAGGAACAGTGTTGTCAAACTGGACTATTTACAGGAGGAACATTGTTGTAAAACTAGACTATTTACAGGAGGAACATTTCGTCAAACTAGACTATTTACAGGAGGAACATTGTTGTCAAACTAGACAATTACAGGAGGAACATTGTTGTCAAACTAGACTATTTACAGGAGGAACAGTGTTGTCAAACTAGACTATTTACAGGAGGAACAATGTTGTCAAACTAGACAATTGCAGGATGAACAATGTTGTCAAACTAGAAAATTACAGGAGGAACACTGTTGTCAAACGAGACAATTACAGGAGGAACAGTGTTATCAAACTAGTCTATTTACAGGAGGAACAATATTGTCAAACTAGACAATTACAGGAGGAACAGTGTTGTCAAACTAGACTATTTACAGGAGGAACAGTGTTGTCAAACTAGACTATTTACAGGAGGAACATTGTTGTCAAACTAGACTATTTACAGGAGGAACAGTGATGTCAACTTGACTATTTACAGGAGGAACAATGTTGTCAAACTAGACTATTTACAGGAGGAACAGTGTTGTCAAACTAGACTATTTAAAGGAGGAACAGTGTTGTCAAACTAGACTATTTACAGGAGGAACATTGTTGTCAAACTAGACAATTACAGGAGGAACATTGTTGTCAAACTAGACAATTACAGGAGGAACAGTGTTATCAATCTAGACAATGACAGGAGGAACATTGTTGTCAAACTAGACAATTACAGGAGGAACAGTGTTGTCAAACTAGACAATTACAGGAGGAACATTGTTGTCAAACTAGACAATTACAGGAGGAACAGTGTTGTCAAACTAGGCAATTACAGGAGCAACAATTTTGTCAAACTACAAGACTATTTACAGGAGGAACATTGTTGTCAAACTAGACTATTTACAGGAGGGAATAATGTTGTCAAACGAGAAAATTTACAGGGGGAACAGTGTTGTCAAACTAGACTATTTACAGGAGGAACAGTGTTGTCAAACTAGACTATTTACAGGAGGAACAATGTTGTCAAACGAGACAATTACAGGAGGAACAGTGTTATCAAACCAGTCTATTTACAGGAGGAACAATATTGTCAAACTAGACAATTACAGGAGGAACAGTGTTGTCAAACTAGACTATTTACAGGAGAAACAGTGATGTCAAACTAGACTATTTACAGGAGGAACAATGTTGTCAAACTAGACTATTTACAGGAGGAACAGTGTTGTCAAACTAGACTATTTAAAGGAGGAACAGTGTTGTCAAACTAGACAATTACAGGAGGAACATTGTTGTCAAACTAGACAATTACAGGAGGAACAGTGTTATCAAACTAGACAATGACAGGAGGAACATTGTTGTCAAACTAGACAATTACAGGAGGAACAGTGTTGTCAAACTAGACAATTACAGGAGGAACATTGTTGTCAAACTAGACAATTACAGGAGGAACAGTGTTGTCAAACTAGACAATTACAGGAGCAACAATGTTGTCAAACTACAAGACTATTTACAGGAGGAACATTGTTGTCAAACTAGACTATTTACAGGAGGAACAGTTTTGTCAATCTGGACTATTTACAGGAGGAACATTGTTGTCAAACTAGACTATTTACAGGAGGAACATTGTTGTCAAACTAGACTATTTACAGGAGGAACAATGTTGTCAAACTACGAGACTATTTACAGGAGGAACATTGTCGTCAAACTAGACTATTTACAGGAGGAATATTGTTGTCAAACTGGACTATTTACAGGAGGAACAGTGTTGTCAAACTAGACTATTTACAGGAGGAACAGTGTTGTCAAACTAGACTATTTACAGGAGGAACATTGTTGACAAACTAGACTATTTACAGGAGGAACATTGTTGTCAAACTACGAGACTATTTACAGGAGGAACATTGTTGTCAAACTAGACTATTTACAGGAGGAACATTGTTGTCAAACTAGACTATTTACAGGAGGAACATTGTTGTCAAACTAGACTATTTACAGGAGGAACATTGTTGTCAAACTAGACTATTTACAGGAGGAACATTGTTGTCAAACTAGACTATTTACAGGAAGAACATTGTTGTCAAACTAGACAATTACAGGAGGAACATTGTTGACAAACTAGACTATTTACAGGAGGAACAGTGTTGTCAAACTAGACTATTTACAGGAGGAATATTGTTGTCAAACTAGACTATTTACAGGAGGAATATTGTTGTCAAACTAGACTATTTACAGGAGGAACATTGTTGTCAAACTAGACTATTTACAGGAAGAATATTTACAGGAAGAACTCCAGTGTTGTCAAACTGGACTATTCACAGGAGGAACATTGTTGTCAAACTAGACTATTTACAGGAGGAACATTGTTGTCAAACAAGACTATTTACAGGAAGAACATTGTTGTCAAACTAGACAATTACAGGAGGAACAGTGTTGTCAAACTAGACAATTACAGTAGGAATATTGTTGTCAAACTACGAGACTATTTACAGGAGGAACATTGTTGTCAAACTAGACTATTTACAGGAGGAACATTGTTGTCAAACTAGACTATTTACAGGAGGAACATTGTTGTCAAACAAGACTATTTACAGGAAGAACATTGTTGTCAAACTAGACAATTACAGGAGGAACAGTGTTGTCAAACTAGACTATTTACAGGAGGAAAAGTGTTGTCAAACTAGACTATTTACAGGAGGAACAGTGTTGTATAACTAGACTATTTACAGGAGGAACAGTGTTGTCAAACTACGAGACTATTTACAAGAGGAACATTGTTGTCAAACTCGACTATTTACAGGAGGAACATTGTTGTCAAACTAGACAATTACAGGAAGAACATTGTTGTCAAACTAAACTATTTACAGGAGGAACAGTGTTGTCAAACTAGACTATTTACAGGAGGAACATTGTTGTCAAACTAGACTATTTACAGGAAAAACATTGTTGTCAAACTAGACTATTTACAGGAGGAACATTGTTGACAAACTAGACTATTTACAGGAGGAACATTGTTGTCAAACTAGACTATTTACAGGAAGAACATTGTTGGCAAATTAGACATTTACAGGAGGAACATTGTTGTCAAACTAGACTATTTACAGGAGGAACAGTGTTGTCAAACTAGACTATTTACAGGAGGAACATTGTTGTCAAACTAGACTATTTACAGGAGGAACAATGTTGTCAAACTACGAGACTATTTACAGGAGGCACATTGTTGTCAAACTAGACTATTTACAGGAGGAACATTGTTGTCAAACTAGACTATTTACAGGAAGAACATTGTTGTCAAACTAGACAATTACAGGAGGAACATTGTTGTCAAACTAGACAATTACAGGAGGAACATTGTTGTCAAACTAGACAATTACAGGAGGAACATTGTTGTCAAACTAGACAATTACAGGAGGAACAATGTTGTCAAACTACTAGACTATTTACAGGAGGAACATTGTTGTCAAACTAGACTATTTACAGGAGGAACAGTGTTGTCAAACTGGACTATTTACAGGAGGAACATTGTTGTCAAACTAGTCTATTTACAGGAGGAACATTGTTGTCAAACTAGACTATTTACAGGAGAAACAACGTTGTCAAACTACGAGACTATTTACAGGAGGAACATTGTTGCCAAACTAGACAATTACAGGAGGAACATTGTTGTCAAACTAGACAATTACAGGAGGAACAGTGTTGTCAAACTAGACCATTACAGGAGGAACAGTGTTGTCAAACCAGAATATTTACAGGAGGAACCATGTTGTCAAACTAGACTATATACAGGAGGAATAATGTTGTCTAACTAAACTATTTACAGGAGGAACAGTGTTGTCAAACTAGACTATTTACAGGAGGAACAGTGTTGTCAAACTAGACTATTTAAAGGAGGAACAGTGTTGTCAAACTAGACTATTTACAGGAGGAACATTGTTGTCAAACTAGACAATTTACAGGAGGAACATTGTTGTCAAACTAGACAATTTACAGGAGGAACAATGTTGTCAAACTAGACTATTTACAGGAGGAACAGTGTTGTCAAACTAGACTATTTAAAGGAGGAACAGTGTTGTCAAACTAGACTATTTACAGGAGGAACATTGTTGTCAAACTAGACAATTACAGGAGGAACATTGTTGTCAAACTAGACAATTACAGGAGGAACAGTGTTATCAAACTAGACAATGACAGGAGGAACATTGTTGTCAAACTAGACAATTACAGGAGGAACATTGTTGTCAAACTAGACAATTACAGGAGGAACAGTGTTATCAAACTAGACAATGACAGGAGGAACATTGTTGTCAAACTAGACAATTACAGGAGGAACATTGTTGTCAAACTAGACTATTTACAGGAGGAACATTGTTGTCAAACTGGACTATTTACAGGAGGAACAGTGTTGTCAAACTAGACTATTTACAGGAGGAACAGTGTTGTCAAACTAGACTATTTACAGGAGGAACATTGTTGTCAAACTAGACTATTTACAGGAGGAACATTGTTGTCAAACTACGAGACTATTTACAGGAGGAACATTGTTGTCAAACTAGACTATTTACAGGAGGAACATTGTTGTCAAACTAGACTATTTACAGGAGGAACATTGTTGTCAAACTAGACTATTTACAGGAGGAACATTGTTGTCAAACTAGACCATTTACAGGAGGAACATTGTTGTCAAATTAGACTATTTACAGGAAGAACATTGTTGTCAAACTAGACAATTACAGGAGGAACATTGTTGTCAAACTAGACTTTACAGGAGGAACAGTGTTGTCAAACTAGACTATTTACAGGAGGAACATTGTTGTCAAACTAGACTATTTACAGGAGGAACATTGTTGTCAAACTACGAGACTATTTACAGGAGGAACATTGTTGTCAAACTAGACTATTTACAGGAGGAACATTGTTGTCAAACTAGACTATTTACAGGAGGAACATTGTTGTCAAACTAGACTATTTACAGGAGGAACATTGTTGTCAAACTAGACTATTTACAGGAGGAACATTGTTGTCAAACTAGACTATTTACAGGAAGAACATTGTTGTCAAACTAGACAATTACAGGAGGAACATTGTTGACAAACTAGACTATTTACAGGAGGAACAGTGTTGTCAAACTAGACTATTTACAGGAGGAATATTGTTGTCAAACTAGACTATTTACAGGAGGAATATTGTTGTCAAACTAGACTATTTACAGGAGGAACATTGTTGTCAAACTAGACTATTTACAGGAAGAATATTTACAGGAAGAACTCCAGTGTTGTCAAACTGGACTATTTACAGGAGGAACATTGTTGTCAAACTAGTCTATTTACAGGAAGAACATTGTTGTCAAACTAGACAATTACAGTAGGAATATTGTTGTCAAACTACGAGACTATTTACAGGAGGAACATTGTTGTCAAACTAGACTATTTACAGGAGGAACATTGTTGTCAAACTAGACTATTTACAGGAGGAACATTGTTGTCAAACAAGACTATTTACAGGAAGAACATTGTTGTCAAACTAGACAATTACAGGAGGAACAGTGTTGTCAAACTAGACTATTTACAGGAGGAAAAGTGTTGTCAAACTAGACTATTTACAGGAGGAACAGTGTTGTATAACTAGACTATTTACAGGAGGAACAGTGTTGTCAAACTACGAGACTATTTACAAGAGGAACATTGTTGTCAAACTCGACTATTTACAGGAGGAACATTGTTGTCAAACTAGACAATTACAGGAAGAACATTGTTGTCAAACTAAACTATTTACAGGAGGAACAGTGTTGTCAAACTAGACTATTTACAGGAGGAACATTGTTGTCAAACTAGACTATTTACAGGAAAAACATTGTTGTCAAACTAGACTATTTACAGGAGGAACATTGTTGACAAACTAGACTATTTACAGGAGGAACAGTGTTGTCAAACTAGACTATTTACAGGAGGAACATTGTTGTCAAACTAGACTATTTACAGGAGGAACAATGTTGTCAAACTACGAGACTATTTACAGGAGGCACATTGTTGTCAAACTAGACTATTTACAGGAGGAACATTGTTGTCAAACTAGACTATTTACAGGAAGAACATTGTTGTCAAACTAGACAATTACAGGAGGAACATTGTTGTCAAACTAGACAATTACAGGAGGAACATTGTTGTCAAACTAGACAATTACAGGAGGAACATTGTTGTCAAACTAGACAATTACAGGAGGAACAATGTTGTCAAACTACTAGACTATTTACAGGAGGAACATTGTTGTCAAACTAGACTATTTACAGGAGGAACAGTGTTGTCAAACTGGACTATTTACAGGAGGAACATTGTTGTCAAACTAGTCTATTTACAGGAGGAACATTGTTGTCAAACTAGACTATTTACAGGAGAAACAACGTTGTCAAACTACGAGACTATTTACAGGAGGAACATTGTTGCCAAACTAGACAATTACAGGAGGAACATTGTTGTCAAACTAGACAATTACAGGAGGAACAGTGTTGTCAAACTAGACCATTACAGGAGGAACAGTGTTGTCAAACCAGAATATTTACAGGACGAACCATGTTGTCAAACTAGACTATATACAGGAGGAATAATGTTGTCTAACTAAACTATTTACAGGAGGAACAGTGTTGTCAAACTAGACTATTTACAGGAGGAACAGTGTTGTCAAACTAGACTATTTAAAGGAGGAACAGTGTTGTCAAACTAGACTATTTACAGGAGGAACATTGTTGTCAAACTAGACAATTTACAGGAGGAACATTGTTGTCAAACTAGACAATTTACAGGAGGAACAATGTTGTCAAACTAGACTATTTACAGGAGGAACAGTGTTGTCAAACTAGACTATTTAAAGGAGGAACAGTGTTGTCAAAGTAGACTATTTACAGGAGGAACATTGTTGTCAAACTAGACAATTACAGGAGGAACATTGTTGTCAAACTAGACAATTACAGGAGGAACAGTGTTATCAAACTAGACAATGACAGGAGGAACATTGTTGTCAAACTAGACAATTGCAGGAGGAACAGTGTTGTCAAACTAGACAATTACAGGAGGAACATTGTTGTCAAACTAGACAATTACAGGAGGAACAGTGTTGTCAAACTAGACAATTACAGGAGCAACAATGTTGTCAAACTACAAGACTATTTACAGGAGGAACATTGTTGTCAAACTAGACTATTTACAGGAGGAACAGTTTTGTCAAACTGGACTATTTACAGGAGGAACATTGTTGTCAAACTAGACTATTTACAGGAGGAACATTGTTGTCAAACTAGACTATTTACAGGAGGAACAATGTTGTCAAACTACGAGACTATTTACAGGAGGAACATTGTTGTCAAACTAGACTATTTACAGGAGGAACATTGTTGTCAAACTGGACTATTTACAGGAGGAACAGTGTTGTCAAACTAGACTATTTACAGGAGGAACAGTGTTGTCAAACTAGACTATTTACAGGAGGAACATTGTTGTCAAACTAGACTATTTACAGGAGGAACATTGTTGTCAAACTACGAGACTATTTACAGGAGGAACATTGTTGTCAAACTAGACTATTTACAGGAGGAACATTGTTGTCAAACTAGACTATTTACAGGAGGAACATTGTTGTCAAACTAGACTATTTACAGGAGGAACATTGTTGTCAAACTAGACTATTTACAGGAGGAACATTGTTGTCAAATTAGACTATTTACAGGAAGAACATTGTTGTCAAACTAGACAATTACAGGAGGAACATTGTTGTCAAACTAGACTTTACAGGAGGAACAGTGTTGTCAAACTAGACTATTTACAGGAGGAATATTGTTGTCAAACTAGACTATTTACAGGAGGAATATTGTTGTCAAACTAGACTATTTACAGGAGGAACAATGTTGTCAAACTACGAGACTATTTACAGGAGGAACATTGTTGTCAAACTAGACTATTTACAGGAGGAACATTGTTGTCAAACTGGACTATTTACAGGAGGAACATTGTTGTCAAACTGGACTATTTACAGGAGGAACAGTGTTGTCAAACTAGACTATTTACAGGAGGAACAGTGTTGTCAAACTAGACTATTTACAGGAGGAACATTGTTGTCAAACTAGACTATTTACAGGAGGAACATTGTTGTCAAACTACGAGACTATTTACAGGAGGAACATTGTTGTCAAACTAGACTATTTACAGGAGGAACATTGTTGTCAAACTAGACTATTTACAGGAGGAACATTGTTGTCAAACTAGACTATTTACAGGAGGAACATTGTTGTCAAACTAGACTATTTACAGGAGGAACATTGTTGTCAAATTAGACTATTTACAGGAAGAACATTGTTGTCAAACTAGACAATTACAGGAGGAACATTGTTGTCAAACTAGACTTTACAGGAGGAACAGTGTTGTCAAACTAGACTATTTACAGGAGGAACATTGTTGTCAAACTAGACTATTTACAGGAGGAACATTGTTGTCAAACTACGAGACTATTTACAGGAGGAACATTGTTGTCAAACTAGACTATTTACAGGAGGAACATTGTTGTCAAACTAGACTATTTACAGGAGGAACATTGTTGTCAAACTAGACTATTTACAGGAGGAACATTGTTGTCAAACTAGACTATTTACAGGAGGAACATTGTTGTCAAACTAGACTATTTACAGGAAGAACATTGTTGTCAAACTAGACAATTACAGGAGGAACATTGTTGACAAACTAGACTATTTACAGGAGGAACAGTGTTGTCAAACTAGACTATTTACAGGAGTAATATTGTTGTCAAACTAGACTATTTACAGGAGGAATATTGTTGTCAAACTAGACTATTTACAGGAGGAACATTGTTGTCAAACTAGACTATTTACAGGAAGAATATTTACAGGAAGAACTCCAGTGTTGTCAAACTGGACTATTTACAGGAGGAACATTGTTGTCAAACTAGTCTATTTACAGGAAGAACATTGTTGTCAAACTAGACAATTACAGTAGGAATATTGTTGTCAAACTACGAGACTATTTACAGGAGGAACATTGTTGTCAAACTAGACTATTTACAGGAGGAACATTGTTGTCAAACTAGACTATTTACAGGAGGAACATTGTTGTCAAACAAGACTATTTACAGGAAGAACATTGTTGTCAAACTAGACAATTACAGGAGGAACAGTGTTGTCAAACTAGACTATTTACAGGAGGAAAAGTGTTGTCAAACTAGACTATTTACAGGAGGAACAGTGTTGTATAACTAGACTATTTACAGGAGGAACAGTGTTGTCAAACTACGAGACTATTTACAAGAGGAACATTGTTGTCAAACTCGACTATTTACAGGAGGAACATTGTTGTCAAACTAGACAATTACAGGAAGAACATTGTTGTCAAACTAAACTATTTACAGGAGGAACAGTGTTGTCAAACTAGACTATTTACAGGAGGAACATTGTTGTCAAACTAGACTATTTACAGGAAAAACATTGTTGTCAAACTAGACTATTTACAGGAGGAACATTGTTGACAAACTAGACTATTTACAGGAGGAACATTGTTGTCAAACTAGACTATTTACAGGAAGAACATTGTTGGCAAATTAGACATTTACAGGAGGAACATTGTTGTCAAACTAGACTATTTACAGGAGGAACAGTGTTGTCAAACTAGACTATTTACAGGAGGAACATTGTTGTCAAACTAGACTATTTACAGGAGGAACAATGTTGTCAAACTACGAGACTATTTACAGGAGGCACATTGTTGTCAAACTAGACTATTTACAGGAGGAACATTGTTGTCAAACTAGACTATTTACAGGAAGAACATTGTTGTCAAACTAGACAATTACAGGAGGAACATTGTTGTCAAACTAGACAATTACAGGAGGAACATTGTTGTCAAACTAGACAATTACAGGAGGAACATTGTTGTCAAACTAGACAATTACAGGAGGAACATTGTTGTCAAACTAGACAATTACAGGAGGAACAATGTTGTCAAACTACTAGACTATTTACAGGAGGAACATTGTTGTCAAACTAGACTATTTACAGGAGGAACAGTGTTGTCAAACTGGACTATTTACAGGAGGAACATTGTTGTCAAACTAGTCTATTTACAGGAGGAACATTGTTGTCAAACTAGACTATTTACAGGAGAAACAACGTTGTCAAACTACGAGACTATTTACAGGAGGAACATTGTTGCCAAACTAGACAATTACAGGAGGAACATTGTTGTCAAACTAGACAATTACAGGAGGAACAGTGTTGTCAAACTAGACCATTACAGGAGGAACAGTGTTGTCAAACCAGAATATTTACAGGAGGAACCATGTTGTCAAACTAGACTATATACAGGAGGAATAATGTTGTCTAACTAAACTATTTACAGGAGGAACAGTGTTGTCAAACTAGACTATTTACAGGAGGAACAGTGTTGTCAAACTAGACTATTTAAAGGAGGAACAGTGTTGTCAAACTAGACTATTTACAGGAGGAACATTGTTGTCAAACTAGACAATTTACAGGAGGAACATTGTTGTCAAACTAGACAATTTACAGGAGGAACAATGTTGTCAAACTAGACTATTTACAGGAGGAACAGTGTTGTCAAACTAGACTATTTAAAGGAGGAACAGTGTTGTCAAACTAGACTATTTACAGGAGGAACATTGTTGTTAAACTAGACAATTACAGGAGGAACATTGTTGTCAAACTAGACAATTACAGGAGGAACAGTGTTATCAAACTAGACAATGACAGGAGGAACATTGTTGTCAAACTAGACAATTACAGGAGGAACAGTGTTGTCAAACTAGACAATTACAGGAGGAACATTGTTGTCAAACTAGACAATTACAGGAGGAACAGTGTTGTCAAACTAGACAATTACAGGAGCAACAATGTTGTCAAACTACAAGACTATTTACAGGAGGAACATTGTTGTCAAACTAGACTATTTACAGGAGGAACAGTTTTGTCAAACTGGACTATTTACAGGAGGAACATTGTTGTCAAACTAGACTATTTACAGGAGGAACATTGTTGTCAAACTAGACTATTTACAGGAGGAACAATGTTGTCAAACTACGAGACTATTTACAGGAGGAACATTGTTGTCAAACTAGGCTATTTACAGGAGGAACATTGTTGTCAAACTGGACTATTTACAGGAGGAACAGTGTTGTCAAACTAGACTATTTACAGGAGGAACAGTGTTGTCAAACTAGACTATTTACAGGAGGAACATTGTTGTCAAACTAGACTATTTACAGGAGGAACATTGTTGTCAAACTACGAGACTATTTACAGGAGGAACATTGTTGTCAAACTAGACTATTTACAGGAGGAACATTGTTGTCAAACTAGACTATTTACAGGAGGAACATTGTTGTCAAACTAGACTATTTACAGGAGGAACATTGTTGTCAAACTAGACTATTTACAGGAGGAACATTGTTGTCAAATTAGACTATTTACAGGAAGAACATTGTTGTCAAACTAGACAATTACAGGAGGAACATTGTTGTCAAACTAGACTTTACAGGAGGAACAGTGTTGTCAAACTAGACTATTTACAGGAGGAATATTGTTGTCAAACTAGACTATTTACAGGAGGAATATTGTTGTCAAACTAGACTATTTACAGGAGGAACATTGTTGTCAAACTAGACTATTTACAGGAAGAACATTGTTGTCAAACTAGACAATTACAGTAGGAATATTGTTGTCAAACTACGAGACTATTTACAGGAGGAACATTGTTGTCAAACTAGACTATTTACAGGAGGAACATTGTTGTCAAACTAGACTATTTACAGGAGGAACATTGTTGTCAAACAAGACTATTTACAGGAAGAACATTGTTGTCAAACTAGACAATTACAGGAGGAACAGTGTTGTCAAACTAGACTATTTACAGGAGGAAAAGTGTTGTCAAACTAGACTATTTACAGGAGGAACAGTGTTGTATAACTAGACTATTTACAGGAGGAACAGTGTTGTCAAACTACGAGACTATTTACAAGAGGAACATTGTTGTCAAACTCGACTATTTACAGGAGGAACATTGTTGTCAAACTAGACAATTACAGGAAGAACATTGTTGTCAAACTAAACTATTTACAGGAGGAACAGTGTTGTCAAACTAGACTATTTACAGGAGGAACATTGTTGTCAAACTAGACTATTTACAGGAAGAACATTGTTGTCAAACTAGACTATTTACAGGAGGAACATTGTTGACAAACTAGACTATTTACAGGAGGAACGTTGTTGTCAAACTAGACTATTTACAGGAGGAACATTGTTGTCAAACTAGACATTTACAGGAGGAACATTGTTGTCAAACTAGACTATTTACAGGAGGAACAGTGTTGTCAAACTGGACTATTTACAGAAGGAACATTGTTGTCAAACTAGACTATTTACAGGAGGAACATTGTTGTCAAACTAGACTATTTACAAGAGGAACAATGTTGTCAAACTACGAGACTATTTACAGGAGGAACATTGTTGTCAAACTAGACAATTTACAGGAGGAACATTGTTGTCAAACTGGACTATTTACAGGAGGAACAGTGTTGTCAAACTAGACTATTTACAGGAGGAACATTGTTGTCAAACTACGAGACTATTTACAGGAGCAACATTGTTGTCAAACTAGACTATTTACAGGAAGAACATTGTTGTCAAACTAGACTCTTTACAGGAGGAACATTGTTGTCAAACTAGACTATTTACAGGAGGAACATTGTTGTCAAACTAGACTATTTACAGGAAGAACATTGTTGTCAAACTAGACATTTACAGGAGGAACATTGTTGTCAAACTAGACTATTTACAGGAGGAACAGTGTTGTCAAACTAGACTATTTACAGGAGGAACATTGTTGTCAAACTAGACTATTTACAGGAGGAACAATGTTGTCAAACTACGAAACTATTTACAGGAGCAACATTGTTGTCAAACTAGACAATTACAGGAGGAACATTGTTGTCAAAACAGACTATTTAGAGGAGGAACATTGTTGTCAAACTAGACTATTTACAGGAGGAACAGTGTTGTCAAACTAGGCTATTTACAGGAGGAACAGTGTTGTCAAACTAGACTATATACAGGAGGAACAGTGTTGTCAAACTAGACTATTTACAGGAGGAACAGTGTTGTCAAACTAGACAATTAGAGGAGGAACATTGTTGTCAAACTAGACAATTACAGGAGGAACATTGTTGTCAAACTAGACAATTACAGGAGGAACATTGTTGTCAAACTAGACAATTACAGGAGGAACAGTGTTGTCAAACTAGACAATTACAGGAGGAACATTGTTGTCAAACTAGACAATTACAGGAGGAACATTGTTGTCAAACTAGACAATTACAGGAGGAACATTGTTGTCAAACTAGACAATTTACAGGAGGAACATTGTTGTCAAACTAGACAATTACAGGAGGAACATTGTTGTCAAACTAGACAATTACAGGAGGAACAGTGTTGTCAAACTCGTCAATTACAGGAGGAACAGTGTTGTCAAACTAGACTATTTACTGGAGGAACATTGTTGTCAAACTACACTATATACAGGAGGAATAATGTTGTCGAACGAGACAATTACAGGAGGAACAGTGTTGTCAAACTAGACTATTTACAGGAGGAACAGTGTTGTCAAACTAGCCTATTTACAGGAGGAACAATGTTGTCGAACAAGACTATTTACAGGAGGAACAGTGTTGTCAAACTAGACTATTTACCGGAGGAACATTGTTGTCAAACTAGACTATATACAGGAGGAATAATGTTGTCGAACTAGACAATTACAGGAGGAACAGTGTTGTCAAACTAGACTATTTACAGGATGAACAGTGTTGCCAAACTAGACTATTTACAGGAGGAACAGTGTTGTCAAACTAGACTATATACAGGAAGAATAATGTTGTCAAACTAGACAATTACAGGAGGAACAGTGTTGTCAAACTAGACTATTTACAGGAGGAACAATGTTGTCGTACAAGACTATTTACAGGAGGAACAGTGTTGTCAAACTAGACTATTTACCGGAGGAACATTGTTGTCAAACTAGACTATTTACAGGAGGAACATTGTTGTCAAACTAGACTATTTACAAGAGGGAATAATGTTATCAAACTAGACTATTTACAGGAGGAACATTGTTGTCAAACTAGCCAATTACAGGAGGAACGGTGTTTTTAAACTAGACTATTTACAGGAGGAACAATGTTGTCAAACTAGACAATTACAGGAGGAACAGTGTTGTCAAACTAGTCTATTTACAGGAGGAACATTGTTGTCAAACTAGACTATTTACAGGAGAAACAACGTTGTCAAACTACGAGACTATTTACAGGAGGAACATTGTTGCCAAACTAGACAATTACAGGAGGAACATTGTTGTCAAACTAGACAATTACAGGAGGAACAGTGTTGTCAAACTAGACCATTACAGGAGGAACAGTGTTGTCAAACTAGACTATATACAGGAGGAACAGTGTTGTCAAACCAGAATATTTACAGGAGGAACCATGTTCTCAAACTAGACTATATACAGGAGGAATAATGTTGTCTAACTAGACTATTTACAGGAGCAACAGTGTTGTCAAACTAGACTATTTACAGGAGGAACAGTGTTGTCAAACTAGACTATTTAAAGGAGGAACAGTGTTGTCAAACTAGACTATTTACAGGAGGAACATTGTTGTCAAACTAGACAATTACAGGAGGAACATTGTTGTCAAACTAGACAATTACAGGAGGAACAGTATTTTCAAACTAGACAATGACAGGAAGAACATTGTTGTCAAACTAGACAATTACAGGAGGAACAGTGTTGTCAAACTAGACAATTACAGGAGGAACATTGTTGTCAAACTAGACAATTACAGGAGGAACAGTGTTGTCAAACTGGACTATTTACAGGAGGAACATTGTTGTAAAACTAGACTATTTACAGGAGGAACATTTCGTCAAACTAGACTATTTACAGGAGGAACATTGTTGTCAAACTAGACTATTTACAGGAGGAACATTGTTGTCAAACTAGACTATTTACAGGAAGAACATTGTTGTCAAACTAGACAAGTACAGGAGGAACATTGTTGTCAAACTAGACTATTTACAGGAGGAACAGTGTTGTCAAACTAGACTATTTACAGGAGGAACAATGTTGTCAAACTAGACAATTGCAGGATGAACAATGTTGTCAAACTAGACAATTACAGGAGGAACAGTGTTGTCAAACGACACAATTACAGGAGGAACAGTGTTATCAAACTAGTCTATTTACAGGAGGAACAATATTGTCAAACTAGACAATTACAGGAGGAACAGTGTTGTCAAACTAGACTATTTACAGGAGGAACAGTGTTGTCAAACTAGACTATTTACAGGAGGGAATAATGTTGTCAAACGAGACTATTTACAGGAGGAACAGTGTTGTCAAACTAGACTATTTACAGGAGGAACAGTGTTGTCAAACTAGACTATTTACAGGAGGAACATTGTTGTCAAACTAGACTATTTACAGGAGGAACAGTGATGTCAAACTAGACTATTTACAGGAGGAACAATGTTGTCAAACTAGACTATTTACAGGAGGAACAGTGTTGTGAAACTAGACTATTTAAAGGAGGAACAGTGTTGTCAAACTAGACTATTTACAGGAGGAACATTGTTGTCAAACTAGACAATTACAGGAGGAACATTGTTGTCAAACTAGACAATTACAGGAGGAACAGTGTTATCAAACTAGACAATGACAGGAGGAACATTGTTGTCAAACTAGACAATTACAGGAGGAACAGTGTTGTCAAACTAGACAATTACAGGAGGAACATTGTTGTCAAACGACAATTACAGGAGGAACAGTGTTGTCAAACTAGACAATTACAGGAGCAACAATTTTGTCAAACTACAAGACTATTTACAGGAGGAACATTGTTGTCAAACTAGACTATTTACAGGAGGGAATAATGTTGTCAAACGAGACTATTTACAGGGGGAACAGTGTTGTCAAACTAGACTATTTACAGGAGGAACAGTGTTGTCAAACTAGACTATTTACAGGAGGAACAATGTTGTCAAACGAGACAATTACAGGAGGAACAGTGTTATCAAACCAGTCTATTTACAGGAGGAACAATATTGTCAAACTAGACAATTACAGGAGGAACAGCGTTGTCAAACTAGACTATTTACAGGAGGAACAGTGATGTCAAACTAGACTATTTACAGGAGGAACAATGTTGTCAAACTAGACTATTTACAGGAGGAACAGTGTTGTCAAACTAGACTATTTAAAGGAGGAACAGTGTTGTCAAACTAGACTATTTACAGGAGGAACATTGTTGTCAAACTAGACAATTACAGGAGGAACAGTGTTATCAAACTAGACAATGACAGGAGGAACATTGTTGTCAAACTAGACAATTACAGGAGGAACAGTGTTGTCAAACTAGACAATTACAGGAGGAACATTGTTGTCAAACTAGACAATTACAGGAGGAACAGTGTTGTCAAACTAGACAATTACAGGAGCAACAATGTTGTCAAACTACAAGACTATTTACAGGAGGAACATTGTTGTCAAACTAGACTATTTACAGGAGGAACAGTGTTGTCAAACTAGACTATTTACAGGAGGAACAGTGTTGTCAAACTAGACTATTTACAGGAGGAACATTGTTGTCAAACTAGACTATTTACAGGAGGAACATTGTTGTCAAACTACGAGACTATTTACAGGAGGAACATTGTTGTCAAACTAGACTATTTACAGGAGGAACATTGTTGTCAAACTAGACTATTTACAGGAGGAACATTGTTGTCAAACTAGACTATTTACAGGAGGAACATTGTTGTCAAACTAGACTATTTACAGGAGGAACATTGTTGTCAAACTAGACTATTTACAGGAAGAACATTGTTGTCAAACTAGACAATTACAGGAGGAACATTGTTGACAAACTAGACTATTTACAGGAGGAACAGTGTTGTAAAACTAGACTATTTACAGGAGGAATATTGTTGTCAAACTAGACTATTTACAGGAGGAATATTGTTGTCAAACTAGACTATTTACAGGAGGAACATTGTTGTCAAACTAGACTATTTACAGGAAGAACATTGTTGTCAAACTAGACAATTACAGTGGGAATATTGTTGTCAAACTACGAGACTATTTACAGGAGGAACATTGTTGTCAAACTAGACTATTTACAGGAGGAACATTGTTGTCAAACTAGACTATTTACAGGAGGAACATTGTTGTCAAACAAGACTATTTACAGGAAGAACATTGTTGTCAAACTAGACAATTACAGGAGGAACAGTGTTGTCAAACTAGACTATTTACAGGAGGAAAAGTGTTGTCAAACTAGACTATTTACAGGAGGAACAGTGTTGTATAACTAGACTATTTACAGGAGGAACAGTGTTGTCAAACTACGAGACTATTTACAAGAGGAACATTGTTGTCAAACTCGACTATTTACAGGAGGAACATTGTTGTCAAACTAGACAATTACAGGAAGAACATTGTTGTCAAACTAAACTATTTACAGGAGGAACAGTGTTGTCAAACTAGACTATTTACAGGAGGAACATTGTTGTCAAACTAGACTATTTACAGGAAGAACATTGTTGTCAAACTAGACTATTTACAGGAGGAACATTGTTGACAAACTAGACTATTTACAGGAGGAACATTGTTGTCAAACTAGACTATTTACAGGAGGAACATTGTTGTCAAACTAGACTATTTACAGGAAGAACATTGTTGGCAAATTAGACATTTACAGGAGGAACATTGTTGTCAAACTAGACTATTTACAGGAGGAACAGTGTTGTCAAACTAGACTATTTACAGGAGGAACATTGTTGTCAAACTAGACTATTTACAGGAGGAACAATGTTGTCAAACTACGAGACTATTTACAGGAGGCACATTGTTGTCAAACTAGACTATTTACAGGAGGAACATTGTTGTCAAACTAGACTCTTTACAGGAAGAACATTGTTGTCAAACTAGACAATTGCAGGAGGAACATTGTTGTCAAACTAGACTATTTACAGGAGGAACATTGTTGTCAAACTAGACTATTTACAGGAGGAACAGTGTTGTCAAATTAGGCTATTTACAGGAGGAACAGTGTTGTCAAACTAGACTATTTACAGGAGGAACATTGTTGTCAAACTAGACTATTTACAGGAAGAACATTGTTGTCAAACTAGACTATTTACAGGAAGAACATTGTTGGCAAATTAGACATTTACAGGAGGAACATTGTTGTCAAACTAGACTATTTACAGGAGGAACAGTGTTGTCAAACTAGACTATTTACAGGAGGAACATTGTTGTCAAACTAGACTATTTACAGGAGGAACATTGTTGTCAAACTAGACTATTTACAGGAAGAACATTGTTGTCAAACTAGACAATTGCAGGAGGAACATTGTTGTCAAACTAGACTATTTACAGGAGGAACATTGTTGTCAAACTAGACTATTTACAGGAGGAACAGTGTTGTCAAATTAGGCTATTTACAGGAGGAACAGTGTTGTCAAACTAGACTATTTACAGGAGGAACATTGTTGTCAAACTAGACTATTTACAGGAAGAACATTGTTGTCAAACTAGACTATTTACAGGAAGAACATTGTTGTCAAACTAGACAATTGCAGGAGGAACATTGTTGTCAAACTAGACTATTTACAGGAGGAACATTGTTGTCAAACTAGACTATTTACAGGAGGAACAGTGTTGTCAAACTAGACTATTTACAGGAGGAACAGTGTTGTCAAACCAGAATATTTACAGGAGGAACGATGTTGTCAAACTAGACTATATACAGGAGGAATAATGTTGTCAAACTAGACAATTTACAGGAGGAACATTGTTGTCAAACTGGACTATTTACAGGAGGAACAGTGTTGTCAAACTAGACTATTTACAGGAGGAACATTGTTGTCAAACTACGAGACTATTTACAGGAGCAACATTGTTGTCAAACTAGACTATTTACAGGAAGAACATTGTTGTCAAACTAGACTCTTTACAGGAGGAACATTGTTGTCAAACTAGACTATTTACAGGAGGAACATTGTTGTCAAACTAGACTATTTACAGGAAGAACATTGTTGTCAAACTAGACATTTACAGGAGGAACATTGTTGTCAAACTAGACTATTTACAGGAGGAACAGTGTTGTCAAACTAGACTATTTACAGGAGGAACATTGTTGTCAAACTAGACTATTTACAGGAGGAACAATGTTGTCAAACTACGAGACTATTTACAGGAGCAACATTGTTGTCAAACTAGACAATTACAGGAGGAACATTGTTGTCAAAACAGACTATTTAGAGGAGGAACATTGTTGTCAAACTAGACTATTTACAGGAGGAACAGTGTTGTCAAACTAGGCTATTTACAGGAGGAACAGTGTTGTCAAACTAGACTATATACAGGAGGAACAGTGTTGTCAAACTAGACTATTTACAGGAGGAACAGTGTTGTCAAACTAGACAATTAGAGGAGGAACATTGTTGTCAAACTAGACAATTACAGGAGGAACATTGTTGTCAAACTAGACAATTACAGGAGGAACATTGTTGTCAAACTAGACAATTACAGGAGGAACAGTGTTGTCAAACTAGACAATTACAGGAGGAACATTGTTGTCAAACTAGACAATTACAGGAGGAACATTGTTGTCAAACTAGACAATTACAGGAGGAACATTGTTGTCAAACTAGACAATTTACAGGAGGAACATTGTTGTCAAACTAGACAATTACAGGAGGAACATTGTTGTCAAACTAGACAATTACAGGAGGAACAGTGTTGTCAAACTCGTCAATTACAGGAGGAACAGTGTTGTCAAACTAGACTATTTACTGGAGGAACATTGTTGTCAAACTACACTATATACAGGAGGAATAATGTTGTCGAACGAGACAATTACAGGAGGAACAGTGTTGTCAAACTAGACTATTTACAGGAGGAACAGTGTTGTCAAACTAGCCTATTTACAGGAGGAACAATGTTGTCGAACAAGACTATTTACAGGAGGAACAGTGTTGTCAAACTAGACAATTAGAGGAGGAACATTGTTGTCAAACTAGACAATTACAGGAGGAACATTGTTGTCAAACTAGACAATTACAGGAGGAACATTGTTGTCAAACTAGACTATATACAGGAGGAACAGTGTTGTCAAACTAGACTATTTACAGGAGGAACAGTGTTGTCAAACTAGACAATTAGAGGAGGAACATTGTTGTCAAACTAGACAATTACAGGAGGAACATTGTTGTCAAACTAGACAATTACAGGAGGAACATTGTTGTCAAACTAGACAATTACAGGAGGAACAGTGTTGTCAAACTAGACAATTACAGGAGGAACATTGTTGTCAAACTAGACAATTACAGGAGGAACATTGTTGTCAAACTAGACAATTACAGGAGGAACATTGTTGTCAAACTAGACAATTTACAGGAGGAACATTGTTGTCAAACTAGACAATTACAGGAGGAACAGTGTTGTCAAACTCGTCAATTACAGGAGGAACAGTGTTGTCAAACTAGACTATTTACTGGAGGAACATTGTTGTCAAACTACACTATATACAGGAGGAATAATGTTGTCGAACGAGACAATTACAGGAGGAACAGTGTTGTCAAACTAGACTATTTACAGGAGGAACAGTGTTGTCAAACTAGCCTATTTACAGGAGGAACAATGTTGTCGAACAAGACTATTTACAGGAGGAACAGTGTTGTCAAACTAGACTATTTACCGGAGGAACATTGTTGTCAAACTAGACTATTTACAGGAGGAACATTGTTGTCAAACTAGACAATTACAGGAAGAACATTGTTGTCAAACTAAACTATTTACAGGAGGAACATTGTTGTCAAACTAGACTATTTACAGGAGGAACATTGTTGTCAAACTAGACTATTTACAGGAGGAACATTGTTGTCAAACTAGACTATTTACAGGAAGAACATTGTTGTCAAACTAGACAATTACAGGAGGAACATTGTTGACAAACTAGACTATTTACAGGAGGAACAGTGTTGTAAAACTAGACTATTTACAGGAGGAATATTGTTGTCAAACTAGACTATTTACAGGAGGAATATTGTTGTCAAACTAGACTATTTACAGGAGGAACATTGTTGTGAAACTAGACTATTTACAGGAAGAACATTGTTGTCAAACTAGACAATTACAGTGGGAATATTGTTGTCAAACTACGAGACTATTTACAGGAGGAACATTGTTGTCAAACTAGACTATTTACAGGAGGAACATTGTTGTCAAACTAGACTATTTACAGGAGGAACATTGTTGTCAAACAAGACTATTTACAGGAAGAACATTGTTGTCAAACTAGACAATTACAGGAGGAACAGTGTTGTCAAACTAGACTATTTACAGGAGGAAAAGTGTTGTCAAACTAGACTATTTACAGGAGGAACAGTGTTGTATAACTAGACTATTTACAGGAGGAACAGTGTTGTCAAACTACGAGACTATTTACAAGAGGAACATTGTTGTCAAACTCGACTATTTACAGGAGGAACATTGTTGTCAAACTAGACAATTACAGGAAGAACATTGTTGTCAAACTAAACTATTTACAGGAGGAACAGTGTTGTCAAACTAGACTATTTACAGGAGGAACATTGTTGTCAAACTAGACTATTTACAGGAAGAACATTGTTGTCAAACTAGACTATTTACAGGAGGAACATTGTTGACAAACTAGACTATTTACAGGAGGAACATTGTTGTCAAACTAGACTATTTACAGGAGGAACATTGTTGTCAAACTAGACTATTTACAGGAAGAACATTGTTGGCAAATTAGACATTTACAGGAGGAACATTGTTGTCAAACTAGACTATTTACAGGAGGAACAGTGTTGTCAAACTAGACTATTTACAGGAGGAACATTGTTGTCAAACTAGACTATTTACAGGAGGAACAATGTTGTCAAACTACGAGACTATTTACAGGAGGCACATTGTTGTCAAACTAGACTATTTACAGGAGGAACATTGTTGTCAAACTAGACTCTTTACAGGAAGAACATTGTTGTCAAACTAGACAATTGCAGGAGGAACATTGTTGTCAAACTAGACTATTTACAGGAGGAACATTGTTGTCAAACTAGACTATTTACAGGAGGAACAGTGTTGTCAAATTAGGCTATTTACAGGAGGAACAGTGTTGTCAAACTAGACTATTTACAGGAGGAACATTGTTGTCAAACTAGACTATTTACAGGAAGAACATTGTTGTCAAACTAGACTATTTACAGGAAGAACATTGTTGGCAAATTAGACATTTACAGGAGGAACATTGTTGTCAAACTAGACTATTTACAGGAGGAACAGTGTTGTCAAACTAGACTATTTACAGGAGGAACATTGTTGTCAAACTAGACTATTTACAGGAGGAACATTGTTGTCAAACTAGACTATTTACAGGAAGAACATTGTTGTCAAACTAGACAATTGCAGGAGGAACATTGTTGTCAAACTAGACTATTTACAGGAGGAACATTGTTGTCAAACTAGACTATTTACAGGAGGAACAGTGTTGTCAAATTAGGCTATTTACAGGAGGAACAGTGTTGTCAAACTAGACTATTTACAGGAGGAACATTGTTGTCAAACTAGACTATTTACAGGAAGAACATTGTTGTCAAACTAGACTATTTACAGGAAGAACATTGTTGTCAAACTAGACAATTGCAGGAGGAACATTGTTGTCAAACTAGACTATTTACAGGAGGAACATTGTTGTCAAACTAGACTATTTACAGGAGGAACAGTGTTGTCAAACTAGACTATTTACAGGAGGAACAGTGTTGTCAAACCAGAATATTTACAGGAGGAACGATGTTGTCAAACTAGACTATATACAGGAGGAATAATGTTGTCAAACTAGACAATTTACAGGAGGAACATTGTTGTCAAACTGGACTATTTACAGGAGGAACAGTGTTGTCAAACTAGACTAATTACAGGAGGAACATTGTTGTCAAACTACGAGACTATTTACAGGAGCAACATTGTTGTCAAACTAGACTATTTACAGGAAGAACATTGTTGTCAAACTAGACTCTTTACAGGAGGAACATTGTTGTCAAACTAGACTATTTACAGGAGGAACATTGTTGTCAAACTAGACTATTTACAGGAAGAACATTGTTGTCAAACTAGACATTTACAGGAGGAACATTGTTGTCAAACTAGACTATTTACAGGAGGAACAGTGTTGTCAAACTAGACTATTTACAGGAGGAACATTGTTGTCAAACTAGACTATTTACAGGAGGAACAATGTTGTCAAACTACGAGACTATTTACAGGAGCAACATTGTTGTCAAACTAGACAATTACAGGAGGAACATTGTTGTCAAAACAGACTATTTAGAGGAGGAACATTGTTGTCAAACTAGACTATTTACAGGAGGAACAGTGTTGTCAAACTAGACTATATACAGGAGGAACAGTGTTGTCAAACTAGACTATTTACAGGAGGAACAGTGTTGTCAAACTAGACAATTAGAGGAGGAACATTGTTGTCAAACTAGACAATTACAGGAGGAACATTGTTGTCAAACTAGACAATTACAGGAGGAACAGTGTTGTCAAACTAGACAATTACAGGAGGAACATTGTTGTCAAACTAGACAATTACAGGAGGAACATTGTTGTCAAACTAGACAATTACAGGAGGAACATTGTTGTCAAACTAGACAATTTACAGGAGGAACATTGTTGTCAAACTAGACAATTACAGGAGGAACATTGTTGTCAAACTAGACAATTACAGGAGGAACAGTGTTGTCAAACTCGTCAATTACAGGAGGAACAGTGTTGTCAAACTAGACTATTTACTGGAGGAACATTGTTGTCAAACTACACTATATACAGGAGGAATAATGTTGTCGAACGAGACAATTACAGGAGGAACAGTGTTGTCAAACTAGACTATTTACAGGAGGAACAGTGTTGTCAAACTAGCCTATTTACAGGAGGAACAATGTTGTCGAACAAGACTATTTACAGGAGGAACAGTGTTGTCAAACTAGACTATTTACCGGAGGAACATTGTTGTCAAACTAGACTATATACAGGAGGAATAATGTTGTCGAACTAGACAATTACAGGAGGAACAGTGTTGTCAAACTAGACTATTTACAGGATGAACAGTGTTGCCAAACTAGACTATTTACAGGAGGAACAGTGTTGTCAAACTAGACTATATACAGGAAGAATAATGTTGTCAAACTAGACAATTACAGGAGGAACAGTGTTGTCAAACTAGACTATTTACAGGAGGAACAATGTTGTCGTACAAGACTATTTACAGGAGGAACAGTGTTGTCAAACTAGACTATTTACCGGAGGAACATTGTTGTCAAACTAGACTATTTACAGGAGGAACATTGTTGTCAAACTAGACTATTTACAAGAGGGAATAATGTTATCAAACTAGACTATTTACAGGAGGAACATTGTTGTCAAACTAGCCAATTACAGGAGGAACGGTGTTTTTAAACTAGACTATTTGCAGGAGGAACAATGTTGTCAAACTAGACAATTACAGGAGGAACAGTGTTGTCAAACTAGTCTATTTACAGGAGGAACATTGTTGTCAAACTAGACTATTTACAGGAGAAACAACGTTGTCAAACTACGAGACTATTTACAGGAGGAACATTGTTGCCAAACTAGACAATTACAGGAGGAACATTGTTGTCAAACTAGACAATTACAGGAGGAACAGTGTTGTCAAACTAGACCATTACAGGAGGAACAGTGTTGTCAAACTAGACTATATACAGGAGGAACAGTGTTGTCAAACCAGAATATTTACAGGAGGAACCATGTTGTCAAACTAGACTATATACAGGAGGAATAATGTTGTCTAACTAGACTATTTACAGGAGCAACAGTGTTGTCAAATTAGACTATTTACAGGAGGAACAGTGTTGTCAAACTAGACTATTTAAAGGAGGAACAGTGTTGTCAAACTAGACTATTTACAGGAGGAACATTGTTGTCAAACTAGACAATTACAGGAGGAACATTGTTGTCAAACTAGACAATTACAGGAGGAACAGTATTTTCAAACTAGACAATGACAGGAAGAACATTGTTGTCAAACTAGACAATTACAGGAGGAACAGTGTTGTCAAACTAGACAATTACAGGAGGAACATTGTTGTCAAACTAGACAATTACAGGAGGAACAGTGTTGTCAAACTGGACTATTTACAGGAGGAACATTGTTGTAAAACTAGACTATTTACAGGAGGAACATTTCGTCAAACTAGACTATTTACAGGAGGAACATTGTTGTCAAACTAGACTATTTACAGGAGGAACATTGTTGTCAAACTAGACTATTTACAGGAAGAACATTGTTGTCAAACTAGACAATTACAGGAGGAACATTGTTGTCAAACTAGACTATTTACAGGAGGAACAGTGTTGTCAAACTAGACTATTTACAGGAGGAACAATGTTGTCAAACTAGACAATTGCAGGATGAACAATGTTGTCAAACTAGACAATTACAGGAGGAACAGTGTTGTCAAACGACACAATTACAGGAGGAACAGTGTTATCAAACTAGACAATTACAGGAGCAACAATGTTGTCAAACTACAAGACTATTTACAGGAGGAACATTGTTGTCAAACTAGACTATTTACAGGAGGAACAGTTTTATCAAACTGGACTATTTACAGGAGGGAATAATGTTGTCAAACGAGACTATTTACAGGAGGAACAGTGTTGTCAAACTAGACTATTTACAGGAGGAACAGTGTTGTCAAACTAGACTATTTACAGGAGGAACATTGTTGTCAAACTAGACTATTTACAGGAGGAACAGTGATGTCAAACTAGACTATTTACAGGAGGAACAATGTTGTCAAACTAGACTATTTACAGGAGGAACAGTGTTGTCAAACTAGACTATTTACAGGAGGAACATTGTTGTCAAACTAGACTATTTACAGGAGGAACATTGTTGTCAAACTAGACTATTTACAGGAGGAACATTGTTGTCAAACTACGAGACTATTTACAGGAGGAACATTGTTGTCAAACTAGACTATTTACAGGAGGAACATTGTTGTCAAACTAGACTATTTACAGGAGGAACATTGTTGTCAAACTAGACTATTTACAGGAGGAACAGTGTTGTCAAACTAGACTATTTACAGGAGGAACATTGTTGTCAAACTAGACTATTTACAGGAGGAACAGTGTTGTCAAACTAGACAATTACAGGAGGAACATTGTTGACAAACTAGACTATTTACAGGAGGAACAGTGTTGTAAAACTAGACTATTTACAGGAGGAATATTGTTGTCAAACTAGACTATTTACAGGAGGAATATTGTTGTCAAACTAGACTATTTACAGGAGGAACATTGTTGTCAAACTAGACTATTTACAGGAGGAACAATGTTGTCAAACGAGACAATTACAGGAGGAACAGTGTTGTCAAACTACGAGACTATTTACAGGAGGAACATTGTTGTCAAACTAGACTATTTACAGGAGGAACATTGTTGTCAAACTAGACTATTTACAGGAGGAACATTGTTGTCAAACTGGACTATTTACAGGAGGAACAGTGTTGTCAAACTAGACTATTTACAGGAGGAACAGTGTTGTCAAACTAGACTATTTACAAGAGGAACATTGTTGTCAAACTAGACTATTTACAGGAGGAACATTGTTGTCAAACTACGAGACTATTTACAGGAGGAACATTGTTGTCAAACTAGACTATTTACAGGAGGAACATTGTTGTCAAACTAGACTATTTACAGGAGGAACATTGTTGTCAAACTACGAGACTATTTACAGGAGGAACATTGTTGTCAAACTAGACTATTTACAGGAGGAACATTGTTGTCAAACTAGACTATTTACAGGAGGAACATTGTTGTCAAACTAGACTATTTACAGGAGGAACATTGTTGTCAAACTAGACTATTTACAGGAGGAACATTGTTGTCAAACTACGAGACTATTTACAGGAGGAACATTGTTGTCAAACTAGACTATTTACAGGAGGAACATTGTTGTCAAACTAGACTATTTACAGGAGGAACATTGTTGTCAAACTAGACTATTTACAGGAGGAACATTGTTGTCAAACTAGACTATTTACAGGAGGAACATTGTTGTCAAACTAGACTATTTACAGGAAGAACATTGTTGTCAAACTAGACAATTACAGGAGGAACATTGTTGACAAACTAGACTATTTACAGGAGGAACAGTGTTGTAAAACTAGACTATTTACAGGAGGAATATTGTTGTCAAACTAGACTATTTACAGGAGGAATATTGTTGTCAAACTAGACTATTTACAGGAGGAACATTGTTGTCAAACTAGACTATTTACAGGAAGAACATTGTTGTCAAACTAGACAATTACAGTAGGAATATTGTTGTCAAACTACGAGACTATTTACAGGAGGAACATTGTTGTCAAACTAGACTATTTACAGGAGGAACAGTGTTGTCAAACTAGACTATTTACAGGAGGAACATTGTTGTCAAACTAGACTATTTACAGGAGGAACATTGTTGTCAAACTAGACTATTTACAGGAAGAACATTGTTGTCAAACTAGACAATTACAGTAGGAATATTGTTGTCAAACTACGAGACTATTTACAGGAGGAACATTGTTGTCAAACTAGACTATTTACAGGAGGAACATTGTTGTCAAACTAGACTATTTACAGGAGGAACATTGTTGTCAAACTGGACTATTTACAGGAGGAACAGTGTTGTCAAACTAGACTATTTACAGGAGGAACAGTGTTGTCAAACTAGACTATTTACAGGAGGAACATTGTTGTCAAACTAGACTATTTACAGGAGGAACATTGTTGTCAAACTACGAGACTATTTACAGGAGGAACATTGTTGTCAAACTAGACTATTTACAGGAGGAACATTGTTGTCAAACTAGACTATTTACAGGAGGAATATTGTTGTCAAACTAGACTATTTACAGGAGGAACATTGTTGTCAAACTAGACTATTTACAGGAAGAACATTGTTGTCAAACTAGACAATTACAGTAGGAATATTGTTGTCAAACTACGAGACTATTTACAGGAGGAACATTGTTGTCAAACTAGACTATTTACAGGAGGAACAGTGTTGTCAAACTAGACTATTTACAGGAGGAAAAGTGTTGTCAAACTAGACTATTTACAGGAGGAACAGTGTTGTATAACTAGACTATTTACAGGAGGAACAGTGTTGTCAAACTACGAGACTATTTACAAGAGGAACATTGTTGTCAAACTCGACTATTTACAGGAGGAACATTGTTGTCAAACTAGACAATTACAGGAAGAACATTGTTGTCAAACTAAACTATTTACAGGAGGAACAGTGTTGTCAAACTAGACTATTTACAGGAGGAACATTGTTGTCAAACTAGACTATTTACAGGAAGAACATTGTTGTCAAACTAGACTATTTACAGGAGGAACATTGTTGACAAACTAGACTATTTACAGGAGGAACATTGTTGTCAAACTAGACTATTTACAGGAGGAACATTGTTGTCAAACTAGACTATTTACAGGAAGAACATTGTTGGCAAATTAGACATTTACAGGAGGAACATTGTTGTCAAACTAGACTATTTACAGGAGGAACAGTGTTGTCAAACTAGACTATTTACAGGAGGAACATTGTTGTCAAACTAGACTATTTACAGGAGGAACAATGTTGTCAAACTACGAGACTATTTACAGGAGGCACATTGTTGTCAAACTAGACTATTTACAGGAGGAACATTGTTGTCAAACTAGACTCTTTACAGGAAGAACATTGTTGTCAAACTAGACAATTGCAGGAGGAACATTGTTGTCAAACTAGACTATTTACAGGAGGAACATTGTTGTCAAACTAGACTATTTACAGGAGGAACAGTGTTGTCAAATTAGGCTATTTACAGGAGGAACAGTGTTGTCAAACTAGAC
Source organism: Myxine glutinosa (assembly GCF_964187855.1). Lineage (NCBI taxonomy): Eukaryota > Metazoa > Chordata > Myxini > Myxiniformes > Myxinidae > Myxine > Myxine glutinosa. The sequence continues at coordinate 355,133,968 of NC_136261.1, read as the reverse complement.
TACTTACAGGAGGAACATTGTTGTCAAACTAGACTATTTACAGGAAGAACATTGTTGTCAAACTAGACTATTTACAGGAAGAACATTGTTGTCAAACTAGACAATTGCAGGAGGAACATTGTTGTCAAACTAGACTATTTACAGGAGGAACATTGTTGTCAAACTAGACTATTTACAGGAGGAACAGTGTTGTCAAACTCGACTATTTACAGGAGGAACATTGTTGTCAAACTAGACTATTTACAGGAAGAACATTGTTGGCAAATTAGACATTTACAGGAGGAACATTGTTGTCAAACTAGACTATTTACAGGAGGAACAGTGTTGTCAAACGACTATTTACAGGAGGAACATTGTTGTCAAACTAGACTATTTACAGGAGGAACAATGTTGTCAAACTACGAGACTATTTACAGGAGGCACATTGTTGTCAAACTAGACTATTTACAGGAGGAACATTGTTGTCAAACTAGACTATTTACAGGAAGAACATTGTTGTCAAACTAGACAATTGCAGGAGGAACATTGTTGTCAAACTAGACTATTTACAGGAGGAACATTGTTGTCAAACTAGACTATTTACAGGAGGAACAGTGTTGTCAAATTAGGCTATTTACAGGAGGAACAGTGTTGTCAAACTAGACTATTTACAGGAGGAACATTGTTGTCAAACTAGACTATTTACAGGAAGAACATTGTTGTCAAACTAGACTATTTACAGGAAGAACATTGTTGTCAAACTAGACAATTGCAGGAGGAACATTGTTGTCAAACTAGACTATTTACAGGAGGAACATTGTTGTCAAACTAGACTATTTACAGGAGGAACAGTGTTGTCAAACTAGACTATTTACAGGAGGAACAGTGTTGTCAAACCAGAATATTTACAGGAGGAACGATGTTGTCAAACTAGACTATATACAGGAGGAATAATGTTGTCTAACTAGACTATTTACAGGAGGAACAGTGTTGTCAAACAAGACTATTTACAGGAGGAACAGTGTTGTCAAACTAGACTATTTAAAGGAGGAACAGTGTTGTCAAACTAGACTATTTACAGGAGGAACATTGTTGTCAAACTAGACAATTACAAGAGGAACATTGTTGTCAAACTAGACAATTACAGGAGGAACAGTATTTTCAAACTAGACAATGACAGGAGGAACATTGTTGTCAAACTAGACAATTACAGGAGGAACAGTGTTGTCAAACTAGACAATTACAGGAGGAACATTGTTGTCAAACTAGACAATTACAGGAGGAACAGTGTTGTCAAACTGGACTATTTACAGGAGGAACATTGTTGTAAAACTAGACTATTTACAGGAGGAACATTTCGTCAAACTAGACTATTTACAGGAGGAGCATTGTTGTCAAACTAGACTATTTACAGGAGGAACATTGTTGTCAAACTAGACTATTTACAGGAAGAACATTGTTGTCAAACTAGACAATTACAGGAGGAACATTGTTGTCAAACTAGACTATTTACAGGAGGAACAGTGTTGTCAAACTAGACTATTTACAGGAGGAACAATGTTGTCAAACTAGACAATTGCAGGATGAACAATGTTTCAAACTAGACAATTACAGGAGGAACAGTGTTGTCAAACGAGACAATTACAGGAGGAACAGTGTTATCAAACTAGTCTATTTACAGGAGGAACAATATTGTCAAACTAGACAATTACAGGAGGAACAGTGTTGTCAAACTAGACTATTTACAGGAAGAACAGTGTTGTCAAACTAGACTATTTACAGGAGGAACATTGTTGTCAAACTAGACTATTTACAGGAGGGAATAATGTTGTCAAACGAGACTATTTACAGGAGGAACAGTGTTGTCAAACTAGACTATTTACAGGAGGAACAGTGTTGTCAAACTAGACTATTTACAGGAGGAACATTGTTGTCAAACTAGACTATTTACAGGAGGAACAGTGATGTCAAACTAGACTATTTACAGGAGGAACAATGTTGTCAAACTAGACTATTTACAGGAGGAACAGTGTTGTCAAACTAGACTATTTACAGGAGGAACAGTGTTGTCAAACTAGACTATTTACAGGAGGAACATTGTTGTCAAACTAGACTATTTACAGGAGGAACAGTGATGTCAAACTAGACTATTTACAGGAGGAACAGTGTTGTCAAACTAGACTATTTACAGGAGGAACATTGTTGTCAAACTAGACAATTACAGGAGGAACATTGTTGTCAAACTAGACAATTACAGGAGGAACAGTGTTATCAAACTAGACAATGACAGGAGGAACATTGTTGTCAAACTAGACAATTACAGGAGGAACAGTGTTGTCAAACTAGACAATTACAGGAGGAACATTGTTGTCAAACTAGAGAATTACAGGAGGAACAGTGTTGTCAAACTATACAATTACAGGAGCAACAATTTTGTCAAACTACAAGACTATTTACAGGAGGAACATTGTTGTCAAACTAGACTATTTACAGGAGGGAATAATGTTGTCAAACGAGACTATTTACAGGGGGAACAGTGTTGTCAAACTAGACTATTTACAGGAGGAACAGTGTTGTCAAACTAGACTATTTACAGGAGGAACAATGTTGTCAAACGAGACAATTACAGGAGGAACAGTGTTATCAAACCAGTCTATTTACAGGAGGAACAATATTGTCAAACTAGACAATTACAGGAGGAACAGTGTTGTCAAACTAGACTATTTACAGGAGGAACAGTGATGTCAAACTAGACTATTTACAGGAGGAACAATGTTGTCAAACTAGACTATTTACAGGAGGAACAGTGTTGTCAAACTAGACTATTTAAAGGAGGAACAGTGTTGTCAAACTAGACTATTTACAGGAGGAACATTGTTGTCAAACTAGACAATTACAGGAGGAACAGTGTTATCAAACTAGACAATGACAGGAGGAACATTGTTGTCAAACTAGACAATTACAGGAGGAACAGTGTTGTCAAACTAGACAATTACAGGAGGAACATTGTTGTCAAACTAGACAATTACAGGAGGAACAGTGTTGTCAAACTAGACAATTACAGGAGCAACAATGTTGTCAAACTACAAGACTATTTACAGGAGGAACATTGTTGTCAAACTAGACTATTTACAGGAGGAACAGTTTTATCAAACTGGACTATTTACAGGAGGAACATTGTTGTCAAACTAGACTATTTACAGGAGGAACATTGTTGTCAAACTAGACTACTTACAGGAGGAACAGTGTTGTCAAACTAGACTATTTACAGGAGGAACAGTGTTGTCAAACTAGACTATTTACAGGAGGAACATTGTTGTCAAACTAGACTATTTGCAGGAGGAACATTGTTGTCAAACTACGAGACTATTTACAGGAGGAACATTGTTGTCAAACTAGACTATTTACAGGAGGAACATTGTTGTCAAACTGGACTATTTACAGGAGGAACAGTGTTGTCAAACTAGACTATTTACAGGAGGAACAGTGTTGTCAAACTAGACTATTTACAGGAGGAACATTGTTGTCAAACTAGACTATTTGCAGGAGGAACATTGTTGTCAAACTACGAGACTATTTACAGGAGGAACATTGTTGTCAAACTAGACTATTTACAGGAGGAACATTGTTGTCAAACTAGACTATTTACAGGAGGAACATTGTTGTCAAACTAGGCTATTTACAGGAGGAACATTGTTGTCAAACTAGACTATTTACAGGAGGAACATTGTTGTCAAACTAGACTATTTACAGGAAGAACATTGTTGTCAAACTAGACAATTACAGGAGGAACATTGTTGACAAACTAGACTATTTACAGGAGGAACAGTGTTGTAAAACGAGACTATTTACAGGAGGAACATTGTTGTCAAACTAGACTATTTACAGGAAGAACATTGTTGTCAAACTAGACAATTACAGGAGGAATATTGTTGTCAAACTACGAGACTATTTACAGGAGGAACATTGTTGTCAAACTAGACTATTTACAGGAGGAACATTGTTGTCAAACTAGACTATTTACAGGAGGAACATTGTTGTCAAACAAGACTATTTACAGGAAGAACATTGTTGTCAAACTAGACAATTACAGGAGGAACAGTGTTGTCAAACTAGACTATTTACAGGAGGAAAAGTGTTGTCAAACTAGACTATTTACAGGAGGAACAGTGTTGTATAACTAGACTACTTACAGGAGGAACAGTGTTGTCAAACTACGAGACTATTTACAAGAGGAACATTGTTGTCAAACTCGACTATTTACAGGAGGAACATTGTTGTCAAACTAGACAATTACAGGAAGAACATTGTTGTCAAACTAAACTATTTACAGGAGGAACAGTGTTGTCAAACTAGACTATTTACAGGAGGAACATTGTTGTCAAACTAGACTATTTACAGGAAGAACATTGTTGTCAAACTAGACTATTTACAGGAGGAACATTGTTGACAAACTAGACTATTTACAGGAGGAACATTGTTGTCAAACTAGACTATTTACAGGAGGAACATTGTTGTCAAACTAGACTATTTACAGGAAGAACATTGTTGGCAAATTAGACATTTACAGGAGGAACATTGTTGTCAAACTAGACTATTTACAGGAGGAACAGTGTTGTCAAACTAGACTATTTACAGGAGGAACATTGTTGTCAAACTAGACTATTTACAGGAGGAACAGTGTTGTCAAACCAGAATATTTACAGGAGGAACGATGTTGTCAAACTAGACTATATACAGGAGGAATAATGTTGTCTAACTAGACTATTTACAGGAGGAACAGTGTTGTCAAACAAGACTATTTACAGGAGGAACAGTGTTGTCAAACTAGACTATTTAAAGGAGGAACAGTGTTGTCAAACTAGACTATTTACAGGAGGAACATTGTTGTCAAACTAGACAATTACAAGAGGAACATTGTTGTCAAACTAGACAATTACAGGAGGAACAGTATTTTCAAACTAGACAATGACAGGAGGAACATTGTTGTCAAACTAGACAATTACAGGAGGAACAGTGTTGTCAAACTAGACAATTACAGGAGGAACATTGTTGTCAAACTAGACAATTACAGGAGGAACAGTGTTGTCAAACTGGACTATTTACAGGAGGAACATTGTTGTAAAACTAGACTATTTACAGGAGGAACATTTCGTCAAACTAGACTATTTACAGGAGGAGCATTGTTGTCAAACTAGACTATTTACAGGAGGAACATTGTTGTCAAACTAGACTATTTACAGGAAGAACATTGTTGTCAAACTAGACAATTACAGGAGGAACATTGTTGTCAAACTAGACTATTTACAGGAGGAACAGTGTTGTCAAACTAGACTATTTACAGGAGGAACAATGTTGTCAAACTAGACAATTGCAGGATGAACAATGTTTCAAACTAGACAATTACAGGAGGAACAGTGTTGTCAAACGAGACAATTACAGGAGGAACAGTGTTATCAAACTAGTCTATTTACAGGAGGAACAATATTGTCAAACTAGACAATTACAGGAGGAACAGTGTTGTCAAACTAGACTATTTACAGGAAGAACAGTGTTGTCAAACTAGACTATTTACAGGAGGAACATTGTTGTCAAACTAGACTATTTACAGGAGGGAATAATGTTGTCAAACGAGACTATTTACAGGAGGAACAGTGTTGTCAAACTAGACTATTTACAGGAGGAACAGTGTTGTCAAACTAGACTATTTACAGGAGGAACATTGTTGTCAAACTAGACTATTTACAGGAGGAACAGTGATGTCAAACTAGACTATTTACAGGAGGAACAATGTTGTCAAACTAGACTATTTACAGGAGGAACAGTGTTGTCAAACTAGACTATTTAAAGGAGGAACAGTGTTGTCAAACTAGACTATTTACAGGAGGAACATTGTTGTCAAACTAGACAATTACAGGAGGAACATTGTTGTCAAACTAGACAATTACAGGAGGAACAGTGTTATCAAACTAGACAATGACAGGAGGAACATTGTTGTCAAACTAGACAATTACAGGAGGAACAGTGTTGTCAAACTAGACAATTACAGGAGGAACATTGTTGTCAAACTAGAGAATTACAGGAGGAACAGTGTTGTCAAACTATACAATTACAGGAGCAACAATTTTGTCAAACTACAAGACTATTTACAGGAGGAACATTGTTGTCAAACTAGACTATTTACAGGAGGGAATAATGTTGTCAAACGAGACTATTTACAGGGGGAACAGTGTTGTCAAACTAGACTATTTACAGGAGGAACAGTGTTGTCAAACTAGACTATTTACAGGAGGAACAATGTTGTCAAACGAGACAATTACAGGAGGAACAGTGTTATCAAACCAGTCTATTTACAGGAGGAACAATATTGTCAAACTAGACAATTACAGGAGGAACAGTGTTGTCAAACTAGACTATTTACAGGAGGAACAGTGATGTCAAACTAGACTATTTACAGGAGGAACAATGTTGTCAAACTAGACTATTTACAGGAGGAACAGTGTTGTCAAACTAGACTATTTAAAGGAGGAACAGTGTTGTCAAACTAGACTATTTACAGGAGGAACATTGTTGTCAAACTAGACAATTACAGGAGGAACAGTGTTATCAAACTAGACAATGACAGGAGGAACATTGTTGTCAAACTAGACAATTACAGGAGGAACAGTGTTGTCAAACTAGACAATTACAGGAGGAACATTGTTGTCAAACTAGACAATTACAGGAGGAACAGTGTTGTCAAACTAGACAATTACAGGAGCAACAATGTTGTCAAACTACAAGACTATTTACAGGAGGAACATTGTTGTCAAACTAGACTATTTACAGGAGGAACAGTTTTATCAAACTGGACTATTTACAGGAGGAACATTGTTGTCAAACTAGACTATTTACAGGAGGAACATTGTTGTCAAACTAGACTACTTACAGGAGGAACAGTGTTGTCAAACTAGACTATTTACAGGAGGAACAGTGTTGTCAAACTAGACTATTTACAGGAGGAACATTGTTGTCAAACTAGACTATTTGCAGGAGGAACATTGTTGTCAAACTACGAGACTATTTACAGGAGGAACATTGTTGTCAAACTAGACTATTTACAGGAGGAACATTGTTGTCAAACTAGACTATTTAAAGGAGGAACAGTGTTGTCAAACTAGACTATTTACAGGAGGAACATTGTTGTCAAACTAGACAATTACAGGAGGAACAGTGTTATCAAACTAGACAATTACAGGAGGAACAGTGTTGTCAAACTAGAGCATTTACAGGAGGAAAAGTGTTGTCAAACTAGACTATTTACAGGAGGAACAGTGTTGTATAACTAGACTATTTACAGGAGGAACAGTGTTGTCAAACTACGAGACTATTTACAAGAGGAACATTGTTGTCAAACTCGACTATTTACAGGAGGAACATTGTTGTCAAACTAGACTATTTACAGGAGGAACAGTGTTGTCAAACTAGACTATTTACAGGAGGAACATTGTTGTCAAACTAGACTATTTACAGGAGGAACATTGTTGTCAAACTAGACTATTTGCAGGAGGAACATTGTTGTCAAACTACGAGACTATTTACAGGAGGAACAATGTTGTCAAACTAGACTATTTACAGGAGGAACAGTGTTGTCAAACTAGACTATTTAAAGGAGGAACAGTGTTGTCAAACTAGACTATTTACAGGAGGAACATTGTTGTCAAACTAGACAATTACAGGAGGAACAGTGTTATCAAACTAGACAATGACAGGAGGAACATTGTTGTCAAACTAGACAATTACAGGAGGAACAGTGTTGTCAAACTAGACAATTACAGGAGGAACATTGTTGTCAAACTAGACAATTACAGGAGGAACAGTGTTGTCAAACTAGACAATTACAGGAGCAACAATGTTGTCAAACTACAAGACTATTTACAGGAGGAACATTGTTGTCAAACTAGACTATTTACAGGAGGAACAGTTTTATCAAACTGGACTATTTACAGGAGGAACATTGTTGTCAAACTAGACTATTTACAGGAGGAACATTGTTGTCAAACTAGACTACTTACAGGAGGAACAGTGTTGTCAAACTAGACTATTTACAGGAGGAACAGTGTTGTCAAACTAGACTATTTACAGGAGGAACATTGTTGTCAAACTAGACTATTTGCAGGAGGAACATTGTTGTCAAACTACGAGACTATTTACAGGAGGAACATTGTTGTCAAACTAGACTATTTACAGGAGGAACATTGTTGTCAAACTGGACTATTTACAGGAGGAACAGTGTTGTCAAACTAGACTATTTACAGGAGGAACAGTGTTGTCAAACTAGACTATTTACAGGAGGAACATTGTTGTCAAACTAGACTATTTGCAGGAGGAACATTGTTGTCAAACTACGAGACTATTTACAGGAGGAACATTGTTGTCAAACTAGACTATTTACAGGAGGAACATTGTTGTCAAACTAGACTATTTACAGGAGGAACATTGTTGTCAAACTAGGCTATTTACAGGAGGAACATTGTTGTCAAACTAGACTATTTACAGGAGGAACATTGTTGTCAAACTAGACTATTTACAGGAAGAACATTGTTGTCAAACTAGACAATTACAGGAGGAACATTGTTGACAAACTAGACTATTTACAGGAGGAACAGTGTTGTAAAACGAGACTATTTACAGGAGGAACATTGTTGTCAAACTAGACTATTTACAGGAAGAACATTGTTGTCAAACTAGACAATTACAGGAGGAATATTGTTGTCAAACTACGAGACTATTTACAGGAGGAACATTGTTGTCAAACTAGACTATTTACAGGAGGAACATTGTTGTCAAACTAGACTATTTACAGGAGGAACATTGTTGTCAAACAAGACTATTTACAGGAAGAACATTGTTGTCAAACTAGACAATTACAGGAGGAACAGTGTTGTCAAACTAGACTATTTACAGGAGGAAAAGTGTTGTCAAACTAGACTATTTACAGGAGGAACAGTGTTGTATAACTAGACTACTTACAGGAGGAACAGTGTTGTCAAACTACGAGACTATTTACAAGAGGAACATTGTTGTCAAACTCGACTATTTACAGGAGGAACATTGTTGTCAAACTAGACAATTACAGGAAGAACATTGTTGTCAAACTAAACTATTTACAGGAGGAACAGTGTTGTCAAACTAGACTATTTACAGGAGGAACATTGTTGTCAAACTAGACTATTTACAGGAAGAACATTGTTGTCAAACTAGACTATTTACAGGAGGAACATTGTTGACAAACTAGACTATTTACAGGAGGAACATTGTTGTCAAACTAGACTATTTACAGGAGGAACATTGTTGTCAAACTAGACTATTTACAGGAAGAACATTGTTGGCAAATTAGACATTTACAGGAGGAACATTGTTGTCAAACTAGACTATTTACAGGAGGAACAGTGTTGTCAAACTAGACTATTTACAGGAGGAACATTGTTGTCAAACTAGACTATTTACAGGAGGAACAGTGTTGTCAAACCAGAATATTTACAGGAGGAACGATGTTGTCAAACTAGACTATATACAGGAGGAATAATGTTGTCTAACTAGACTATTTACAGGAGGAACAGTGTTGTCAAACAAGACTATTTACAGGAGGAACAGTGTTGTCAAACTAGACTATTTAAAGGAGGAACAGTGTTGTCAAACTAGACTATTTACAGGAGGAACATTGTTGTCAAACTAGACAATTACAAGAGGAACATTGTTGTCAAACTAGACAATTACAGGAGGAACAGTATTTTCAAACTAGACAATGACAGGAGGAACATTGTTGTCAAACTAGACAATTACAGGAGGAACAGTGTTGTCAAACTAGACAATTACAGGAGGAACATTGTTGTCAAACTAGACAATTACAGGAGGAACAGTGTTGTCAAACTGGACTATTTACAGGAGGAACATTGTTGTAAAACTAGACTATTTACAGGAGGAACATTTCGTCAAACTAGACTATTTACAGGAGGAGCATTGTTGTCAAACTAGACTATTTACAGGAGGAACATTGTTGTCAAACTAGACTATTTACAGGAAGAACATTGTTGTCAAACTAGACAATTACAGGAGGAACATTGTTGTCAAACTAGACTATTTACAGGAGGAACAGTGTTGTCAAACTAGACTATTTACAGGAGGAACAATGTTGTCAAACTAGACAATTGCAGGATGAACAATGTTTCAAACTAGACAATTACAGGAGGAACAGTGTTGTCAAACGAGACAATTACAGGAGGAACAGTGTTATCAAACTAGTCTATTTACAGGAGGAACAATATTGTCAAACTAGACAATTACAGGAGGAACAGTGTTGTCAAACTAGACTATTTACAGGAAGAACAGTGTTGTCAAACTAGACTATTTACAGGAGGAACATTGTTGTCAAACTAGACTATTTACAGGAGGGAATAATGTTGTCAAACGAGACTATTTACAGGAGGAACAGTGTTGTCAAACTAGACTATTTACAGGAGGAACAGTGTTGTCAAACTAGACTATTTACAGGAGGAACATTGTTGTCAAACTAGACTATTTACAGGAGGAACAGTGATGTCAAACTAGACTATTTACAGGAGGAACAATGTTGTCAAACTAGACTATTTACAGGAGGAACAGTGTTGTCAAACTAGACTATTTAAAGGAGGAACAGTGTTGTCAAACTAGACTATTTACAGGAGGAACATTGTTGTCAAACTAGACAATTACAGGAGGAACATTGTTGTCAAACTAGACAATTACAGGAGGAACAGTGTTATCAAACTAGACAATGACAGGAGGAACATTGTTGTCAAACTAGACAATTACAGGAGGAACAGTGTTGTCAAACTAGACAATTACAGGAGGAACATTGTTGTCAAACTAGAGAATTACAGGAGGAACAGTGTTGTCAAACTATACAATTACAGGAGCAACAATTTTGTCAAACTACAAGACTATTTACAGGAGGAACATTGTTGTCAAACTAGACTATTTACAGGAGGGAATAATGTTGTCAAACGAGACTATTTACAGGGGGAACAGTGTTGTCAAACTAGACTATTTACAGGAGGAACAGTGTTGTCAAACTAGACTATTTACAGGAGGAACAATGTTGTCAAACGAGACAATTACAGGAGGAACAGTGTTATCAAACCAGTCTATTTACAGGAGGAACAATATTGTCAAACTAGACAATTACAGGAGGAACAGTGTTGTCAAACTAGACTATTTACAGGAGGAACAGTGATGTCAAACTAGACTATTTACAGGAGGAACAATGTTGTCAAACTAGACTATTTACAGGAGGAACAGTGTTGTCAAACTAGACTATTTAAAGGAGGAACAGTGTTGTCAAACTAGACTATTTACAGGAGGAACATTGTTGTCAAACTAGACAATTACAGGAGGAACAGTGTTATCAAACTAGACAATGACAGGAGGAACATTGTTGTCAAACTAGACAATTACAGGAGGAACAGTGTTGTCAAACTAGACAATTACAGGAGGAACATTGTTGTCAAACTAGACAATTACAGGAGGAACAGTGTTGTCAAACTAGACAATTACAGGAGCAACAATGTTGTCAAACTACAAGACTATTTACAGGAGGAACATTGTTGTCAAACTAGACTATTTACAGGAGGAACAGTTTTATCAAACTGGACTATTTACAGGAGGAACATTGTTGTCAAACTAGACTATTTACAGGAGGAACATTGTTGTCAAACTAGACTACTTACAGGAGGAACAGTGTTGTCAAACTAGACTATTTACAGGAGGAACAGTGTTGTCAAACTAGACTATTTACAGGAGGAACATTGTTGTCAAACTAGACTATTTGCAGGAGGAACATTGTTGTCAAACTACGAGACTATTTACAGGAGGAACATTGTTGTCAAACTAGACTATTTACAGGAGGAACATTGTTGTCAAACTGGACTATTTACAGGAGGAACAGTGTTGTCAAACTAGACTATTTACAGGAGGAACAGTGTTGTCAAACTAGACTATTTACAGGAGGAACATTGTTGTCAAACTAGACTATTTGCAGGAGGAACATTGTTGTCAAACTACGAGACTATTTACAGGAGGAACATTGTTGTCAAACTAGACTATTTACAGGAGGAACATTGTTGTCAAACTAGACTATTTACAGGAGGAACATTGTTGTCAAACTAGGCTATTTACAGGAGGAACATTGTTGTCAAACTAGACTATTTACAGGAGGAACATTGTTGTCAAACTAGACTATTTACAGGAAGAACATTGTTGTCAAACTAGACAATTACAGGAGGAACATTGTTGACAAACTAGACTATTTACAGGAGGAACAGTGTTGTAAAACGAGACTATTTACAGGAGGAACATTGTTGTCAAACTAGACTATTTACAGGAAGAACATTGTTGTCAAACTAGACAATTACAGGAGGAATATTGTTGTCAAACTACGAGACTATTTACAGGAGGAACATTGTTGTCAAACTAGACTATTTACAGGAGGAACATTGTTGTCAAACTAGACTATTTACAGGAGGAACATTGTTGTCAAACAAGACTATTTACAGGAAGAACATTGTTGTCAAACTAGACAATTACAGGAGGAACAGTGTTGTCAAACTAGACTATTTACAGGAGGAAAAGTGTTGTCAAACTAGACTATTTACAGGAGGAACAGTGTTGTATAACTAGACTACTTACAGGAGGAACAGTGTTGTCAAACTACGAGACTATTTACAAGAGGAACATTGTTGTCAAACTCGACTATTTACAGGAGGAACATTGTTGTCAAACTAGACAATTACAGGAAGAACATTGTTGTCAAACTAAACTATTTACAGGAGGAACAGTGTTGTCAAACTAGACTATTTACAGGAGGAACATTGTTGTCAAACTAGACTATTTACAGGAAGAACATTGTTGTCAAACTAGACTATTTACAGGAGGAACATTGTTGACAAACTAGACTATTTACAGGAGGAACATTGTTGTCAAACTAGACTATTTACAGGAGGAACATTGTTGTCAAACTAGACTATTTACAGGAAGAACATTGTTGGCAAATTAGACATTTACAGGAGGAACATTGTTGTCAAACTAGACTATTTACAGGAGGAACAGTGTTGTCAAACTAGACTATTTACAGGAGGAACATTGTTGTCAAACTAGACTATTTACAGGAGGAACAATGTTGTCAAACTACGAGACTATTTACAGGAGGCACATTGTTGTCATACTAGACTATTTACAGGAGGAACATTGTTGTCAAACTAGACTATTTACAGGAAGAACATTGTTGTCAAACTAGACAATTGCAGGAGGAACATTGTTGTCAAACGAGACTATTTACAGGAGGAACATTGTTGTCAAACTAGACTATTTACAGGAGGAACAGTGTTGTCAAATTAGGCTATTTACAGGAGGAACAGTGTTGTCAAACTAGACAATTACAGGAGCAACATTGTTGTCAAACTAGACAATTACAGGAGGAACATTGTTGTCAAACTAGACAATTACAGGAGGAACATTGTTGTCAAACTAGACAATTACAGGAGGAACAATGTTGTCAAACTACTAGACTATTTACAGGAGGAACATTGTTGTCAAACTAGACTATTTACAGGAGGAACAGTGTTGTCAAACTGGACTATTTACAGGAGGAACATTGTTGTCAAACTAGACTATTTACAGGAGGAACATTTTGTCAAACTAGACTATTTACAGGAGGAACAATGTTGTCAAACTACGAGACTATTTACAGGAGGAACATTGTTGTCAAACTGGACTATTTACAGGAGGAACAGTGTTGTCAAACTAGACTATTTAGAGGAGGAACAATATTGTCAAACTAGACTATTTACAGGAGGAACAGTGTTGTCAAACTAGACTATTTAAAGGAGGAACAGTGTTGTCAAACTAGACTATTTACAGGAGGAACATTGTTGTCAAACTAGACAATTACAGGAGGAACATTGTCGTCAAACTAGACAATTACAGGAGGAACAGTGTTATCAAACTAGACAATGACAGGAGGAACATTGTTGTCAAACGAGACAATTACAGGAGGAACAGTGTTGTCAAACTAGACAATTACAGGAAGAACATTGTTGTCAAACTAGACAATTACAGGAGGAACAGTGTTGTCAAACTAGACAATTACAGGAGCAGCAATGTTGTCAAACTACAAGACTATTTACAGGAGGAACATTGTTGTCAAACTAGACTATTTACAGGAGGAACAGTTTTGTCAAACTGGACTATTTACAGGAGGAACATTGTTGTCAAACTAGACTATTTACAGGAGGAACATTGTTGTCAAACTAGACTATTTACAGGAGGAACAATGTTGTCAAACTACGAGACTATTTACAGGAGGAACATTGTTGTCAAACTAGACTATTTACAGGAGGAACATTGTTGTCAAACTGGACTATTTACAGGAGGAACAGTGTTGTCAAACTAGACTATTTACAGGAGGAACAGTGTTGTCAAACTCGACTATTTGCAGGAGGAACATTGTTGTCAAACTACGAGACTATTTACAGGAGGAACATTGTTGTCAAACTAGACTATTTACAGGAGGAACATTGTTGTCAAACTAGACTATTTACAGGAGGAACATTGTTGTCAAACTAGACTATTTACAGGAGGAACATTGTTGTCAAACTAGACTATTTACAGGAGGAACATTGTTGTCAAACTTGACTATTTACAGGAAGAACATTGTTGTCAAACTAGACAATTACAGGAGGAACATTGTTGACAAACTAGACTATTTACAGGAGGAACAGTGTTGTCAAACTAGACTATTTACAGGAGGAATATTGTTGTCAAACTAGACTATTTACAGGAGGAATATTGTTGTCAAACTAGACTATTTACAGGAGGAACATTGTTGTCAAACTAGACTATTTACAGGAAGAACATTGTTGTCAAACTAGACAATTACAGTAGGAATATTGTTGTCAAACTACGAGACTATTTACAGGAGGAACATTGTTGTCAAACTAGACTATTTACAGGAGGAACATTGTTGTCAATCTAGACTATTTACAGGAAGAACATTGTTGTCAAACTAGACAATTACAGGAGGAACAGTGTTGTCAAACTAGACTATTTACAGGAGGAAAAGTGTTGTCAAACTAGACTATTTACAGGAGGAACAGTGTTGTATAACTAGACTATTTACAGGAGGAACAGTGTTGTCAAACTACGAGACTATTTACAAGAGGAACATTGTTGTCAAACTCGTCTATTTACAGGAGGAACATTGTTGTCAAACTAGACAATTACAGGAAGAACATTGTTGTCAAACTAAACTATTTACAGGAGGAACAGTGTTGTCAAACTAGACTATTTACAGGAGGAACATTGTTGTCAAACTAGACTATTTACAGGAAGAACATTGTTGTCAAACTAGACTATTTACAGGAGGAACATTGTTGACAAACTAGACTATTTACAGGAGGAACATTGTTGTCAAACTAGACTATTTACAGGAGGAACATTGTTGTCAAACTAGACTATTTACAGGAAGAACATTGTTGGCAAATTAGACATTTACAGGAGGAACATTGTTGTCAAACTAGACTATTTACAGGAGGAACAGTGTTGTCAAACTAGACTATTTACAGGAGGAACAGTGTTGTCAAACTAGACTATTTAAAGGAGGAACAGTGTTGTCAAACTAGACTATTTACAGGAGGAACAGTGTTGTCAAACTAGACAATTACAGGAGGAACATTGTTGTCAAACTAGACAATTACAGGAGGAACAGTGTTATCAAACTAGACAATGACAGGAGGAACATTGTTGTCAAACTAGACAATTACAGGAGGAACAGTGTTGTCAAACTAGACAATTACAGGAGGAACATTGTTGTCAAACGAGACAATTACAGGAGGAACAGTGTTGTCAAACTATACAATTACAGGAGCAACAATTTTATCAAACTACAAGACTATTTACAGGAGGAACATTGTTGTCAAACTAGACTATTTACAGGAGGGAATAATGTTGTCAAACGAGACTATTTACAGGGGGAACAGTGTTGTCAAACTAGACTATTTACAGGAGGAACAGTGTTGTCAAACTAGACTATTTACAGGAGGAACAATGTTGTCAAACGAGACAATTACAGGAGGAACAGTGTTATCAAACCAGTCTATTTACAGGAGGAACAATATTGTCAAACTAGACAATTACAGGAGGAACAGTGTTGTCAAACTAGACTATTTACAGGAGGAACAGTGATGTCAAACTAGACTATTTACAGGAGGAACAGTGTTGTCAAACTAGACTATTTACAGGAGGAACATTGTTGTCAAACTAGACAATTACAGGAGGAACATTGTTGTCAAACTAGACAATTACAGGAGGAACAGTGTTATCAAACTAGACAATGACAGGAGGAACATTGTTGTCAAACTAGACAATTACAGGAGGAACAGTGTTGTCAAACTAGACAATTACAGGAGGAACATTGTTGTCAAACTAGAGAATTACAGGAGGAACAGTGTTGTCAAACTATACAATTACAGGAGCAACAATTTTGTCAAACTACAAGACTATTTACAGGAGGAACATTGTTGTCAAACTAGACTATTTACAGGAGGGAATAATGTTGTCAAACGAGACTATTTACAGGGGGAACAGTGTTGTCAAACTAGACTATTTACAGGAGGAACAGTGTTGTCAAACTAGACTATTTACAGGAGGAACAATGTTGTCAAACGAGACAATTACAGGAGGAACAGTGTTATCAAACCAGTCTATTTACAGGAGGAACAATATTGTCAAACTAGACAATTACAGGAGGAACAGTGTTGTCAAACTAGACTATTTACAGGAGGAACAGTGATGTCAAACTAGACTATTTACAGGAGGAACAATGTTGTCAAACTAGACTATTTACAGGAGGAACAGTGTTGTCAAACTAGACTATTTAAAGGAGGAACAGTGTTGTCAAACTAGACTATTTACAGGAGGAACATTGTTGTCAAACTAGACAATTACAGGAGGAACAGTGTTATCAAACTAGACAATGACAGGAGGAACATTGTTGTCAAACTAGACAATTACAGGAGGAACAGTGTTGTCAAACTAGACAATTACAGGAGGAACATTGTTGTCAAACTAGACAATTACAGGAGGAACAGTGTTGTCAAACTAGACAATTACAGGAGCAACAATGTTGTCAAACTACAAGACTATTTACAGGAGGAACATTGTTGTCAAACTAGACTATTTACAGGAGGAACGGTTTTATCAAACTGGACTATTTACAGGAGGAACATTGTTGTCAAACTAGACTATTTACAGGAGGAACATTGTTGTCAAACTAGACTATTTACAGGAGGAACAATGTTGTCAAACTACGAGACTATTTACAGGAGGAACATTGTTGTCAAACTAGACTATTTACAGGAGGAACATTGTTGTCAAACTGGACTATTTACAGGAGGAACAGTGTTGTCAAACTAGACTATTTACAGGAGGAACAGTGTTGTCAAACTAGACTATTTACAGGAGGAACATTGTTGTCAAACTAGACTATTTGCAGGAGGAACATTGTTGTCAAACTACGAGACTATTTACAGGAGGAACATTGTTGTCAAACTAGACTATTTACAGGAGGAACATTGTTGTCAAACTAGACTATTTACAGGAGGAACATTGTTGTCAAACTAGGCTATTTACAGGAGGAACATTGTTGTCAAACTAGACTATTTACAGGAGGAACATTGTTGTCAAACTAGACTATTTACAGGAAGAACATTGTTGTCAAACTAGACAATTACAGGAGGAACATTGTTGACAAACTAGACTATTTACAGGAGGAACAGTGTTGTAAAACGAGACTATTTACAGGAGGAACATTGTTGTCAAACTAGACTATTTACAGGAAGAACATTGTTGTCAAACTAGACAATTACAGGAGGAATATTGTTGTCAAACTACGAGACTATTTACAGGAGGAACATTGTTGTCAAACTAGACTATTTACAGGAGGAACATTGTTGTCAAACTAGACTATTTACAGGAGGAACATTGTTGTCAAACAAGACTATTTACAGGAAGAACATTGTTGTCAAACTAGACAATTACAGGAGGAACAGTGTTGTCAAACTAGACTATTTACAGGAGGAAAAGTGTTGTCAAACTAGACTATTTACAGGAGGAACAGTGTTGTATAACTAGACTATTTACAGGAGGAACAGTGTTGTCAAACTACGAGACTATTTACAAGAGGAACATTGTTGTCAAACTCGACTATTTACAGGAGGAACATTGTTGTCAAACTAGACAATTACAGGAAGAACATTGTTGTCAAACTAAACTATTTACAGGAGGAACAGTGTTGTCAAACTAGACTATTTACAGGAGGAACATTGTTGTCAAACTAGACTATTTACAGGAAGAACATTGTTGTCAAACTAGACTATTTACAGGAGGAACATTGTTGACAAACTAGACTATTTACAGGAGGAACATTGTTGTCAAACTAGACTATTTACAGGAGGAACATTGTTGTCAAACTAGACTATTTACAGGAAGAACATTATTGGCAAATTAGACATTTACAGGAGGAACATTGTTGTCAAACTAGACTATTTACAGGAGGAACAGTGTTGTCAAACTAGACTATTTACAGGAGGAACATTGTTGTCAAACTAGACTATTTACAGGAGGAACAATGTTGTCAAACTACGAGACTATTTACAGGAGGCACATTGTTGTCATACTAGACTATTTACAGGAGGAACATTGTTGTCAAACTAGACTATTTACAGGAAGAACATTGTTGTCAAACTAGACAATTGCAGGAGGAACATTGTTGTCAAACTAGACTATTTACAGGAGGAACATTGTTGTCAAACTAGACTATTTACAGGAGGAACAGTGTTGTCAAATTAGGCTATTTACAGGAGGAACAGTGTTGTCAAACTAGACAATTACAGGAGCAACATTGTTGTCAAACTAGACAATTACAGGAGGAACATTGTTGTCAAACTAGACAATTACAGGAGGAACATTGTTGTCAAACTAGACAATTACAGGAGGAACAATGTTGTCAAACTACTAGACTATTTACAGGAGGAACATTGTTGTCAAACTAGACTATTTACAGGAGGAACAGTGTTGTCAAACTGGACTATTTACAGGAGGAACATTGTTGTCAAACTAGACTATTTACAGGAGGAACATTTTGTCAAACTAGACTATTTACAGGAGGAACAATGTTGTCAAACTACGAGACTATTTACAGGAGGAACATTGTTGTCAAACTGGACTATTTACAGGAGGAACAGTGTTGTCAAACTAGACTATTTAGAGGAGGAACAATATTGTCAAACTAGACTATTTACAGGAGGAACAGTGTAGTCAAACTAGACTATTTAAAGGAGGAACAGTGTTGTCAAACTAGACTATTTACAGGAGGAACATTGTTGTCAAACTAGACAATTACAGGAGGAACATTGTCGTCAAACTAGACAATTACAGGAGGAACAGTGTTATCAAACTAGACAATGACAGGAGGAACATTGTTGTCAAACGAGACAATTACAGGAGGAACAGTGTTGTCAAACTAGACAATTACAGGAAGAACATTGTTGTCAAACTAGACAATTACAGGAGGAACAGTGTTGTCAAACTAGACAATTACAGGAGCAGCAATGTTGTCAAACTACAAGACTATTTACAGGAGGAACAT
This sequence comes from Myxine glutinosa, assembly GCF_964187855.1. NCBI lineage: Eukaryota > Metazoa > Chordata > Myxini > Myxiniformes > Myxinidae > Myxine > Myxine glutinosa. The sequence continues at coordinate 355,114,269 of NC_136261.1, read as the reverse complement.
TGTTGTCAAACTAGACTATTTACAGGAGGAACAGTTTTGTCAAACTGGACTATTTACAGGAGGAACATTGTTGTCAAACTAGACTATTTACAGGAGGAACATTGTTGTCAAACTAGACTATTTACAGGAGGAACAATGTTGTCAAACTACGAGACTATTTACAGGAGGAACATTGTTGTCAAACTAGACTATTTACAGGAGGAACATTGTTGTCAAACTGGACTATTTACAGGAGGAACAGTGTTGTCAAACTAGACTATTTACAGGAGGAACAGTGTTGTCAAACTAGACTATTTACAGGAGGAACATTGTTGTCAAACTCGACTATTTGCAGGAGGAACATTGTTGTCAAACTACGAGACTATTTACAGGAGGAACATTGTTGTCAAACTAGACTATTTACAGGAGGAACATTGTTGTCAAACTAGACTATTTACAGGAGGAACATTGTTGTCAAACTAGACTATTTACAGGAGGAACATTGTTGTCAAACTAGACTATTTACAGGAGGAACATTGTTGTCAAACTTGACTATTTACAGGAAGAACATTGTTGTCAAACTAGACAATTACAGGAGGAACATTGTTGACAAACTAGACTATTTACAGGAGGAACAGTGTTGTCAAACTAGACTATTTACAGGAGGAATATTGTTGTCAAACTAGACTATTTACAGGAGGAATATTGTTGTCAAACTAGACTATTTACAGGAGGAACATTGTTGTCAAACTAGACTATTTACAGGAAGAACATTGTTGTCAAACTAGACAATTACAGTAGGAATATTGTTGTCAAACTACGAGACTATTTACAGGAGGAACATTGTTGTCAAACTAGACTATTTACAGGAAGAACATTGTTGGCAAATTAGACATTTACAGGAGGAACATTGTTGTCAAACTAGACTATTTACAGGAGGAACAGTGTTGTCAAACTAGACTATTTACAGGAGGAACAGTGTTGTCAAACTAGACTATTTAAAGGAGGAACAGTGTTGTCAAACTAGACTATTTACAGGAGGAACAGTGTTGTCAAACTAGACAATTACAGGAGGAACATTGTTGTCAAACTAGACAATTACAGGAGGAACAGTGTTATCAAACTAGACAATGACAGGAGGAACATTGTTGTCAAACTAGACAATTACAGGAGGAACAGTGTTGTCAAACTAGACAATTACAGGAGGAACATTGTTGTCAAACGAGACAATTACAGGAGGAACAGTGTTGTCAAACTATACAATTACAGGAGCAACAATTTTGTCAAACTACAAGACTATTTACAGGAGGAACATTGTTGTCAAACTAGACTATTTACAGGAGGGAATAATGTTGTCAAACGAGACTATTTACAGGGGGAACAGTGTTGTCAAACTAGACTATTTACAGGAGGAACAGTGTTGTCAAACTAGACTATTTACAGGAGGAACAATGTTGTCAAACGAGACAATTACAGGAGGAACAGTGTTATCAAACCAGTCTATTTACAGGAGGAACAATATTGTCAAACTAGACAATTACAGGAGGAACAGTGTTGTCAAACTAGACTATTTACAGGAGGAACAGTGATGTCAAACTAGACTATTTACAGGAGGAACAATGTTGTCAAACTAGACTATTTACAGGAGGAACAGTGTTGTCAAACTAGACTATTTAAAGGAGGAACAGTGTTGTCAATCTAGACTATTTACAGGAGGAACATTGTTGTCAAACTAGACAATTACAGGAGGAACAGTGTTATCAAACTAGACAATGACAGGAGGAACATTGTTGTCAAACTAGACAATTACAGGAGGAACAGTGTTGTCAAACTAGACAATTACAGGAGGAACATTGTTGTCAAACTAGACAATTACAGGAGGAACAGTGTTGTCAAACTAGACAATTACAGGAGCAACAATGTTGTCAAACTACAAGACTATTTACAGGAGGAACATTGTTGTCAAACTAGACTATTTACAGGAGGAACAGTTTTATCAAACTGGACTATTTACAGGAGGAACATTGTTGTCAAACTAGACTATTTACAGGAGGAACATTGTTGTCAAACTAGACTATTTACAGGAGGAACAATGTTGTCAAACTACGAGACTATTTACAGGAGGAACATTGTTGTCAAACTAGACTATTTACAGGAGGAACATTGTTGTCAAACTGGACTATTTACAGGAGGAACAGTGTTGTCAAACTAGACTATTTACAGGAGGAACAGTGTTGTCAAACTAGACTATTTACAGGAGGAACATTGTTGTCAAACTAGACTATTTGCAGGAGGAACATTGTTGTCAAACTACGAGACTATTTACAGGAGGAACATTGTTGTCAAACTAGACTATTTACAGGAGGAACATTGTTGTCAAACTAGACTATTTACAGGAGGAACATTGTTGTCAAACTAGACTATTTACAGGAGGAACATTGTTGTCAAACTAGACTATTTACAGGAGGAACATTGTTGTCAAACTAGACTATTTACAGGAAGAACATTGTTGTCAAACTAGACAATTACAGGAGGAACATTGTTGACAAACTAGACTATTTACAGGAGGAACAGTGTTGTAAAACTAGACTATTTACAGGAGGAACATTGTTGTCAAACTAGACTATTTACAGGAAGAACATTGTTGTCAAACTAGACAATTACAGGAGGAATATTGTTGTCAAACTACGAGACTATTTACAGGAGGAACATTGTTGTCAAACTAGACTATTTACAGGAGGAACATTGTTGTCAAACTAGACTATTTACAGGAGGAACATTGTTGTCAAACAAGACTATTTACAGGAAGAACATTGTTGTCAAACTAGACAATTACAGGAGGAACAGTGTTGTCAAACTAGACTATTTACAGGAGGAAAAGTGTTGTCAAACTAGACTATTTACAGGAGGAACAGTGTTGTATAACTAGACTATTTACAGGAGGAACAGTGTTGTCAAACTACGAGACTATTTACAAGAGGAACATTGTTGTCAAACTCGACTATTTACAGGAGGAACATTGTTGTCAAACTAGACAATTACAGGAAGAACATTGTTGTCAAACTAAACTATTTACAGGAGGAACAGTGTTGTCAAACTAGACTATTTACAGGAGGAACATTGTTGTCAAACTAGACTATTTACAGACAGGAAGAACATTGTTGTCAAACTAGACTATTTACAGGAGGAACATTGTTGACAAACTAGACTATTTACAGGAGGAACATTGTTGTCAAACTAGACTATTTACAGGAGGAACATTGTTGTCAAACTAGACTATTTACAGGAAGAACATTGTTGGCAAATTAGACATTTACAGGAGGAACATTGTTGTCAAACTAGACTATTTACAGGAGGAACAGTGTTGTCAAACTAGACTATTTACAGGAGGAACATTGTTGTCAAACTAGACTATTTACAGGAGGAACAATGTTGTCAAACTACGAGACTATTTACAGGAGGCACATTGTTGTCAAACTAGACTATTTACAGGAGGAACATTGTTGTCAAACTAGACTATTTACAGGAAGAACATTGTTGTCAAACTAGACAATTGCAGGAGGAACATTGTTGTCAAACTAGACTATTTACAGGAGGAACATTGTTGTCAAACTAGACTATTTACAGGAGGAACAGTGTTGTCAAATTAGGCTATTTACAGGAGGAACAGTGTTGTCAAACTAGACAATTACAGGAGGAACATTGTTGTCAAACTAGACAATTACAGGAGGAACATTGTTGTCAAACTAGACAATTACAGGAGGAACATTGTTGTCAAACTAGACAATTACAGGAGGAACAATGTTGTCAAACTACTAGACTATTTACAGGAGGAACATTGTTGTCAAACTAGACTATTTACAGGAGGAACAGTGTTGTCAAACTGGACTATTTACAGGAGGAACATTGTTGTCAAACTAGACTATTTACAGGAGGAACATTTTGTCAAACTAGACTATTTACAGGAGGAACAATGTTGTCAAACTACGAGACTATTTACAGGAGGAACATTGTTGTCAAACTGGACTATTTACAGGAGGAACAGTGTTGTCAAACTAGACTATTTAGAGGAGGAACAATATTGTCAAACTAGACTATTTACAGGAGGAACAGTGTTGTCAAACTAGACTATTTAAAGGAGGAACAGTGTTGTCAAACTAGACTATTTACAGGAGGAACATTGTTGTCAAACTAGACAATTACAGGAGGAACATTGTCGTCAAACTAGACAATTACAGGAGGAACAGTGTTATCAAACTAGACAATGACAGGAGGAACATTGTTGTCAAACTAGACAATTACAGGAGGAACAGTGTTGTCAAACTAGACAATTACAGGAAGAACATTGTTGTCAAACTAGACAATTACAGGAGGAACAGTGTTGTCAAACTAGACAATTACAGGAGCAGCAATGTTGTCAAACTACAAGACTATTTCCAGGAGGAACATTGTTGTCAAACTAGACTATTTACAGGAGGAACAGTTTTGTCAAACTGGACTATTTACAGGAGGAACATTGTTGTCAAACTAGACTATTTACAGGAGGAACATTGTTGTCAAACTAGACTATTTACAGGAGGAACAATGTTGTCAAACTACGAGACTATTTACAGGAGGAACATTGTTGTCAAACTAGACTATTTACAGGAGGAACATTGTTGTCAAACTGGACTATTTACAGGAGGAACAGTGTTGTCAAACTAGACTATTTACAGGAGGAACAGTGTTGTCAAACTAGACTATTTACAGGAGGAACATTGTTGTCAAACTCGACTATTTGCAGGAGGAACATTGTTGTCAAACTACGAGACTATTTACAGGAGGAACATTGTTGTCAAACTAGACTATTTACAGGAGGAACATTGTTGTCAAACTAGACTATTTACAGGAGGAACATTGTTGTCAAACTAGACTATTTACAGGAGGAACATTGTTGTCAAACTAGACTATTTACAGGAGGAACATTGTTGTCAAACTAGACTATTTACAGGAAGAACATTGTTGTCAAACTAGACAATTACAGGAGGAACATTGTTGACAAACTAGACTATTTACAGGAGGAACAGTGTTGTCAAACTAGACTATTTACAGGAGGAATATTGTTGTCAAACTAGACTATTTACAGGAGGAATATTGTTGTCAAACTAGACTATTTACAGGAGGAACATTGTTGTCAAACTAGACTATTTACAGGAAGAACATTGTTGTCAAACTAGACAATTACAGTAGGAATATTGTTGTCAAACTACGAGACTATTTACAGGAGGAACATTGTTGTCAAACTAGACTATTTACAGGAGGAACATTGTTGTCAATCTAGACTATTTACAGGAAGAACATTGTTGTCAAACTAGACAATTACAGGAGGAACAGTGTTGTCAAACTAGACTATTTACAGGAGGAAAAGTGTTGTCAAACTAGACTATTTACAGGAGGAACAGTGTTGTATAACTAGACTATTTACAGGAGGAACAGTGTTGTCAAACTACGAGACTATTTACAAGAGGAACATTGTTGTCAAACTCGTCTATTTACAGGAGGAACATTGTTGTCAAACTAGACAATTGCAGGAAGAACATTGTTGTCAAACTAAACTATTTACAGGAGGAACAGTGTTGTCAAACTAGACTATTTACAGGAGGAACATTGTTGTCAAACTAGACTATTTACAGGAAGAACATTGTTGTCAAACTAGACTATTTACAGGAGGAACATTGTTGACAAACTAGACTATTTACAGGAGGAACATTGTTGTCAAACTAGACTATTTACAGGAGGAACATTGTTGTCAAACTAGACAATTACAGGAGGAACAGTGTTGTCAAACGAGACAATTACAGGAGGAACAGTGTTATCAAACTAGTCTATTTACAGGAGGAACAATATTGTCAAACTAGACAATTACAGGAGGAACAGTGTTGTCAAACTAGACTATTTACAGGAGGAACAGTGTTGTCAAACTAGACTATTTACAGGAGGAACATTGTTGTCAAACTAGACTATTTACAGGAGGGAATAATGTTGTCAAACGAGACTATTTACAGGAGGAACAGTGTTGTCAAACTAGACTATTTACAGGAGGAACAGTGTTGTCAAACTAGACTATTTACAGGAGGAACATTGTTGTCAAACTAGACTATTTACAGGAGGAACAGTGATGTCAAACTAGACTATTTACAGGAGGAACAATGTTGTCAAACTAGACTATTTACAGGAGGAACAGTGTTGTCAAACTAGACTATTTAAAGGAGGAACAGTGTTGTCAAACTAGACTATTTACAGGAGGAACATTGTTGTCAAACTAGACAATTACAGGAGGAACATTGTTGTCAAACTAGACAATTACAGGAGGAACAGTGTTATCAAACTAGACAATGACAGGAGGAACATTGTTGTCAAACTAGACAATTACAGGAGGAACAGTGTTGTCAAACTAGACAATTACAGGAGGAACATTGTTGTCAAACTAGACAATTACAGGAGGAACAGTGTTGTCAAACTAGACAATTACAGGAGCAACAATTTTGTCAAACTACAAGACTATTTACAGGAGGAACATTGTTGTCAAACTAGACTATTTACAGGAGGGAATAATGTTGTCAAATGAGACTATTTACAGGGGGAACAGTGTTGTCAAACTAGACTATTTACAGGAGGAACAGTGTTGTCAAACTAGACTATTTACAGGAGGAACAATGTTGTCAAACGAGACAATTACAGGAGGAACAGTGTTATCAAACCAGTCTATTTACAGGAGGAACAATATTGTCAAACTAGACAATTACAGGAGGAACAGTGTTGTCAAACTAGACTATTTACAGGAGGAACAGTGATGTCAAACTAGACTATTTACAGGAGGAACAATGTTGTCAAACTAGACTATTTACAGGAGGAACAGTGTTGTCAAACTAGACTATTTAAAGGAGGAACAGTGTTGTCAAACTAGACTATTTACAGGAGGAACAGTGTTGTCAAACTAGACAATTACAGGAGCAACAATTTTGTCAAACTACAAGACTATTTACAGGAGGAACAGTGTTGTCAAACTAGTCTATTTACAGGAGGAACAATGTTGTCAAACTAGACAATTACAGGATGAACAATGTTGTCAAACTAGACAATTACAGGAGGAACAGTGTTGTCAAACGAGACAATTACAGGAGGAATAGTGTTATCAAACCAGACTATTTACAGGAGGAACAATGTTGTCAAACTAGACAATTACAGGAGGAACAGTGTTGTCAAACTAGACTATTTACAGGAGAAACAGTGTTGTCAAACGAGACTATTTACAGGAGGAACATTGTTGTCAAACTAGACTATTTACAGGAGGGAATAATGTTGTCAAACGAGACTATTTACAGGGGGAACAGTGTTGTCAAACTAGACTATTTACAGGAGGAACAGTGTTGTCAAACTAGACTATTTACAGGATGAACAATGTTGTCAAACGAGACAATTACAGGAGGAACAGTGTTATCAAACTAGTCTATTTACAGGAGGAACAATATTGTCAAACTAGACAATTACAGTAGGAACAGTGTTGTCAAACTAGACTATTTACAGGAGGAACATTGTTGTCAAACTAGACTATTTACAGGAGGGAATAATGTTGTCAAACGAGACTATTTACAGGAGGAACAGTGTTGTCAAACTAGACTATTTACAGGAGGAACAGTGTTGTCAAACTAGACTATTTACAGGAGGAACATTGTTGTCAAACTAGACTATTTACAGGAGGAACAGTGTTGTCAAACTAGACTATTTAAAGGAGGAACAGTGTTGTCAAACTAGACTATTTACAGGAGGAACATTGTTGTCAAACTAGACAATTACAGGAGGAACATTGTTGTCAAACTAGACAATTACAGGAGGACCAGTGTTATCAAACTAGACAATGACAGGAGGAACATTGTTGTCAAACTAGACAATTACAGGAGGAACAGTGTTGTCAAACTAGACAATTACAGGAGGAACATTGTTGTCAAACTAGACAATTACAGGAGGAACAGTGTTATCAAGCTAGACAATGACAGGAGGAACATTGTTGTCAAACTAGACAATTACAGGAGGAACAGTGTTGTCAAACTAGACAATTACAGGAGGAACATTGTTGTCAAACTCGACAATTACAGGAGGAACAGTGTTGTCAAACTACACAATTACAGGAGGAACAATGTTGTCAAACTACTAGACTATTTACAGGAGGAACATTGTTGTCAAACTAGACTATTTACAGGAGGAACAGTGTTGTCAAACTGGACTATTTACAGGAGGAACATTGTTGTCAAACTAGACTATTTACAGGAGGAACATTGTTGTCAAACTAGACTATTTATAGGAGGAACAATGTTGTCAATCTACGAGACTATTTACAGGAGGAACATTGTTGTCAAACTGGACTATTTACAGGAGGAACAGTGTTGTCAAACTAGACTATTTACAGGAGGAACATTGTCGTCAAACTAGACTATTTACAGGAGGAACATTGTTGTCAAACTACGAGACTATTTACAGGAGGAACATTGTTGTCAAACTAGACTATTGACAGGAGGAACATTGTTGTCAAACTAGACTATTTACAGGAGGAACATTGTTGTCAAACTAGACTATTTACAGGAAGAACATTGTTGTCAAACTAGACAATTACAGGATGAACAATGTTGTCAAACTAGACAATTACAGGAGGAACAGTGTTGTCAAACGAGACAATTACAGGAGGAATAGTGTTATCAAACCAGACTATTTACAGGAGGAACAATGTTGTCAAACTAGACAATTACAGGAGGAACAGTGTTGTCAAACTAGACTATTTACAGGAGAAACAGTGTTGTCAAACGAGACTATTTACAGGAGGAACATTGTTGTCAAACTAGACTATTTACAGGAGGGAATAATGTTGTCAAACGAGACTATTTACAGGGGGAACAGTGTTGTCAAACTAGACTATTTACAGGAGGAACAGTGTTGTCAAACTAGACTATTTACAGGATGAACAATGTTGTCAAACGAGACAATTACAGGAGGAACAGTGTTATCAAACTAGTCTATTTACAGGAGGAACAATATTGTCAAACTAGACAATTACAGGAGGAACAGTGTTGTCAAACTAGACTATTTACAGGAGGAACATTGTTGTCAAACTAGACTATTTACAGGAGGGAATAATGTTGTCAAACGAGACTATTTACAGGAGGAACAGTGTTGTCAAACTAGACTATTTACAGGAGGAACAGTGTTGTCAAACTAGACTATTTACAGGAGGAACATTGTTGCCAAACTAGACTATTTACAGGAGGAACAGTGTTGTCAAACTAGACTATTTAAAGGAGGAACAGTGTTGTCAAACTAGACTATTTACAGGAGGAACATTGTTGTCAAACTAGACAATTACAGGAGGAACATTGTTGTCAAACTAGACAATTACAGGAGGAACAGTGTTATCAAACTAGACAATGACAGGAGGAACATTGTTGTCAAACTAGACAATTACAGGAGGAACAGTGTTGTCAAACTAGACAATTACAGGAGGAACATTGTTGTCAAACGAGACTATTTACAGGAGGAACATTGTTGTCAAACTAGACTATTTACAGGAGGGAATAATGTTGTCAAACGAGACTATTTACAGGGGGAACAGTGTTGTCAAACTAGACTATTTACAGGAGGAACAGTGTTGTCAAACTAGACTATTTACAGGAGGGAATAATGTTGTCAAACGAGACTATTTACAGGAGGAACAGTGTTGTCAAACTAGACTATTTACAGGAGGAACAGTGTTGTCAAACTAGACTATTTACAGGAGGAACATTGTTGTCAAACTAGACTATTTACAGGAGGAACAGTGTTGTCAAACTAGACTATTTAAAGGAGGAACAGTGTTGTCAAACTAGACTATTTACAGGAGGAACATTGTTGTCAAACTAGACAATTACAGGAGGAACATTGTTGTCAAACTAGACAATTACAGGAGGAACAGTGTTATCAAACTAGACAATGACAGGAGGAACATTGTTGTCAAACTAGACAATTACAGGAGGAACAGTGTTGTCAAACTAGACAATTACAGGAGGAACATTGTTGTCAAACTAGACAATTACAGGAGGAACAGTGTTATCAAGCTAGACAATGACAGGAGGAACATTGTTGTCAAACTAGACAATTACAGGAGGAACAGTGTTGTCAAACTAGACAATTACAGGAGGAACAGTGTTGTCAAACTACACAATTACAGGAGGAACAATGTTGTCAAACTACTAGACTATTTACAGGAGGAACATTGTTGTCAAACTAGACTATTTACAGGAGGAACAGTGTTGTCAAACTGGACTATTTACAGGAGGAACATTGTTGTCAAACTAGACTATTTACAGGAGGAACATTGTTGTCAAACTAGACTATTTACAGGAGGAACAATGTTGTCAAACTACGAGACTATTTACAGGAGGAACATTGTTGTCAAACTGGACTATTTACAGGAGGAACAGTGTTGTCAAACTAGACTATTTACAGGAGGAACATTGTCGTCAAACTAGACTATTTACAGGAGGAACATTGTTGTCAAACTACGAGACTATTTACAGGAGGAACATTGTTGTCAAACTAGACTATTTACAGGAGGAACATTGTTGTCAAACTAGACTATTTACAGGAGGAACATTGTTGTCAAACTAGACTATTTACAGGAAGAACATTGTTGTCAAACTAGACAATTACAGGATGAACAATGTTGTCAAACTAGACAATTACAGGAGGAACAGTGTTGTCAAACTAGACAATTACAGGAGGAACATTGTTGTCAAACGAGACTATTTACAGGAGGAACATTGTTGTCAAACTAGACTATTTACAGGAGGAACATTGTTGTCAAACTAGACTATTTACAGGAAGAACATTGTTGTCAAACTAGACAATTACAGGATGAACAATGTTGTCAAACTAGACAATTACAGGAGGAACAGTGTTATCAAACTAGACAATGACAGGAGGAACATTGTTGTCAAACTAGACAATTACAGGAGGAACAGTGTTGTCAAACTAGACAATTACAGGAGGAACATTGTTGTCAAACGAGACTATTTACAGGAGGAACATTGTTGTCAAACTAGACTATTTACAGGAGGGAATAATGTTGTCAAACGAGACTATTTACAGGGGGAACAGTGTTGTCAAACTAGACTATTTACAGGAGGAACAGTGTTGTCAAACTAGACTATTTACAGGATGAACAATGTTGTCAAACGAGACAATTACAGGAGGAACAGTGTTATCAAACTAGTCTATTTACAGGAGGAACAATATTGTCAAACTAGACAATTACAGGAGGAACAGTGTTGTCAAACTAGACTATTTACAGGAGGAACATTGTTGTCAAACTAGACTATTTACAGGAGGGAATAATGTTGTCAAACGAGACTATTTACAGGAGGAACAGTGTTGTCAAACTAGACTATTTACAGGAGGAACAGTGTTGTCAAACTAGACTATTTACAGGAGGAACATTGTTGTCAAACTAGACTATTTACAGGAGGAACAGTGTTGTCAAACTAGACTATTTAAAGGAGGAACAGTGTTGTCAAACTAGACTATTTACAGGAGGAACATTGTTGTCAAACTAGACAATTACAGGAGGAACATTGTTGTCAAACTAGACAATTACAGGAGGAACAGTGTTATCAAACTAGACAATGACAGGAGGAACATTGTTGTCAAACTAGACAATTACAGGAGGAACAGTGTTGTCAAACTAGACAATTACAGGAGGAACATTGTTGTCAAACTAGACAATTACAGGAGGAACAGTGTTATCAAGCTAGACAATGACAGGAGGAACATTGTTGTCAAACTAGACAATTACAGGAGGAACAGTGTTGTCAAACTAGACAATTACAGGAGGAACATTGTTGTCAAACTAGACAATTACAGGAGGAACAGTGTTGTCAAACTACACAATTACAGGAGGAACAATGTTGTCAAACTACTAGACTATTTACAGGAGGAACATTGTTGTCAAACTAGACTATTTACAGGAGGAACAGTGTTGTCAAACTGGACTATTTACAGGAGGAACATTGTTGTCAAACTAGACTATTTACAGGAGGAACATTGTTGTCAAACTAGACTATTTACAGGAGGAACAATGTTGTCAAACTACGAGACTATTTACAGGAGGAACATTGTTGTCAAACTGGACTATTTACAGGAGGAACAGTGTTGTCAAACTAGACTATTTACAGGAGGAACATTGTCGTCAAACTAGACTATTTACAGGAGGAACATTGTTGTCAAACTACGAGACTATTTACAGGAGGAACATTGTTGTCAAACTAGACTATTTACAGGAGGAACATTGTTGTCAAACTAGACTATTTACAGGAGGAACATTGTTGTCAAACTAGACTATTTACAGGAAGAACATTGTTGTCAAACTAGACAATTACAGGATGAACAATGTTGTCAAACTAGACAATTACAGGAGGAACAGTGTTGTCAAACGAGACAATTACAGGAGGAATAGTGTTATCAAACCAGACTATTTACAGGAGGAACAATGTTGTCAAACTAGACAATTACAGGAGGAACAGTGTTGTCAAACTAGACTATTTACAGGAGAAACAGTGTTGTCAAACGAGACTATTTACAGGAGGAACATTGTTGTCAAACTAGACTATTTACAGGAGGGAATAATGTTGTCAAACGAGACTATTTACAGGGGGAACAGTGTTGACAAACTAGACTATTTACAGGAGGAACAGTGTTGTCAAACTAGACTATTTACAGGATGAACAATGTTGTCAAACGAGACAATTACAGGAGGAACAGTGTTATCAAACTAGTCTATTTACAGGAGGAACAATATTGTCAAACTAGACAATTACAGGAGGAACAGTGTTGTCAAACTAGACTATTTACAGGAGGAACATTGTTGTCAAACTAGACTATTTACAGGAGGGAATAATGTTGTCAAACGAGACTATTTACAGGAGGAACAGTGTTGTCAAACTAGACTATTTACAGGAGGAACAGTGTTGTCAAACTAGACTATTTACAGGAGGAACATTGTTGTCAAACTAGACTATTTACAGGAGGAACAGTGTTGTCAAACTAGACTATTTAAAGGAGGAACAGTGTTGTCAAACTAGACTATTTACAGGAGGAACATTGTTGTCAAACTAGACAATTACAGGAGGAACATTGTTGTCAAACTAGACAATTACAGGAGGAACAGTGTTATCAAACTAGACAATGACAGGAGGAACATTGTTGTCAAACTAGACAATTACAGGAGGAACAGTGTTGTCAAACTAGACAATTACAGGAGGAACATTGTTGTCAAACTAGACAATTACAGGAGGAACAGTGTTATCAAGCTAGACAATGACAGGAGGAATATTGTTGTCAAACTAGACAATTACAGGAGGAACAGTGTTGTCAAACTAGACAATTACAGGAGGAACATTGTTGTCAAACTAGACAATTACAGGAGGAACAGTGTTGTCAAACTACACAATTACAGGAGGAACAATGTTGTCAAACTACTAGACTATTTACAGGAGGAACATTGTTGTCAAACTAGACTATTTACAGGAGGAACAGTGTTGTCAAACTGGACTATTTACAGGAGGAACATTGTTGTCAAACTAGACTATTTACAGGAGGAACATTGTTGTCAAACTAGACTATTTACAGGAGGAACAATGTTGTCAAACTACGAGACTATTTACAGGAGGAACATTGTTGTCAAACTGGACTATTTACAGGAGGAACAGTGTTGTCAAACTAGACTATTTACAGGAGGAACATTGTCGTCAAACTAGACTATTTACAGGAGGAACATTGTTGTCAAACTACGAGACTATTTACAGGAGGAACATTGTTGTCAAACTAGACTATTTACAGGAGGAACATTGTTGTCAAACTAGACTATTTACAGGAGGAACATTGTTGTCAAACTAGACTATTTACAGGAAGAACATTGTTGTCAAACTAGACAATTACAGGAGGAACATTGTTGTCAAACTAGACTATTTACAGGAGGAACAGTGTTGTCAAACTAGACGATTTACAGGAGGAACAGTGTTGTCAAACTAGACTATTTACAGGAGGAACAATGTTGTCAAACGATGAGACTATTTACAGGAGGAACATTGTTGTCAAACTAGACTATTTACAGGAGGAACATTGTTGTCAAACTAGACTATTTACAGGAAGAACATTGTTGTCAAACTAGACAATTACAGGAAGAACATTGTTGTCAAACTAATCTATTTACAGGAGGAACAGTGTTGTCAAACTAGTCTATTTACAGGAGGAACATTGTTGTCAAACTAGACTATTTACAGGAAGAACATTGTTGTCAAACTAGACAATTACAGGAGGAACAATGTTGTCAAACTACTAGACTATTTACAGGAGGAACATTGTTGTCAAACTAGACTATTTACAGGAGGAACAGTGTTGTCAAACTGGACTATTTACAGGAGGAACATTGTTGTCAAACTAGACTATTTACAGGAGGAACATTGTTGTCAAACGAGACAATTTGCAGGAGGAACAATGTTGTCAAACTACTAGACTATTTACAGGAGGAACATTGTTGTCAAACTAGACTATTTACAGGAGGAACAGTGTTGTCAAACTGGACTATTTACAGGAGGAACATTGTTGTCAAACTGGACTATTTACAGGAGGAACAGTGTTGTCAAACTAGACTATTTACAGGAGGAACATTGTTGTCAAACTAGACTATTTACAGGAGGAACAATGTTGTCAAACTACTAGACTATTTACAGGAGGAGCAGTGTTGTCAAACTAGACTATTTACAGGAGGAACAGTGTTGTCAAACTAGACTATTTGCAGGAGGAACAGTGTTGTCAAACTAGTCTATTTACAGGAGGAACAATGTTGTCAAACTAGACAATTACAGGATGAACAATGTTGTCAAACTAGACAATTACAGGAGGAACAGTGTTGTCAAACGAGACAATTACAGGAGGAATAGTGTTATCAAACCAGACTATTTACAGGAGGAACAATGTTGTCAAACTAGACAATTACAGGAGGAACAGTGTTGTCAAACTAGACTATTTACAGGAGAAACAGTGTTGTCAAACGAGACTATTTACAGGAGGAACATTGTTGTCAAACTAGACTATTTACAGGAGGGAATAATGTTGTCAAACGAGACTATTTACAGGGGGAACAGTGTTGTCAAACTAGACTATTTACAGGAGGAACAGTGTTGTCAAACTAGACTATTTACAGGATGAACAATGTTGTCAAACGAGACAATTACAGGAGGAACAGTGTTATCAAACTAGTCTATTTACAGGAGGAACAATATTGTCAAACTAGACAATTACAGGAGGAACAGTGTTGTCAAACTAGACTATTTACAGGAGGAACATTGTTGTCAAACTAGACTATTTACAGGAGGGAATAATGTTGTCAAACGAGACTATTTACAGGAGGAACAGTGTTGTCAAACTAGACTATTTACAGGAGGAACAGTGTTGTCAAACTAGACTATTTACAGAAGGAACATTGTTGTCAAACTAGACTATTTACAGGAGGAACAGTGTTGTCAAACTAGACTATTTAAAGGAGGAACAGTGTTGTCAAACTAGACTATTTACAGGAGGAACATTGTTGTCAAACTAGACAATTACAGGAGGAACATTGTTGTCAAACTAGACAATTACAGGAGGAACAGTGTTATCAAGCTAGACAATGACAGGAGGAACATTGTTGTCAAACTAGACAATTACAGGAGGAACAGTGTTGTCAAACTAGACAATTACAGGAGGAACATTGTTGTCAAACTAGACAATTACAGGAGGAACAGTGTTGTCAAACTACACAATTACAGGAGGAACAATGTTGTCAAACGACTAGACTATTTACAGGAGGAACATTGTTGTCAAACTAGACTATTTACAGGAGGAACAGTGTTGTCAAACTGGACTATTTACAGGAGGAACATTGTTGTCAAACTAGACTATTTACAGGAGGAACATTGTTGTCAAACTAGACTATTTACAGGAGGAACAATGTTGTCAAACTACGAGACTATTTACAGGAGGAACATTGTTGTCAAACTGGACTATTTACAGGAGGAACAGTGTTGTCAAACTAGACTATTTACAGGAGGAACATTGTCGTCAAACTAGACTATTTACAGGAGGAACATTGTTGTCAAACTACGAGACTATTTACAGGAGGAACATTGTTGTCAAACTAGACTATTTACAGGAGGAACATTGTTGTCAAACTAGACTATTTACAGGAGGAACATTGTTGTCAAACTAGACTATTTACAGGAAGAACATTGTTGTCAAACTAGACAATTACAGGAGGAACATTGTTGTCAAACTAGACTATTTACAGGAGGAACAGTGTTGTCAAACTAGACGATTTACAGGAGGAACAGTGTTGTCAAACTAGACTATTTACAGGAGGAACAATGTTGTCAAACTATGAGACTATTTACAGGAGGAACATTGTTGTCAAACTAGACTATTTACAGGAGGAACATTGTTGTCAAACTAGACTATTGACAGGAAGAACATTGTTGTCAAACTAGACAATTACAGGAAGAACATTGTTGTCAAACTAATCTATTTACAGGAGGAACAGTGTTGTCAAACTAGACTATTTACAGGAGGAACATTGTTGTCAAACTAGACTATTTACAGGAAGAACATTGTTGTCAAACTAGACAATTACAGGAGGAACAATGTTGTCAAACTACTAGACTATTTACAGGAGGAACATTGTTGTCAAACTAGACTATTTACAGGAGGAACAGTGTTGTCAAACTGGACTATTTACAGGAGGAACATTGTTGTCAAACTAGACTATTTACAGGAGGAACATTGTTGTCAAACGAGACAATTTGCAGGAGGAACAATGTTGTCAAACTACTAGACTATTTACAGGAGGAACATTGTTGTCAAACTAGACTATTTACAGGAGGAACAGTGTTGTCAAACTGGACTATTTACAGGAGGAACATTGTTGTCAAACTGGACTATTTACAGGAGTAACAGTGTTGTCAAACTAGACTATTTACAGGAGGAACATTGTTGTCAAACTAGACTATTTACAGGAGGAACAATGTTGTCAAACTACTAGACTATTTACAGGAGGAACAGTGTTGTCAAACTAGACTATTTACAGGAGGAACAGTGTTGTCAAACTAGACTATTTACAGGAGGAACAGTGTTGTCAAACTAGTCTATTTACAGGAGGAACAATGTTGTCAAACTAGACAATTACAGGATGAACAATGTTGTCAAACTAGACAATTACAGGAGGAACAGTGTTGTCAAACGAGACAATTACAGGAGGAATAGTGTTATCAAACCAGACTATTTACAGGAGGAACAATGTTGTCAAACTAGACAATTACAGGAGGAACAGTGTTGTCAAACTAGACTATTTACAGGAGAAACAGTGTTGTCAAACGAGACTATTTACAGGAGGAACATTGTTGTCAAACTAGACTATTTACAGGAGGGAATAATGTTGTCAAACGAGACTATTTACAGGGGGAACAGTGTTGTCAAACTAGACTATTTACAGGAGGAACAGTGTTGTCAAACTAGACTATTTACAGGATGAACAATGTTGTCAAACGAGACAATTACAGGAGGAACAGTGTTATCAAACTAGTCTATTTACAGGAGGAACAATATTGTCAAACTAGACAATTACAGGAGGAACAGTGTTGTCAAACTAGACTATTTACAGGAGGAACATTGTTGTCAAACTAGACTATTTACAGGAGGGAATAATGTTGTCAAACGAGACTATTTACAGGAGGAACAGTGTTGTCAAACTAGACTATTTACAGGAGGAACAGTGTTGTCAAACTAGACTATTTACAGGAGGAACATTGTTGTCAAACTAGACTATTTACAGGAGGAACAGTGTTGTCAAACTAGACTATTTAAAGGAGGAACAGTGTTGTCAAACTAGACTATTTACAGGAGGAACATTGTTGTCAAACTAGACAATTACAGGAGGAACATTGTTGTCAAACTAGACAATTACAGGAGGAACAGTGTTATCAAACTAGACAATGACAGGAGGAACATTGTTGTCAAACTAGACAATTACAGGAGGAACAGTGTTGTCAAACTAGACAATTACAGGAGGAACATTGTTGTCAAACTAGACAATTACAGGAGGAACAGTGTTGTCAAACTAGACAATTACAGGAGGAACAATGTTGTCAAACTACTAGACTATTTACAGGAGGAACATTGTTGTCAAACTAGACTATTTACAGGAGGAACAGTGTTGTCAAACTGGACTATTTACAGGAGGAAGATTGTTGTCAAACTAGACTATTTACAGGAGGAACATTGTTGTCAAACTAGACTATTTACAGGAGGAACAATGTTGTCAAACTACGAGACTATTTACAGGAGGAACATTGTTGTCAAACTGGACTATTTACAGGAGGAACAGTGTTGTCAAACTAGACTATTTACAGGAGGAACATTGTTGTCAAACTAGACTATTTACAGGAGGAACATTGTTGTCAAACTACGAGACTATTTACAGGAGGAACATTGTTGTCAAACTAGACTATTTACAGGAGGAACATTGTTGTCAAACTAGACTATTTACAGGAGGAACATTGTTGTCAAACTAGACTATTTACAGGAAGAACATTGTTGTCAAACTAGACAATTACAGGAGGAACATTGTTGTCAAACTAGACTATTTACAGGAGGAACAGTGTTGTCAAACTAGACGATTTACAGGAGGAACAGTGTTGTCAAACTAGACAATTACAGGAGGAACAGTGTTGTCAAACTAGACTATTTACAGGAGAAACAGTGTTGTCAAACGAGACTATTTACAGGAGGAACATTGTTGTCAAACTAGACTATTTACAGGAGGGAATAATGTTGTCAAACGAGACTATTTACAGGGGGAACAGTGTTGTCAAACTAGACTATTTACAGGAGGAACAGTGTTGTCAAACTAGACTATTTACAGGATGAACAATGTTGTCAAACGAGACAATTACAGGAGGAACAGTGTTATCAAACTAGTCTATTTACAGGAGGAACAATATTGTCAAACTAGACAATTACAGGAGGAACAGTGTTGTCAAACTAGACTATTTACAGGAGGAACATTGTTGTCAAACTAGACTATTTACAGGAGGGAATAATGTTGTCAAACGAGACTATTTACAGGAGGAACAGTGTTGTCAAACTAGACTATTTACAGGAGGAACAGTGTTGTCAAACTAGACTATTTACAGGAGGAACATTGTTGTCAAACTAGACTATTTACAGGAGGAACAGTGTTGTCAAACTAGACTATTTAAAGGAGGAACAGTGTTGTCAAACTAGACTATTTACAGGAGGAACATTGTTGTCAAACTAGACAATTACAGGAGGAACATTGTTGTCAAACTAGACAATTACAGGAGGAACAGTGTTATCAAACTAGACAATGACAGGAGGAACATTGTTGTCAAACTAGACAATTACAGGAGGAACAGTGTTGTCAAACTAGACAATTACAGGAGGAACATTGTTGTCAAACTAGACAATTACAGGAGGAACAGTGTTGTCAAACTAGACAATTACAGGAGGAACAATGTTGTCAAACTACTAGACTATTTACAGGAGGAACATTGTTGTCAAACTAGACTATTTACAGGAGGAACAGTGTTGTCAAACTGGACTATTTACAGGAGGAAGATTGTTGTCAAACTAGACTATTTACAGGAGGAACATTGTTGTCAAACTAGACTATTTACAGGAGGAACAATGTTGTCAAACTACGAGACTATTTACAGGAGGAACATTGTTGTCAAACTGGACTATTTACAGGAGGAACAGTGTTGTCAAACTAGACTATTTACAGGAGGAACATTGTTGTCAAACTAGACTATTTACAGGAGGAACATTGTTGTCAAACTACGAGACTATTTACAGGAGGAACATTGTTGTCAAACTAGACTATTTACAGGAGGAACATTGTTGTCAAACTAGACTATTTACAGGAGGAACATTGTTGTCAAACTAGACTATTTACAGGAAGAACATTGTTGTCAAACTAGACAATTACAGGAGGAACATTGTTGTCAAACTAGACTATTTACAGGAGGAACAGTGTTGTCAAACTAGACGATTTACAGGAGGAACAGTGTTGTCAAACTAGACTATTTACAGGAGGAACAATGTTGTCAAACTATGAGACTATTTACAGGAGGAACATTGTTGTCAAACTAGACTATTTACAGGAGGAACATTGTTGTCAAACTAGACTATTTACAGGAAGAACATTGTTGTCAAACTAGACAATTACAGGAAGAACATTGTTGTCAAACTAATCTATTTACAGGAGGAACAGTGTTGTCAAACTAGACTATTTACAGGAGGAACATTGTTGTCAAACTAGACTATTTACAGGAAGAACATTGTTGTCAAACTAGACAATTACAGGAGGAACAATGTTGTCAAACTACGAGACTATTTACAGGAGGAACATTGTTGTCAAACTGGACTATTTACAGGAGGAACAGTGTTGTCAAACTGGACTATTTACAGGAGGAACATTGTTGTCAAACTAGACTATTTACAGGAGGAACATTGTTGTCAAACGAGACAATTTGCAGGAGGAACAATGTTGTCAAACTACTAGACTATTTACAGGAGGAACATTGTTGTCAAACTAGACTATTTACAGGAGGAACAGTGTTGTCAAACTGGACTATTTACAGGAGGAACATTGTTGTCAAACTAGACTATTTACAGGAGGAACATTGTTGTCAAACTGGACTATTTACAGGAGGAACAGTGTTGTCAAACTAGACTATTTACAGGAGGAACAGTGTTGTCAAACTAGACTATTTACAGGAGGAACATTGTTGTCAAACTAGACTATTTACAGGAGGAACAATGTTGTCAAACTACTAGACTATTAACAGGAGGAACAGTGTTGTCAAACTAGACTATTTACAGGAGGAACAGTGTTGTCAAACTAGACTATTTACAGGAGGAACAGTGTTGTCAAACTAGACTATTTACAGGAGGAACAATGTTGTCAAACTACGAGACTATTTACAAGAGGAACATTGTTGTCAAACTAGACTATTTCCAGGAGGAACATTGTTGTCAAACTAGACTATTTACAGGAAGAACATTGTTGTCAAACTAGACAATTACAGGAAGAACATTGTTGTCAAACTAAACTATTTACAGGAGGAACAGTGTTGTCAAACTAGACTATTTACAGGAGCAACATTGTTGTCAAACTAGACTATTTACAGGAAGAACATTGTTGTCAAACTAGACTATTTACAGGAGGAACATTGTTGACAAACTAGACTATTTACAGGAGGAACATTGTTGTCAAACTAGACTATTTACAGGAGGAACATTGTTGTCAAACTAGACTCTTTACAGGAAGAACATTGTTGTCAAACTAGACATTTACAGGAGGAACATTGTTGTCAAACTAGACTATTTACAGGAGGAACAGTGTTGTCAAACTAGACTATTTACAGGAGGAACATTGTTGTCAAACTAGACTATTTACAGGAGGCACAATGTTGTCAAACTACAAGACTATTTACAGGAGGAACATTGTTGTCAAACTAGACTATTTACAGGAGGAACATTGTTGTCAAACTAGACTATTTACAGGAAGAACATTGTTGTCAAACTAGACTATTTACAGGAGGAACATTGTTGTCAAACTAGACTATTTACAGGAGGAACATTGTTGTCAAACTAGACTATTTACAGGAGGAACATTGTTGTCAAACTAGACTATTTACAGGAGGAACAGTGTTGTCAAACTAGACTATTTACAGGAGGAACAGTGTTGTCAAATTAGGCTATTTACAGGAAGAACAGTGTTGTCAAACTAGACAATTACAGGAGGAACATTGTTGTCAAACTAGACAATTACAGGAGGAACATTGTTGTCAAACTAGACAATTACAGGAGGAACATTGTTGTCAAACTAGACAATTACAGGAGGAACAATGTTGTCAAACTACTAGACTATTTACAGGAGGAACATTGTTGTCAAACTAGACTATTTACAGGAGGAACAGTGTTGTCAAACTGGACTATTTACAGGAGGAACATTGTTGTCAAACTAGACTATTTACATGCGGAACATTTTGTCAAACTAGACTATTTACAGGAGGAACAATGTTGTCAAACTACGAGACTATATACAGGAGGAACATTGTTGTCAAACTAGACTATTTACAGGAGGAACATTGTTGTCAAACTGGACTATTTACAGGAGGAACAGTGTTGTCAAAATAGACTATTTACAGGAGGAACATTGTTGTCAAACTAGACTATTTACAGGAGGAACATTGTTGTCAAACTACGAGACTATTTACAGGAGGAACATTGTTGTCAAACTAGACTATTTACAGGAGGAACATTGTTGTCAAACTAGACTATTTACAGGAGGAACATTGTTGTCAAACTAGACTATTTACAGGAAGAACATTGTTGTCAAACTAGACAATTACAGGAGGAACATTGTTGTCAAACTAGACTATTTACAGGAGGAACAATGTTGTCAAACTAGACAATTACAGGATGAACAATGTTGTCAAACTAGACAATTACAGGCTAAACAGTGTTGTCAAACTAGACAATTACAGGAGGACATTGTTGTCAAACTAGACTATTTACAGGAGGAACAATGTTGTCAAACTAGACAATTACAGGAGGAACAGTGTTGTCAAACTAGACTATTTACAGGAGAAACAGTGTTGTCAAACGAGACTATTTACAGGAGGAACATTGTTGTCAAACTAGACTATTTACAGGAGGGAATAATGTTGTCAAACGAGACTATTTACAGGGGGAACAGTGTTGTCAAACTAGACTATTTACAGGAGGAACAGTGTTGTCAAACTAGACTATTTACAGGATGAACATTGTTGTCAAACGAGACAATTACAGGAGGAACAGTGTTATAAAACTAGTCTATTTACAGGAGGAACAGTGTTGTCAAACTGGACTATTTACAGGAGGAACATTGTTGTCAAACTAGACAATTACAGGAGGAACATTGTTGTCAAACTAGACAATTACAGGAGGAACATTGTTGTCAAACTAGACAATTACAGGAGGAACAATGTTGTCAAACTACTAGACTATTTACAGGAGGAACATTGTTGTCAAACTAGACTATTTACAGGAGGAACAGTGTTGTCAAACTGGACTATTTACAGGAGGAACATTGTTGTCAAACTAGACTATTTACATGAGGAACATTTTGTCAAACTAGACTATTTACAGGAGGAACAATGTTGTCAAACTACGAGACTATATACAGGAGGAACATTGTTGTCAAACTAGACTATTTACAGGAGGAACATTGTTGTCAAACTGGACTATTTACAGGAGGAACAGTGTTGTCAAAATAGACTATTTACAGGAGGAACATTGTTGTCAAACTAGACTATTTACAGGAGGAACATTGTTGTCAAACTACGAGACTATTTACAGGAGGAACATTGTTGTCAAACTAGACTATTTACAGGAGGAACATTGTTGTCAAACTAGACTATTTACAGGAGGAACATTGTTGTCAAACTAGACTATTTACAGGAAGAACATTGTTGTCAAACTAGACAATTACAGGAGGAACATTGTTGTCAAACTAGACTATTTACAGGAGGAACAATGTTGTCAAACTAGACAATTACAGGATGAACAATGTTGTCAAACTAGACTATTTACAGGAGGAACATTGTTGTCAAACTAGACTATTTACAGGAGGGAATAATGTTGTCAAACGAGACTATTACAGGATGAACAATGTTGTCAAACTAGACTATTTACAGGAGGAACAGTGTTGTCAAACTAGACAATTACAGGAGGAACATTGTTGTCAAACTAGACTATTTACAGGAGGAACAGTGTTGTCAAACTAGACAATTACAGGAGGAACATTGTTGTCAAACTAGACTATTTACAGGAGGAACAATGTTGTCAAACTAGACAATTACAGGATGAACAATGTTGTCAAACTAGACTATTTACAGGAGGAACAGTGTTGTCAAACTAGACAATTACAGGAGGAACATTGTTGTCAAACTAGACAATTACAGGAGGAACATTGTTGTCAAACTAGACAATTACAGGAGGAACATTGTTGTCAAACTAGACTATTTACAGGAGGAACAGTGTTGTCAAACTAGACAATTACAGGAGGAACATTGTTGTCAAACTAGACTATTTACAGGAGGAACAATGTTGTCAAACTAGACAATTACAGGATGAACAATGTTGTCAAACTAGACTATTTACAGGAGGAACAGTGTTGTCAAACTAGACAATTACAGGAGGAACATTGTTGTCAAACTAGACAATTACAGGAGGAACATTGTTGTCAAACTAGACAATTACAGGAGGAACATTGTTGTCAAACTAGACAATTACAGGAGGAACAATGTTGTCAAACTACTAGACTATTTACAGGAGGAACATTGTTGTCAAACTAGACTATTTACAGGAGGAACAGTGTTGTCAAACTGGACTATTTACAGGAGGAACATTGTTGTCAAACTAGACAATTTACAGGAGGAACATTTTGTCAAACTAGACTATTTACAGGAGGAACAATGTTGTCAAACTACGAGACTATATACAGGAGGAACATTGTTGTCAAACTAGACTATTTACAGGAGGAACAGTGTTGTCAAAATAGACTATTTACAGGAGGAACATTGTTGTCAAACTAGACTATTTACAGGAGGAACATTGTTGTCAAACTACGAGACTATTTAGAGGAGGTACATTGTTGTCAAACTAGACTATTTACAGGAGGAACATTGTTGTCAAACTAGACTATTTACAGGAGGAACATTGTTGTCAAACTGGACTATTTACAGGAGGAACATTGTTGTCAAACTAGACTATTTACAGGAGGAACATTGTTGTCAAACTAGACTATTTACAGGAGGAACAATGTTGTCAAACTACGAGACTATTTACAGGAGGAACATTGTTGTCAAACTAGACAATTTACAGGAGGAACATTGTTGTCAAACTGGACTATTTACAGGAGGAACAGTGTTGTCAAACTAGACTATTTACAGGAGGACAATTGTTGTCAAACTAGACTATTTACAGGAGGAACATTGTTGTCAAACTACGAGACTATTTACAGGAGGAACATTGTTGTCAAACGAGACTATTTACAGGAGGAACATTGTTGTCAAACTAGACTATTTACAGGAGGAACATTGTTGTCAAACTAGACTATTTACAGGAAGAACATTGTTGTCAAACTAGACAATTACAGGAGGAACATTGTTGTCAAACTAGACTATTTACAGGAGGAACAGTGTTGTCAAACTAGACGATTTACAGGAGGAACAGTGTTGTCAAACTAGACTATTTACAGGAGGAACAATGTTGTCAAACTAGACAATTACAGGAGGAACAATGTTGTCAAACTACTAGACTATTTACAGGAGGAACATTGTTGTCAAACTAGACTATTTACAGGAGGAACATTGTTGTCAAACTAGACAATTACAGGAGGAACATTGTTGTCAAACAAGACAATTACAGGAGGAACAATGTTGTCAAACTACTAGACTATTTACAGGAGGAACATTGTTGTCAAACTAGACTATTTACAGGAGGAACAGTGTTGTCAAACTGGACTATTTACAGGAGGAACATTGTTGTCAAACTAGACTATTTACAGGAGGAACATTGTTGTCAAACTAGACGATTTACAGGAGGAACATTGTTGTCAAACTGGACTATTTACAGGAGGAACATTTTTGTCAAACTAGACTATTTACAGGAGGAACATTGTTGTCAAACTAGACTATTTACAGGAGGAACAATGTTGTCAAACTACGAGACTATTTACAGGAGGAACATTGTTGTCAAACTAGACAATTTACAGGAGGAACATTGTTGTCAAACTGGACTATTTACAGGAGGAACAGTGTTGTCAAACTAGACTATTTACAGGAGGACAATTGTTGTCAAACTAGACTATTTACAGGAGGAACATTGTTGTCAAACTACGAGACTATTTACAGGAGGAACATTGTTGTCAAACGAGACTATTTACAGGAGGAACATTGTTGTCAAACTAGACTATTTACAGGAGGAACATTGTTGTCAAACTAGACTATTTACAGGAAGAACATTGTTGTCAAACTAGACAATTACAGGAGGAACATTGTTGTCAAACTAGACTATTTACAGGAGGAACAGTGTTGTCAAACTAGACGATTTACAGGAGGAAAAGTGTTGTCAAACTAGACTATTTACAGGAGGAACAATGTTGTCAAACTACGAGACTATTTACAGGAGGAACATTGTTGTCAAACTAGACTATTTACAGGAGGAACATTGTTGTCAAACTAGACTATTTACAGGAAGAACATTGTTGTCAAACTAGACAATTACAGGAAGAACATTGTTGTCAAACTAAACTATTTACAGGAGGAACAGTGTTGTCAAACTAGACTATTTACAGGAGGAACATTGTTGTCAAACTAGACTCTTTACAGGAAGAACATTGTTGTCAAACTAGACTATTTACAGGAGGAACATTGTTGACAAACTAGACTATTTACAGGAGGAACATTGTTGTCAAACTAGACTATTTACAGGAGGAACATTGTTGTCAAACTAGACTATTTACAGGAAGAACATTGTTGTCAAACTAGACATTTACAGGAGGAACATTGTTGTCAAACTAGACTATTTACAGGAGGAACAGTGTTGTCAAACTAGACTATTTACAGGAGGAACATTGTTGTCAAACTAGACTATTTACAGGAGGAACAATGTTGTCAAACTACGAGACTATTTACAGGAGGAACATTGTTGTCAAACTAGACTATTTACAGGAGGAACATTGTTGTCAAACTAGACTATTTACAGGAAGAACATTGTTGTCAAACTAGACAATTACAGGAGGAACATTGTTGTCAAACTAGACTATTTACAGGAGGAACAGTGTTGTCAAATTAGGCTATTTACAGGAGGAACAGTGTTGTCAAACTAGACAATTACAGGAGGAACATTGTTGTCAAACTAGACTATTTACAGGAGGAACAGTGTTGTCAATTTAGGCTATTTACAGGAGGAACAGTGTTGTCAAACGAGACAATTACAGGAGGAACATTGTTGTCAAACTAGACAATTACAGGAGGAACATTGTTGTCAAACTAGACAATTACAGGAGGAACATTGTTGTCAAACTAGACAATTACAGGAGGAACATTGTTGTCAAACTAGACTATTTACAGGAAGAACATTGTTGTCAAACTAGACATTTACAGGAGGAACATTGTTGTCAAACTAGACTATTTACAGGAGGAACAGTGTTGTCAAACTAGACTATTTACAGGAGGAACATTGTTGTCAAACTAGACTATTTACAGGAGGAACAATGTTGTCAAACTACGAGACTATTTACAGGAGGAACATTGTTGTCAAACTAGACTATTTACAGGAGGAACATTGTTGTCAAACTAGACTATGTACAGGAAGAACATTGTTGTCAAACTAGACAATTACAGGAGGAACATTGTTGTCAAACTAGACTATTTACAGGAGGAACAGTGTTGTCAAATTAGGCTATTTACAGGAGGAACAGTGTTGTCAAACTAGACAATTACAGGAGGAACATTGTTGTCAAACTAGACTATTTACAGGAGGAACAGTGTTGTCAAATTAGGCTATTTACAGGAGGAACAGTGTTGTCAAACTAGACAATTACAGGAGGAACATTGTTGTCAAACTAGACAATTACAGGAGGAACATTGTTGTCAAACTAGACAATTACAGGAGGAACATTGTTGTCAAACTAGACAATTACAGGAGGAACAATGTTGTCAAACTACTAGACTATTTACAGGAGGAACATTGTTGTCAAACTAGACTATTTACAGGAGGAACAGTGTTGTCAAACTGGACTATTTACAGGAGGAACATTGTTGTCAAACTAGACAATTTACAGGAGGAACATTTTGTCAAACTAGACTATTTACAGGAGGAACAATGTTGTCAAACTACGAGACTATATACAGGAGGAACATTGTTGTCAAACTAGACTATTTACAGGAGGAACAGTGTTGTCAAAATAGACTATTTACAGGAGGAACATTGTTGTCAAACTAGACTATTTACAGGAGGAACATTGTTGTCAAACTACGAGACTATTTACAGGAGGTACATTGTTGTCAAACTAGACTATTTACAGGAGGAACATTGTTGTCAAACTGGACTATTTACAGGAGGAACATTGTTGTCAAACTAGACTATTTACAGGAGGAACATTGTTGTCAAACTAGACTATTTACAGGAGGAACAATGTTGTCAAACTACGAGACTATTTACAGGAGGAACATTGTTGTCAAACTAGACAATTTACAGGAGGAACATTGTTGTCAAACTGGACTATTTACAGGAGGAACAGTGTTGTCAAACTAGACTATTTACAGGAGGACAATTGTTGTCAAACTAGACTATTTACAGGAGGAACATTGTTGTCAAACTACGAGACTATTTACAGGAGGAACATTGTTGTCAAACGAGACTATTTACAGGAGGAACATTGTTGTCAAACGAGACTATTTACAGGAGGAACATTGTTGTCAAACTAGACAATTACAGGAGGAACATTGTTGTCAAACTTGACTATTTACAGGAGGAACAGTGTTGTCAAACTAGACGATTTACAGGAGGAACAGTGTTGTCAAACTAGACTATTTACAGGAGGAACAATGTTGTCAAACTACGAGACTATTTACAGGAGGAACATTGTTGTCAAACTAGACTATTTACAGGAGGAACATTGTTGTCAAACTAGACTATTTACAGGAAGAACATTGTTGTCAAACTAGACAATTACAGGAAGAACATTGTTGTCAAACTAATCTATTTACCGGGGGAACAGTGTTGTCAAACTAGACTATTTACAGGAGGAACATTGTTGTCAAACTAGACTATTTACAGGAAGAACATTGTTGTCAAACTAGACAATTACAGGAGGAACAATGTTGTCAAACTACTAGACTATTTACAGGAGGAACATTGTTGTCAAACTAGACTATTTACAGGAGGAACAGTGTTGTCAAACTGGACTATTTACAGGAGGAACATTGTTGTCAAACTAGACTATTTACAGGAGGAACATTGTTGTCAAACTAGACTATTTACAGGAGGAACAATGTTGTCAAACTACTAGACTATTTACAGGAGGAACATTGTTGTCAAACTAGACTATTTACAGGAGGAACAGTGTTGTCAAACTGGACTATTTACAGGAGGAACATTGTTGTCAAACTAGACTATTCACAGGAGGAACATTGTTGTCAAACTGGACTATTTACAGGAGGAACAGTGTTGTCAAACTAGACTATTTACAGGAGGAACATTGTTGTCAAACTAGACTATTTACAGGAGGAACAATGTTGTCAAACTACTAGACTATTTACAGGAGGAACATTGTTGTCAAACTAGACTATTTACAGGAGGAACATTGTTGTCAAACAAGACTATTTACAGGAAGAACATTGTTGTTAAACTAGACAATTACAGGAGGAACAGTGTTGTCAAACTAGACTATTTACAGGAGGAACAGTGTTGTCAAACTAGACTATTTACAGGAGGAACAGTGTTGTCAAACTAGACTATTTACAGGAGGAACAGTGTTGTCAAACTCGACTATTTACAGGAGGAACAATATTGTCAAACTACGAGACTATTTACAAGAGGAACATTATTGTCAAACTAGACTATTTACATGAGGAACATTGTTGTCAAACTAGACTATTTACAGGAAGAACATTGTTGTCAAACTAGACAATTACAGGAAGAACATTGTTGTCAAACTAAACTATTTACAGGAGGAACAGTGTTGTCAAACTAGACTATTTACAGGAAGAACATTGTTGTCAAACTAGACTCTTTACAGGAAGAACATTGTTGTCAAACTAGAATATTTACAGGAGGAACATTGTTGACAAACTAGACTATTTACAGGAGGAACATTGTTGTCAAACTAGACTATTTACAGGAGGAACATTGTTGTCAAACTAGACTATTTACAGGAAGAACATTGTTGTCAAACTAGACATTTACAGGAGGAACATTGTTGTCAAACTAGACTATTTACAGGAGGAACAGTGTTGTCAAACTAGACTATTTACAGGAGGAACATTGTTGTCAAACTAGACTATTTACAGGAGGAACAATGTTGTCAAACTACGAGACTATTTACAGGAGGAACATTGTTGTCAAAATAGACTATTTACAGGAGGAACATTGTTGTCAAACTAGACTATTTACAGGAAGAACATTGTTGTCAAACTAGACAATTACAGGAGGAACATTGTTGTCAAACTAGACTATTTACAGGAGGAACAGTGTTGTCAAATTAGGCTATTTACAGGAGGAACAGTGTTGTCAAACTAGACAATTACAGGAGGAACATTGTTGTCAAACTAGACTATTTACAGGAGGAACAGTGTTGTCAAATTAGGCTATTTACAGGAGGAACAGTGTTGTCAAACGAGACAATTACAGGAGGAACATTGTTGTCAAACTAGACAATTACAGGAGGAACATTGTTGTCAAACTAGACAATTACAGGAGGAACATTGTTGTCAAACTAGACAATTACAGGAGGAACAATGTTGTCAAACTACTAGACTATTTACAGGAGGAACATTGTTGTCAAACTAGACTATTTACAGGAGGAACAGTGTTGTCAAACTGGACTATTTACAGGAGGAACATTTTGTCAAACTAGACTATTTACAGGAGGAACAATGTTGTCAAACTACGAGACTATATACAGGAGGAACATTGTTGTCAAACTAGACTATTTACAGGAGGAACAGTGTTGTCAAAATAGACTATTTACAGGAGGAACATTGTTGTCAAACTAGACTATTTACAGGAGGAACATTGTTGTCAAACTACGAGACTATTTACAGGAGGAACATTGTTGTCAAACTACGAGACTATTTACAGGAGGAACATTGTTGTCAAACTAGACTATTTACAGGAGGAACATTGTTGTCAAACTAGACTATTTACAGGAGGAACATTGTTGTCAAACTAGACTATTTACAGGAAGAACATTGTTGTCAAACTAGACAATTATAGGAGGAACATTGTTGTCAAACTAGACTATTTACAGGAGGAACAATGTTGTCAAACTAGACAATTACAGGATGAACAATGTTGTCAAACTAGACAATTACAGGCTAAACAGTGTTGTCAAACGAGACAATTACAGGAGGAACAGTGTTATCAAACCAAACTATTTACAGGAGGAACAATGTTGTCAAACTAGACAATTACAGGAGGAACAGTGTTGTCAAACTAGACTATTTACAGGAGAAACAGTGTTGTCAAACGAGACTATTTACAGGAGGAACATTGTTGTCAAACTAGACTATTTACAGGAGGGAATAATGTTGTCAAACGAGACTATTTACAGGGGGAACAGTGTTGTCAAACTAGACTATTTACAGGAGGAACAGTGTTGTCAAACTAGACTATTTACAGGATGAACAATGTTGTCAAACGAGACAATTACAGGATGAACAGTGTTATCAAACTAGTCTATTTACAGGAGGAACAATATTGTCAAACTAGACAATTACAGGAGGAACAGTGTTGTCAAACGAGACTATTTACAGGAGGAACAGTGTTGTCAAACTAGACTATTTACAGGAGGAACAGTGTTGTCAAACTAGGCTATTTACAGGAGGAACATTGTTGTCAAACTAGACTATTTACAGGAGGAACAGTGTTGTCAAACTAGACTATTTAAAGGAGGAACAGTGTTGTCAAACTAGACTATTTACAGGAGGAACATTGTTGTCAAACTATACAATTACAGGAGGAACATTGTTGTCAAACTAGACAATTACAGGAGGAACAGTGTTATCAAACTAGACAATGACAGGAGGAACATTGTTGTCAAACTAGACAATTACAGGAGGAACAGTGTTGTCAAACTAGACAATTACAGGAGGAAC
The DNA here is from genome assembly GCF_964187855.1 of Myxine glutinosa. NCBI lineage: Eukaryota > Metazoa > Chordata > Myxini > Myxiniformes > Myxinidae > Myxine > Myxine glutinosa. The sequence goes on along the minus strand of NC_136261.1, from coordinate 355,082,245 downwards.
ATTGTTGTCAAACTAGACAATTACAGGAGGAACAGTGTTGTCAAACTAGACAATTACAGGAGGAACAATGTTGTCAAACTACGAGACTATTTACAGGAGGAACATTGTTGTCAAACTAGACTATTTACAGGAGGAACAATGTTGTCAAACTAGACAATTACAGGATGAACAATGTTGTCAAACTAGACAATTACAGGCTAAACAGTGTTGTCAAACGAGACAATTACAGGAGGAACAGTGTTATCAAACCAGACTATTTACAGGAGGAACAATGTTGTCAAACTAGACAATTACAGGAGGAACAGTGTTGTCAAACTAGACTATTTACAGGAGAAACAGTGTTGTCAAACGAGACTATTTACAGGAGGAACATTGTTGTCAAACTAGACTATTTACAGGAGGGAATAATGTTGTCAAACGAGACTATTTACAGGGGGAACAGTGTTGTCAAACTAGACTATTTACAGGAGGAACAGTGTTGTCAAACTAGACTATTTACAGGATGAACAATGTTGTCAAACGAGACAATTACAGGATGAACAGTGTTATCAAACTAGTCTATTTACAGGAGGAACAATATTGTCAAACTAGACAATTACAGGAGGAACAGTGTTGTCAAACGAGACTATTTACAGGAGGAACAGTGTTGTCAAACTAGACTATTTACAGGAGGAACAGTGTTGTCAAACTAGGCTATTTACAGGAGGAACATTGTTGTCAAACTAGACTATTTACAGGAGGAACAGTGTTGTCAAACTAGACTATTTAAAGGAGGAACAGTGTTGTCAAACTAGACTATTTACAGGAGGAACATTGTTGTCAAACTATACAATTACAGGAGGAACATTGTTGTCAAACTAGACAATTACAGGAGGAACAGTGTTATCAAACTAGACAATGACAGGAGGAACATTGTTGTCAAACTAGACAATTACAGGAGGAACAGTGTTGTCAAACTAGACAATTACAGGAGGAACATTGTTGTCAAACTAGACAATTACAGGAGGAACAGTGTTGTCAAACTAGACAATTACAGGAGGAACAATGTTGTCAAACTACGAGACTATTTACAGGAGGAACATTGTTGTCAAACTAGACTATTTACAGGAGGAACAGTGTTGTCAGACTGGACTATTTACAGGAGGAACATTGTTGTCAAACTAGACTATTTACAGGAGGAACATTGTTGTCAAACTAGACTATTTACAGGAGGAACAATGTTGTCAAACTACGAGACTATTTACAGGAGGAACATTGTTGTCAAACTAGACAATTACAGGAGGAACAGTGTTGTCAAACTAGACTATTTACAGGAGAAACAGTGTTGTCAAACGAGACTATTTACAGGAGGAACATTGTTGTCAAACTAGACTATTTACAGGAGGGAATAATGTTGTCAAACGAGACTATTTACAGGGGGAACAGTGTTGTCAAACTAGACTATTTACAGGAGGAACAGTGTTGTCAAACTAGACTATTTACAGGATGAACAATGTTGTCAAACGAGACAATTACAGGATGAACAGTGTTATCAAACTAGTCTATTTACAGGAGGAACAATATTGTCAAACTAGACAATTACAGGAGGAACAGTGTTGTCAAACGAGACTATTTACAGGAGGAACAGTGTTGTCAAACTAGACTATTTACAGGAGGAACAGTGTTGTCAAACTAGGCTATTTACAGGAGGAACATTGTTGTCAAACTAGACTATTTACAGGAGGAACAGTGTTGTCAAACTGGACTATTTAAAGGAGGAACAGTGTTGTCAAACTAGACTATTTACAGGAGGAACATTGTTGTCAAACTATACAATTACAGGAGGAACATTGTTGTCAAACTAGACAATTACAGGAGGAACAGTGTTATCAAACTAGACAATGACAGGAGGAACATTGTTGTCAAACTAGACAATTACAGGAGGAACAGTGTTGTCAAACTAGACAATTACAGGAGGAACATTGTTGTCAAACTAGACAATTACAGGAGGAACAGTGTTGTCAAACTAGACAATTACAGGAGGAACAATGTTGTCAAACTACGAGACTATTTACAGGAGGAACATTGTTGTCAAACTAGACTATTTACAGGAGGAACAGTGTTGTCAGACTGGACTATTTACAGGAGGAACATTGTTGTCAAACTAGACTATTTACAGGAGGAACATTGTTGTCAAACTAGACTATTTACAGGAGGAACAATGTTGTCAAACTACGAGACTATTTACAGGAGGAACATTGTTGTCAAACTAGACTATTTACAGGAGGAACATTGTTGTCAAACTGGACTATTTACAGGAGGAACAGTGTTGTCAAACTAGACTATTTACAGGAGGAACATTGTTGTCAAACTAGACTATTTACAGGAGGAACATTGTTGTCAAACTACGAGACTATTTACAGGAGGAACATTGTTGTCAAACTAGACTATTTACAGGAGGAACATTGTTGTCAAACTAGACTATTTACAGGAGGAACATTGTTGTCAAACTAGACAATTACAGGATGAACATTGTTGTCAAACTAGACTATTTACAGGAGGAACAGTGTTGTCAAACTAGACGATTTACAGGAGGAACAGTGTTGTCAAACTAGACTATTTGCAGGAGGAACAATGTTGTCAAACTACGAGACTATTTACAGGAGGAACATTGTTGTCAAACTAGACTATTTACAGGAGGAACATTGTTGTCAAACTAGACTATTTACAGGAGGAACATTGTTGTCAAACTAGACTATTTACAGGAAGAACATTGTTGTCAAACTAGACATTTACAGGAGGAACATTGTTGTCAAACTAGACTATTTACAGGAGGAACAGTGTTGTCAAACTAGACTATTTACCGGAGGAACATTGTTGTCAAACTAGACTATTTACAGGAGGAACATTGTTGTCAAACTAGACTATTTACAGGAGGGAATAATGTTATCAAACTAGACTATTTACAGGAGGAACAGTGTTGTCAAACTAGACTATTTACAGGAGGAACAATGTTGTCCAACAAGACTATTTACAGGAGGAACAGTTTTGTCAAACTAGACTATTTACAGGAGGAACATTGTTGTCAAACTAGCCAATTACAGGAGGAACAGTGTTTTTAAACTAGACTATTTACAGGAGGAACAATGTTGTCAAACTAGACAATTACAGGAAGAACATTGTTGTCAAACTAATCTATTTACAGGAGGAACAGTGTTGTCAAACTAGACTATTTACAGGAGGAACATTGTTGTCAAACTAGACTATTTACAGGAAGAACATTGTTGTCAAACTAGACAATTACAGGAGGAACAATGTTGTCAAACTACTAGACTATTTACAGGAGGAACATTGTTGTCAAACTAGACTATTTACAGGAGGAACAGTGTTGTCAAACTGGACTATTTACAGGAGGAACATTGTTGTCAAACTAGACTATTTACACGAGGAACATTGTTGTCAAACTAGACTATTTACAGGGGAAACATTTTGTCAAACTAGACTATTTACAGGAGGAACAATGTTGTCAAACTACGAGACTATATACAGGAGGAACATTGTTGTCAAACTAGACTATTTACAGGAGGAACAGTGTTGTCAAAATAGACTATTTACAGGAGGAACATTGTTGTCAAACTAGACTATTTACAGGAGGAACATTGTTGTCAAACTACGAGACTATTTACAGGAGGAACATTGTTGTCAAACTAGACTATTTACAGGAGGAACATTTTTGTCAAACTAGACTATTTACAGGAGGAACATTGTTGTCAAACTAGACTATTTACAGGAAGAACATTGTTGTCAAACTAGACAATTATAGGAGGAACATTGTTGTCAAACTAGACTATTTACAGGAGGAACAATGTTGTCAAACTAGACAATTACAGGATGAACAATGTTGTCAAACTAGACAATTACAGGCTAAACAGTGTTGTCAAACGAGACAATTACAGGAGGAACAGTGTTATCAAACCAGACTATTTACAGGAGGAACAATGTTGTCAAACTAGACAATTACAGGAGGAACAGTGTTGTCAAACTAGACTATTTACAGGAGAAACAGTGTTGTCAAACGAGACTATTTACAGGAGGAACATTGTTGTCAAACTAGACTATTTACAGGAGGGAATAATGTTGTCAAACGAGACTATTTACAGGGGGAACAGTGTTGTCAAACTAGACTATTTACAGGAGGAACATTGTTGTCAAACTGGACTATTTACAGGAGGAACAGTGTTGTCAAACTAGACTATTTACAGGAGGAACATTGTTGTCAAACTAGACTATTTACAGGAGGAACATTGTTGTCAAACTACGAGACTATTTACAGGAGGAACATTGTTGTCAAACTAGACTATTTACAGGAGGAACATTGTTGTCAAACTAGACTATTTACAGGAGGAACATTGTTGTCAAACTAGACAATTACAGGAGGAACATTGTTGTCAAACTAGACTATTTACAGGAGGAACAGTGTTGTCAAACTAGACGATTTACAGGAGGAACAGTGTTGTCAAACTAGACTATTTACAGGAGGAACAATGTTGTCAAACTACGAGACTATTTACAGGAGGAACATTGTTGTCAAACTAGACTATTTACAGGAGGAACATTGTTGTCAAACTAGACTATTTACAGGAGGAACATTGTTGTCAAACTAGACTATTTACAGGAAGAACATTGTTGTCAAACTAGACATTTACAGGAGGAACATTGTTGTCAAACTAGACTATTTACAGGAGGAACAGTGTTGTCAAACTAGACTATTTACCGGAGGAACATTGTTGTCAAACTAGACTATTTACAGGAGGAACATTGTTGTCAAACTAGACTATTTACAGGAGGGAATAATGTTATCAAATTAGACTATTTACAGGAGGAACAGTGTTGTCAAACTAGACTATTTACAGGAGGAACAATGTTGTCCAACAAGACTATTTACAGGAGGAACAGTTTTGTCAAACTAGACTATTTACAGGAGGAACATTGTTGTCAAACTAGCCAATTACAGGAGGAACAGTGTTTTTAAACTAGACTATTTACAGGAGGAACAATGTTGTCAAACTAGACAATTACAGGAAGAACATTGTTGTCAAACTGGACTATTTACAGGAGGAACATTGTTGTCAAACTAGACTATTTACAGGAGGAACATTGTTGTCAAACTAGACTATTTACAGGAGGAACAATGTTGTCAAACTACGAGACTATTTACAGGAGGAACATTGTTGTCAAATTAGACTATTTACAGGAGGAACATTGTTGTCAAACTGGACTATTTACAGGAGGAACAGTGTTGTCAAACTAGACTATTTACATGAGGAACATTGTTGTCAAACTAGACTATTTAGAGGAGGAATATTGTTGTCAAACTACGAGACTATTTACAGGAGGAACATTGTTGTCAAACTAGACTATTTACAGGAGGAACATTGTTGTCAAACTAGACTATTTACAGGAGGAACATTGTTGTCAAACTAGACTATTTACAGGAGGAACATTGTTGTCAAACTAGACTATTTACAGGAAGAACATTGTTGTCAAACTAGACTAATTACAGGAGGAACATTGTTGTCAAACTAGACTATTTACAGGAGGAACAGTGTTGTCAAACTAGACTATTTACAGGAGGAACAGTGTTGTCAAACTAGACTATTTGCAGGAGGAACAATGTTGTCAAACTACGAGACTATTTACAGGAGGAACATTGTTGTCAAACTAGAATATTTACAGGAGGAACATTGTTGTCAAACTAGACTATTTACAGGAGGAACATTGTTGACAAACTAGACTATTTACAGGAGGAATATTGTTGTCAAACTAGACTATTTACAGGAGGAACATTGTTGTCAAACTAGACTATTTACAGGAAGTACATTGTTGTCAAACTAGACATTTACAGGAGGAACATTGTTGTCAAACTAGACTATTTACAGGAGGAACAGTGTTGTCAAACTAGACTATTTACAGGAGGAACATTGTTGTCAAACTAGACTATTTACAGGAGGAACAATGTTGTCAAACTACGAGACTATTTACAGGAGGAACATTGTTGTCAAACAAGACTATTTACAGGAGGAACATTGTTGTCAAACTAGACTATTTACAGGAAGAACATTGTTGTCAAACTAGACAATTACAGGAAGAACATTGTTGTCAAACTAAACTATTTACAGGAGGAACAGTGTTGTCAAACCAGACTATTTACAGGAGGAACAGTGTTGTCAAACTAGACTATTTACAGGAAGAACATTGTTGTCAAACTAGACAATTACAGGAGGAACAATGTTGTCAAACTACTAGACTATTTACAGGAGGAACATTGTTGTCAAACTAGACTATTTATAGGAGGAACAGTGTTGTTAAACTGGACTATTTACAGGAGGAACATTGTTGTCAAACTAGACTATTTACAGGAGGAACATTGTTGTCAAACTAGACTATTTACAGGAGGAACAATGTTGTCAAACTACGAGACTATTTACAGGAGGAACATTGTTGTCAAACTAGACAATTACAGGAGGAACAGTGTTGTCAAACTAGACTATTTACAGGAGAAACAGTGTTGTCAAACGAGACTATTTACAGGAGGAACATTGTTGTCAAACTAGACTATTTACAGGAGGGAATAATGTTGTCAAACGAGACTATTTACAGGGGGAACAGTGTTGTCAAACTAGACTATTTACAGGAGGAACAGTGTTGTCAAACTAGACTATTTACAGGATGAACAATGTTGTCAAACGAGACAATTACAGGATGAACAGTGTTATCAAACTAGTCTATTTACAGGAGGAACAATATTGTCAAACTAGACAATTACAGGAGGAACAGTGTTGTCAAACGAGACTATTTACAGGAGGAACAGTGTTGTCAAACTAGACTATTTACAGGAGGAACAGTGTTGTCAAACTAGGCTATTTACAGGAGGAACATTGTTGTCAAACTAGACTATTTACAGGAGGAACAGTGTTGTCAAACTAGACTATTTAAAGGAGGAACAGTGTTGTCAAACTAGACTATTTACAGGAGGAACATTGTTGTCAAACTATACAATTACAGGAGGAACATTGTTGTCAAACTAGACAATTACAGGAGGAACAGTGTTATCAAACTAGACAATGACAGGAGGAACATTGTTGTCAAACTAGACAATTACAGGAGGAACAGTGTTGTCAAACTAGACAATTACAGGAGGAACATTGTTGTCAAACTAGACAATTACAGGAGGAACAGTGTTGTCAAACTAGACAATTACAGGAGGAACAATGTTGTCAAACTACGAGACTATTTACAGGAGGAACATTGTTGTCAAACTAGACTATTTACAGGAGGAACAGTGTTGTCAGACTGGACTATTTACAGGAGGAACATTGTTGTCAAACTAGACTATTTACAGGAGGAACATTGTTGTCAAACTAGACTATTTACAGGAGGAACAATGTTGTCAAACTACGAGACTATTTACAGGAGGAACATTGTTGTCAAACTAGACTATTTACAGGAGGAACATTGTTGTCAAACTGGACTATTTACAGGAGGAACAGTGTTGTCAAACTAGACTATTTACAGGAGGAACATTGTTGTCAAACTAGACTATTTACAGGAGGAACATTGTTGTCAAACTACGAGACTATTTACAGGAGGAACATTGTTGTCAAACTAGACTATTTACAGGAGGAACATTGTTGTCAAACTAGACTATTTACAGGAGGAACATTGTTGTCAAACTAGACAATTACAGGATGAACATTGTTGTCAAACTAGACTATTTACAGGAGGAACAGTGTTGTCAAACTAGACGATTTACAGGAGGAACAGTGTTGTCAAACTAGACTATTTGCAGGAGGAACAATGTTGTCAAACTACGAGACTATTTACAGGAGGAACATTGTTGTCAAACTAGACTATTTACAGGAGGAACATTGTTGTCAAACTAGACTATTTACAGGAGGAACATTGTTGTCAAACTAGACTATTTACAGGAAGAACATTGTTGTCAAACTAGACATTTACAGGAGGAACATTGTTGTCAAACTAGACTATTTACAGGAGGAACAGTGTTGTCAAACTAGACTATTTACCGGAGGAACATTGTTGTCAAACTAGACTATTTACAGGAGGAACATTGTTGTCAAACTAGACTATTTACAGGAGGGAATAATGTTATCAAACTAGACTATTTACAGGAGGAACAGTGTTGTCAAACTAGACTATTTACAGGAGGAACAATGTTGTCCAACAAGACTATTTACAGGAGGAACAGTTTTGTCAAACTAGACTATTTACAGGAGGAACATTGTTGTCAAACTAGCCAATTACAGGAGGAACAGTGTTTTTAAACTAGACTATTTACAGGAGGAACAATGTTGTCAAACTAGACAATTACAGGAAGAACATTGTTGTCAAACTAATCTATTTACAGGAGGAACAGTGTTGTCAAACTAGACTATTTACAGGAGGAACATTGTTGTCAAACTAGACTATTTACAGGAAGAACATTGTTGTCAAACTAGACAATTACAGGAGGAACAATGTTGTCAAACTACTAGACTATTTACAGGAGGAACATTGTTGTCAAACTAGACTATTTACAGGAGGAACAGTGTTGTCAAACTGGACTATTTACAGGAGGAACATTGTTGTCAAACTAGACTATTTACACGAGGAACATTGTTGTCAAACTAGACTATTTACAGGGGAAACATTTTGTCAAACTAGACTATTTACAGGAGGAACAATGTTGTCAAACTACGAGACTATATACAGGAGGAACATTGTTGTCAAACTAGACTATTTACAGGAGGAACAGTGTTGTCAAAATAGACTATTTACAGGAGGAACATTGTTGTCAAACTAGACTATTTACAGGAGGAACATTGTTGTCAAACTACGAGACTATTTACAGGAGGAACATTGTTGTCAAACTAGACTATTTACAGGAGGAACATTTTTGTCAAACTAGACTATTTACAGGAGGAACATTGTTGTCAAACTAGACTATTTACAGGAAGAACATTGTTGTCAAACTAGACAATTATAGGAGGAACATTGTTGTCAAACTAGACTATTTACAGGAGGAACAATGTTGTCAAACTAGACAATTACAGGATGAACAATGTTGTCAAACGAGACAATTACAGGCTAAACAGTGTTGTCAAACGAGACAATTACAGGAGGAACAGTGTTATCAAACCAGACTATTTACAGGAGGAACAATGTTGTCAAACTAGACAATTACAGGAGGAACAGTGTTGTCAAACTAGACTATTTACAGGAGAAACAGTGTTGTCAAACGAGACTATTTACAGGAGGAACATTGTTGTCAAACTAGACTATTTACAGGAGGGAATAATGTTGTCAAACGAGACTATTTACAGGGGGAACAGTGTTGTCAAACTAGACTATTTACAGGAGGAACATTGTTGTCAAACTGGACTATTTACAGGAGGAACAGTGTTGTCAAACTAGACTATTTACAGGAGGAACATTGTTGTCAAACTAGACTATTTACAGGAGGAACATTGTTGTCAAACTACGAGACTATTTACAGGAGGAACATTGTTGTCAAACTAGACTATTTACAGGAGGAACATTGTTGTCAAACTAGACTATTTACAGGAGGAACATTGTTGTCAAACTAGACAATTACAGGAGGAACATTGTTGTCAAACTAGACTATTTACAGGAGGAACAGTGTTGTCAAACTAGACGATTTACAGGAGGAACAGTGTTGTCAAACTAGACTATTTACAGGAGGAACAATGTTGTCAAACTACGAGACTATTTACAGGAGGAACATTGTTGTCAAACTAGACTATTTACAGGAGGAACATTGTTGTCAAACTAGACTATTTACAGGAAGAACATTGTTGTCAAACTAGACATTTACAGGAGGAACATTGTTGTCAAACTAGACTATTTACAGGAGGAACAGTGTTGTCAAACTAGACTATTTACCGGAGGAACATTGTTGTCAAACTAGACTATTTACAGGAGGAACATTGTTGTCAAACTAGACTATTTACAGGAGGGAATAATGTTATCAAACTAGACTATTTACAGGAGGAACAGTGTTGTCAAACTAGACTATTTACAGGAGGAACAATGTTGTCCAACAAGACTATTTACAGGAGGAACAGTTTTGTCAAACTAGACTATTTACAGGAGGAACATTGTTGTCAAACTAGCCAATTACAGGAGGAACAGTGTTTTTAAACTAGACTATTTACAGGAGGAACAATGTTGTCAAACTAGACAATTACAGGAAGAACATTGTTGTCAAACTGGACTATTTACAGGAGGAACATTGTTGTCAAACTAGACTATTTACAGGAGGAACATTGTTGTCAAACTAGACTATTTACAGGAGGAACAATGTTGTCAAACTACGAGACTATTTACAGGAGGAACATTGTTGTCAAACTAGACTATTTACAGGAGGAACAGTGTTGTCAAACTAGACTATTTACAGGAGGAACAGTGTTGTCAAACTAGACTATTTGCAGGAGGAACAATGTTGTCAAACTACGAGACTATTTACAGGAGGAACATTGTTGTCAAACTAGAATATTTACAGGAGGAACATTGTTGTCAAACTAGACTATTTACAGGAGGAACATTGTTGACAAACTAGACTATTTACAGGAGGAATATTGTTGTCAAACTAGACTATTTACAGGAGGAACATTGTTGTCAAACTAGACTATTTACAGGAAGTACATTGTTGTCAAACTAGACATTTACAGGAGGAACATTGTTGTCAAACTAGACTATTTACAGGAGGAACAGTGTTGTCAAACTAGACTATTTACAGGAGGAACATTGTTGTCAAACTAGACTATTTACAGGAGGAACAATGTTGTCAAACTACGAGACTATTTACAGGAGGAACATTGTTGTCAAACAAGACTATTTACAGGAGGAACATTGTTGTCAAACTAGACTATTTACAGGAAGAACATTGTTGTCAAACTAGACAATTACAGGAAGAACATTGTTGTCAAACTAAACTATTTACAGGAGGAACAGTGTTGTCAAACCAGACTATTTACAGGAGGAACAGTGTTGTCAAACTAGACTATTTACAGGAAGAACATTGTTGTCAAACTAGACAATTACAGGAGGAACAATGTTGTCAAACTACTAGACTATTTACAGGAGGAACATTGTTGTCAAACTAGACTATTTATAGGAGGAACAGTGTTGTTAAACTGGACTATTTACAGGAGGAACATTGTTGTCAAACTAGACTATTTACGGGAGGAACATTGTTGTCAAACTAGACTATTTACAGGAGGAACAATGTTGTCAAACTGGACTATTTACAGGAGGAACATTGTTGTCAAACTAGACTATTTACAGGAGGAACATTGTTGTCAAACTAGACTATTTACAGGAGGAACATTGTTGTCAAACTAGACTATTTACAGGAAGAACATTGTTGTCAAACTAGACAATTACAGGAGGAACATTGTTGTCAAATTAGACTATTTACAGGAGGAACAGTGTTGTCAAACTAGACAATTACAGGATGAACATTGTTGTCAAACTAGACTATTTACAGGAGGAACAGTGTTGTCAAACTAGACGATTTACAGGAGGAACAGTGTTGTCAAACTAGACTATTTGCAGGAGGAACAATGTTGTCAAACTACGAGACTATTTACAGGAGGAACATTGTTGTCAAACTAGACTATTTACAGGAGGAACATTGTTGTCAAACTAGACAATTACAGGATGAACATTGTTGTCAAACTAGTCTATTTACAGGAGGAACAGTGTTGTCAAACTAGACGATTTACAGGAGGAACAGTGTTGTCAAACTAGACTATTTGCAGGAGGAACAAAGTTGTCAAACTACGAGACTATTTACAGGAGGAACATTGTTGTCAAACTAGACTATTTACAGGAGGAACATTGTTGTCAAACTAGACTATTTACAGGAGGAACATTGTTGTCAAACTAGACTATTTACAGGAAGAACATTGTTGTCAAACTAGACATTTACAGGAGGAACATTGTTGTCAAACTAGACTATTTACAGGAGGAACAGTGTTGTCAAACTAGACTATTTACCGGAGGAACATTGTTGTCAAACTAGACTATTTACAGGAGGAACATTGTTGTCAAACTAGACTATTTACAGGAGGGAATAATGTTATCAAACTAGACTATTTACAGGAGGAACAGTGTTGTCAAACTAGACTATTTACAGGAGGAACAATGTTGTCCAACAAGACTATTTACAGGAGGAACAGTTTTGTCAAACTAGACTATTTACAGGAGGAACATTGTTGTCAAACTAGCCAATTACAGGAGGAACAGTGTTTTTAAACTAGACTATTTACAGGAGGAACAATGTTGTCAAACTAGACAATTACAGGAAGAACATTGTTGTCAAACTAATCTATTTACAGGAGGAACAGTGTTGTCAAACTAGACTATTTACAGGAGGAACATTGTTGTCAAACTAGACTATTTACAGGAAGAACATTGTTGTCAAACTAGACAATTACAGGAGGAACAATGTTGTCAAACTACTAGACTATTTACAGGAGGAACATTGTTGTCAAACTAGACTATTTACAGGAGGAACAGTGTTGTCAAACTGGACTATTTACAGGAGGAATATTGTTGTCAAACTAGACTATTTACACGAGGAACATTGTTGTCAAACTAGACTATTTACAGGGGAAACATTTTGTCAAACTAGACTATTTACAGGAGGAACAATGTTGTCAAACTACGAGACTATATACAGGAGGAACATTGTTGTCAAACTAGACTATTTACAGGAGGAACAGTGTTGTCAAAATAGACTATTTACAGGAGGAACATTGTTGTCAAACTAGACTATTTACAGGAGGAACATTGTTGTCAAACTACGAGACTATTTACAGGAGGAACATTGTTGTCAAACTAGACTATTTACAGGAGGAACATTTTTGTCAAACTAGACTATTTACAGGAGGAACATTGTTGTCAAACTAGACTATTTACAGGAAGAACATTGTTGTCAAACTAGACAATTATAGGAGGAACATTGTTGTCAAACTAGACTATTTACAGGAGGAACAATGTTGTCAAACTAGACAATTACAGGATGAACAATGTTGTCAAACTAGACAATTACAGGCTAAACAGTGTTGTCAAACGAGACAATTACAGGAGGAACAGTGTTATCAAACCAGACTATTTACAGGAGGAACAATGTTGTCAAACTAGACAATTACAGGAGGAACAGTGTTGTCAAACTAGACTATTTACAGGAGAAACAGTGTTGTCAAACGAGACTATTTACAGGAGGAACATTGTTGTCAAACTAGACTATTTACAGGAGGGAATAATGTTGTCAAACGAGACTATTTACAGGAGGAACATTGTTGTCAAACTAGACTATTTACAGGAAGAACATTGTTGTCAAACTAGACAATTACAGGAGGAACAATGTTGTCAAACTACTAGACTATTTACAGGAGGAACATTGTTGTCAAACTAGACTATTTACAGGAGGAACAGTGTTGTCAAACTGGACTATTTACAGGAGGAACATTGTTGTCAAACTAGACTATTTACACGAGGAACATTGTTGTCAAACTAGACTATTTACAGGGGAAACATTTTGTCAAACTAGACTATTTACAGGAGGAACAATGTTGTCAAACTACGAGACTATATACAGGAGGAACATTGTTGTCAAACTAGACTATTTACAGGAGGAACAGTGTTGTCAAAATAGACTATTTACAGGAGGAACATTGTTGTCAAACTAGACTATTTACAGGAGGAACATTGTTGTCAAACTACGAGACTATTTACAGGAGGAACATTGTTGTCAAACTAGACTATTTACAGGAGGAACATTTTTGTCAAACTAGACTATTTACAGGAGGAACATTGTTGTCAAACTAGACTATTTACAGGAAGAACATTGTTGTCAAACTAGACAATTATAGGAGGAACATTGTTGTCAAACTAGACTATTTACAGGAGGAACAATGTTGTCAAACTAGACAATTACAGGATGAACAATGTTGTCAAACTAGACAATTACAGGCTAAACAGTGTTGTCAAACGAGACAATTACAGGAGGAACAGTGTTATCAAACCAGACTATTTACAGGAGGAACAATGTTGTCAAACTAGACAATTACAGGAGGAACAGTGTTGTCAAACTAGACTATTTACAGGAGAAACAGTGTTGTCAAACGAGACTATTTACAGGAGGAACATTGTTGTCAAACTATACTATTTACAGGAGGGAATAATGTTGTCAAACGAGACTATTTACAGGGGGAACAGTGTTGTCAAACTAGACTATTTACAGGAGGAACATTGTTGTCAAACTGGACTATTTACAGGAGGAACAGTGTTGTCAAACTAGACTATTTACAGGAGGAACATTGTTGTCAAACTAGACTATTTACAGGAGGAACATTGTTGTCAAACTACGAGACTATTTACAGGAGGAACATTGTTGTCAAACTAGACTATTTACAGGAGGAACATTGTTGTCAAACTAGACTATTTACAGGAGGAACATTGTTGTCAAACTAGACAATTACAGGAGGAACATTGTTGTCAAACTAGACTATTTACAGGAGGAACAGTGTTGTCAAACTAGACGATTTACAGGAGGAACAGTGTTGTCAAACTAGACTATTTACAGGAGGAACAATGTTGTCAAACTACGAGACTATTTACAGGAGGAACATTGTTGTCAAACTAGACTATTTACAGGAGGAACATTGTTGTCAAACTAGACTATTTACAGGAGGAACATTGTTGTCAAACTAGACTATTTACAGGAAGAACATTGTTGTCAAACTAGACATTTACAGGAGGAACATTGTTGTCAAACTAGACTATTTACAGGAGGAACAGTGTTGTCAAACTAGACTATTTACCGGAGGAACATTGTTGTCAAACTAGACTATTTACAGGAGGAACATTGTTGTCAAACTAGACTATTTACAGGAGGGAATAATGTTATCAAACTAGACTATTTACAGGAGGAACAGTGTTGTCAAACTAGACTATTTACAGGAGGAACAATGTTGTCCAACAAGACTATTTACAGGAGGAACAGTTTTGTCAAACTAGACTATTTACAGGAGGAACATTGTTGTCAAACTAGCCAATTACAGGAGGAACAGTGTTTTTAAACTAGACTATTTACAGGAGGAACAATGTTGTCAAACTAGACAATTACAGGAAGAACATTGTTGTCAAACTGGACTATTTACAGGAGGAACATTGTTGTCAAACTAGACTATTTACAGGAGGAACATTGTTGTCAAACTAGACTATTTACAGGAGGAACAATGTTGTCAAACTACGAGACTATTTACAGGAGGAACATTGTTGTCAAATTAGACTATTTACAGGAGGAACATTGTTGTCA
Organism: Myxine glutinosa; assembly: GCF_964187855.1. Lineage (NCBI taxonomy): Eukaryota > Metazoa > Chordata > Myxini > Myxiniformes > Myxinidae > Myxine > Myxine glutinosa. The sequence continues at coordinate 355,066,857 of NC_136261.1, read as the reverse complement.
AACTAGACTATTTACAGGAGGAACATTGTTGTCAAACTAGACTATTTACAGGAGGAACAATGTTGTCAAACTAGACAATTACAGGAAGAACATTGTTGTCAAACTGGACTATTTACAGGAGGAACATTGTTGTCAAACTAGACTATTTACATGAGGAACATTGTTGTCAAACTAGACTATTTAGAGGAGGAATATTGTTGTCAAACTACGAGACTATTTACAGGAGGAACATTGTTGTCAAACTAGACTATTTACAGGAGGAACATTGTTGTCAAACTAGACTATTTACAGGAGGAACATTGTTGTCAAACTAGACTATTTACAGGAGGAACATTGTTGTCAAACTAGACTATTTACAGGAAGAACATTGTTGTCAAACTAGACTAATTACAGGAGGAACATTGTTGTCAAACTAGACTATTTACAGGAGGAACAGTGTTGTCAAACTAGACTATTTACAGGAGGAACAGTGTTGTCAAACTAGACTATTTGCAGGAGGAACAATGTTGTCAAACTACGAGACTATTTACAGGAGGAACATTGTTGTCAAACTAGAATATTTACAGGAGGAACATTGTTGTCAAACTAGACTATTTACAGGAGGAACATTGTTGACAAACTAGACTATTTACAGGAGGAATATTGTTGTCAAACTAGACTATTTACAGGAGGAACATTGTTGTCAAACTAGACTATTTACAGGAAGTACATTGTTGTCAAACTAGACATTTACAGGAGGAACATTGTTGTCAAACTAGACTATTTACAGGAGGAACAGTGTTGTCAAACTAGACTATTTACAGGAGGAACATTTTTGTCAAACTAGACTATTTACAGGAGGAACAATGTTGTCAAACTACGAGACTATTTACAGGAGGAACATTGTTGTCAAACAAGACTATTTACAGGAGGAACATTGTTGTCAAACTAGACTATTTACAGGAAGAACATTGTTGTCAAACTAGACAATTACAGGAAGAACATTGTTGTCAAACTAAACTATTTACAGGAGGAACAGTGTTGTCAAACCAGACTATTTACAGGAGGAACAGTGTTGTCAAACTAGACTATTTACAGGAAGAACATTGTTGTCAAACTAGACAATTACAGGAGGAACAATGTTGTCAAACTACTAGACTATTTACAGGAGGAACATTGTTGTCAAACTAGACTATTTATAGGAGGAACAGTGTTGTTAAACTGGACTATTTACAGGAGGAACATTGTTGTCAAACTAGACTATTTACGGGAGGAACATTGTTGTCAAACTAGACTATTTACAGGAGGAACAATGTTGTCAAACTGGACTATTTACAGGAGGAACATTGTTGTCAAACTAGACTATTTACAGGAGGAACATTGTTGTCAAACTAGACTATTTACAGGAGGAACATTGTTGTCAAACTAGACTATTTACAGGAAGAACATTGTTGTCAAACTAGACAATTACAGGAGGAACATTGTTGTCAAATTAGACTATTTACAGGAGGAACAGTGTTGTCAAACTAGACAATTACAGGATGAACATTGTTGTCAAACTAGACTATTTACAGGAGGAACAGTGTTGTCAAACTAGACTATTTGCAGGAGGAACAATGTTGTCAAACTACGAGACTATTTACAGGAGGAATATTGTTGTCAAACTAGACTATTTACACGAGGAACATTGTTGTCAAACTAGACTATTTACAGGGGAAACATTTTGTCAAACTAGACTATTTACAGGAGGAACAATGTTGTCAAACTACGAGACTATATACAGGAGGAACATTGTTGTCAAACTAGACTATTTACAGGAGGAACAGTGTTGTCAAAATAGACTATTTACAGGAGGAACATTGTTGTCAAACTAGACTATTTACAGGAGGAACATTGTTGTCAAACTACGAGACTATTTACAGGAGGAACATTGTTGTCAAACTAGACTATTTACAGGAGGAACATTTTTGTCAAACTAGACTATTTACAGGAGGAACATTGTTGTCAAACTAGACTATTTACAGGAAGAACATTGTTGTCAAACTAGACAATTATAGGAGGAACATTGTTGTCAAACTAGACTATTTACAGGAGGAACAATGTTGTCAAACTAGACAATTACAGGATGAACAATGTTGTCAAACTAGACAATTACAGGCTAAACAGTGTTGTCAAACGAGACAATTACAGGAGGAACAGTGTTATCAAACCAGACTATTTACAGGAGGAACAATGTTGTCAAACTAGACAATTACAGGAGGAACAGTGTTGTCAAACTAGACTATTTACAGGAGAAACAGTGTTGTCAAACGAGACTATTTACAGGAGGAACATTGTTGTCAAACTAGACTATTTACAGGAGGGAATAATGTTGTCAAACGAGACTATTTACAGGAGGAACATTGTTGTCAAACTAGACTATTTACAGGAAGAACATTGTTGTCAAACTAGACAATTACAGGAGGAACAATGTTGTCAAACTACTAGACTATTTACAGGAGGAACATTGTTGTCAAACTAGACTATTTACAGGAGGAACAGTGTTGTCAAACTGGACTATTTACAGGAGGAACATTGTTGTCAAACTAGACTATTTACACGAGGAACATTGTTGTCAAACTAGACTATTTACAGGGGAAACATTTTGTCAAACTAGACTATTTACAGGAGGAACAATGTTGTCAAACTACGAGACTATATACAGGAGGAACATTGTTGTCAAACTAGACTATTTACAGGAGGAACAGTGTTGTCAAAATAGACTATTTACAGGAGGAACATTGTTGTCAAACTAGACTATTTACAGGAGGAACATTGTTGTCAAACTACGAGACTATTTACAGGAGGAACATTGTTGTCAAACTAGACTATTTACAGGAGGAACATTTTTGTCAAACTAGACTATTTACAGGAGGAACATTGTTGTCAAACTAGACTATTTACAGGAAGAACATTGTTGTCAAACTAGACAATTATAGGAGGAACATTGTTGTCAAACTAGACTATTTACAGGAGGAACAATGTTGTCAAACTAGACAATTACAGGATGAACAATGTTGTCAAACTAGACAATTACAGGCTAAACAGTGTTGTCAAACGAGACAATTACAGGAGGAACAGTGTTATCAAACCAGACTATTTACAGGAGGAACAATGTTGTCAAACTAGACAATTACAGGAGGAACAGTGTTGTCAAACTAGACTATTTACAGGAGAAACAGTGTTGTCAAACGAGACTATTTACAGGAGGAACATTGTTGTCAAACTATACTATTTACAGGAGGGAATAATGTTGTCAAACGAGACTATTTACAGGGGGAACAGTGTTGTCAAACTAGACTATTTACAGGAGGAACATTGTTGTCAAACTGGACTATTTACAGGAGGAACAGTGTTGTCAAACTAGACTATTTACAGGAGGAACATTGTTGTCAAACTAGACTATTTACAGGAGGAACATTGTTGTCAAACTACGAGACTATTTACAGGAGGAACATTGTTGTCAAACTAGACTATTTACAGGAGGAACATTGTTGTCAAACTAGACTATTTACAGGAGGAACATTGTTGTCAAACTAGACAATTACAGGAGGAACATTGTTGTCAAACTAGACTATTTACAGGAGGAACAGTGTTGTCAAACTAGACGATTTACAGGAGGAACAGTGTTGTCAAACTAGACTATTTACAGGAGGAACAATGTTGTCAAACTACGAGACTATTTACAGGAGGAACATTGTTGTCAAACTAGACTATTTACAGGAGGAACATTGTTGTCAAACTAGACTATTTACAGGAGGAACATTGTTGTCAAACTAGACTATTTACAGGAAGAACATTGTTGTCAAACTAGACATTTACAGGAGGAACATTGTTGTCAAACTAGACTATTTACAGGAGGAACAGTGTTGTCAAACTAGACTATTTACCGGAGGAACATTGTTGTCAAACTAGACTATTTACAGGAGGAACATTGTTGTCAAACTAGACTATTTACAGGAGGGAATAATGTTATCAAACTAGACTATTTACAGGAGGAACAGTGTTGTCAAACTAGAATATTTACAGGAGGAACAATGTTGTCCAACAAGACTATTTACAGGAGGAACAGTTTTGTCAAACTAGACTATTTACAGGAGGAACATTGTTGTCAAACTAGCCAATTACAGGAGGAACAGTGTTTTTAAACTAGACTATTTACAGGAGGAACAATGTTGTCAAACTAGACAATTACAGGAAGAACATTGTTGTCAAACTGGACTATTTACAGGAGGAACATTGTTGTCAAACTAGACTATTTACAGGAGGAACATTGTTGTCAAACTAGACTATTTACAGGAGGAACAATGTTGTCAAACTACGAGACTATTTACAGGAGGAACATTGTTGTCAAATTAGACTATTTACAGGAGGAACATTGTTGTCAAACTAGACTATTTACAGGAGGAACATTGTTGTCAAACTAGACTATTTACAGGAGGAACAATGTTGTCAAACTAGACAATTACAGGAAGAACATTGTTGTCAAACTGGACTATTTACAGGAGGAACATTGTTGTCAAACTAGACTATTTACATGAGGAACATTGTTGTCAAACTAGACTATTTAGAGGAGGAATATTGTTGTCAAACTACGAGACTATTTACAGGAGGAACATTGTTGTCAAACTAGACTATTTACAGGAGGAACATTGTTGTCAAACTAGACTATTTACAGGAGGAACATTGTTGTCAAACTAGACTATTTACAGGAGGAACATTGTTGTCAAACTAGACTATTTACAGGAAGAACATTGTTGTCAAACTAGACTAATTACAGGAGGAACATTGTTGTCAAACTAGACTATTTACAGGAGGAACAGTGTTGTCAAACTAGACTATTTACAGGAGGAACAGTGTTGTCAAACTAGACTATTTGCAGGAGGAACAATGTTGTCAAACTACGAGACTATTTACAGGAGGAACATTGTTGTCAAACTAGAATATTTACAGGAGGAACATTGTTGTCAAACTAGACTATTTACAGGAGGAACATTGTTGACAAACTAGACTATTTACAGGAGGAATATTGTTGTCAAACTAGACTATTTACAGGAGGAACATTGTTGTCAAACTAGACTATTTACAGGAAGTACATTGTTGTCAAACTAGACATTTACAGGAGGAACATTGTTGTCAAACTAGACTATTTACAGGAGGAACAGTGTTGTCAAACTAGACTATTTACAGGAGGAACATTGTTGTCAAACTAGACTATTTACAGGAGGAACAATGTTGTCAAACTACGAGACTATTTACAGGAGGAACATTGTTGTCAAACAAGACTATTTACAGGAGGAACATTGTTGTCAAACTAGACTATTTACAGGAAGAACATTGTTGTCAAACTAGACAATTACAGGAAGAACATTGTTGTCAAACTAAACTATTTACAGGAGGAACAGTGTTGTCAAACCAGACTATTTACAGGAGGAACAGTGTTGTCAAACTAGACTATTTACAGGAAGAACATTGTTGTCAAACTAGACAATTACAGGAGGAACAATGTTGTCAAACTACTAGACTATTTACAGGAGGAACATTGTTGTCAAACTAGACTATTTATAGGAGGAACAGTGTTGTTAAACTGGACTATTTACAGGAGGAACATTGTTGTCAAACTAGACTATTTACGGGAGGAACATTGTTGTCAAACTAGACTATTTACAGGAGGAACAATGTTGTCAAACTGGACTATTTACAGGAGGAACATTGTTGTCAAACTAGACTATTTACAGGAGGAACATTGTTGTCAAACTAGACTATTTACAGGAGGAACATTGTTGTCAAACTAGACTATTTACAGGAAGAACATTGTTGTCAAACTAGACAATTACAGGAGGAACATTGTTGTCAAATTAGACTATTTACAGGAGGAACAGTGTTGTCAAACTAGACAATTACAGGATGAACATTGTTGTCAAACTAGACTATTTACAGGAGGAACAGTGTTGTCAAACTAGACTATTTGCAGGAGGAACAATGTTGTCAAACTACGAGACTATTTACAGGAGGAACATTGTTGTCAAACTAGACTATTTACAGGAGGAACATTGTTGTCAAACTAGACAATTACAGGATGAACATTGTTGTCAAACTAGTCTATTTACAGGAGGAACAGTGTTGTCAAACTAGACGATTTACAGGAGGAACAGTGTTGTCAAACTAGACTATTTGCAGGAGGAACAATGTTGTCAAACTACGAGACTATTTACAGGAGGAACATTGTTGTCAAACTAGACTATTTACAGGAGGAACATTGTTGTCAAACTAGACTATTTACAGGAGGAACATTGTTGTCAAACTAGACTATTTACAGGAAGAACATTGTTGTCAAACTAGACATTTACAGGAGGAACATTGTTGTCAAACTAGACTATTTACAGGAGGAACAGTGTTGTCAAACTAGACTATTTACCGGAGGAATATTGTTGTCAAACTAGACTATTTACAGGAGGAACATTGTTGTCAAACTAGACTATTTACAGGAGGGAATAATGTTATCAAACTAGACTATTTACAGGAGGAACAGTGTTGTCAAACTAGACTATTTACAGGAGGAACAATGTTGTCCAACAAGACTATTTACAGGAGGAACAGTTTTGTCAAACTAGACTATTTACAGGAGGAACATTGTTGTCAAACTAGCCAATTACAGGAGGAACAGTGTTTTTAAACTAGACTATTTACAGGAGGAACAATGTTGTCAAACTAGACAATTACAGGAAGAACATTGTTGTCAAACTAATCTATTTACAGGAGGAACAGTGTTGTCAAACTAGACTATTTACAGGAGGAACATTGTTGTCAAACTAGACTATTTACAGGAAGAACATTGTTGTCAAACTAAACAATTACAGGAGGAACAATGTTGTCAAACTACTAGACTATTTACAGGAGGAACATTGTTGTCAAACTAGACTATTTACAGGAGGAACAGTGTTGTCAAACTGGACTATTTACAGGAGGAATATTGTTGTCAAACTAGACTATTTACACGAGGAACATTGTTGTCAAACTAGACTATTTACAGGGGAAACATTTTGTCAAACTAGACTATTTACAGGAGGAACAATGTTGTCAAACTACGAGACTATATACAGGAGGAACATTGTTGTCAAACTAGACTATTTACAGGAGGAACAGTGTTGTCAAAATAGACTATTTACAGGAGGAACATTGTTGTCAAACTAGACTATTTACAGGAGGAACATTGTTGTCAAACTACGAGACTATTTACAGGAGGAACATTGTTGTCAAACTAGACTATTTACAGGAGGAACATTTTTGTCAAACTAGACTATTTACAGGAGGAACATTGTTGTCAAACTAGACTATTTACAGGAAGAACATTGTTGTCAAACTAGACAATTATAGGAGGAACATTGTTGTCAAACTAGACTATTTACAGGAGGAACAATGTTGTCAAACTAGACAATTACAGGCTAAACAGTGTTGTCAAACGAGACAATTACAGGAGGAACAGTGTTATCAAACCAGACTATTTACAGGAGGAACAATGTTGTCAAACTAGACAATTACAGGAGGAACAGTGTTGTCAAACTAGACTATTTACAGGAGAAACAGTGTTGTCAAACGAGACTATTTACAGGAGGAACATTGTTGTCAAACTAGACTATTTACAGGAGGGAATAATGTTGTCAAACGAGACTATTTACAGGGGGAACAGTGTTGTCAAACTAGACTATTTACAGGAGGAACATTGTTGTCAAACTGGACTATTTACAGGAGGAACAGTGTTGTCAAACTAGACTATTTACAGGAGGAACATTGTTGTCAAACTAGACTATTTACAGGAGGAACATTGTTGTCAAACTACGAGACTATTTACAGGAGGAACATTGTTGTCAAACTAGACTATTTACAGGAGGAACATTGTTGTCAAACGAGACTATTTACAGGAGGAACATTGTTGTCAAACTAGACAATTACAGGAGGAACATTGTTGTCAAACTAGACTATTTACAGGAGGAACAGTGTTGTCAAACTAGACGATTTACAGGAGGAACAGTGTTGTCAAACTAGACTATTTACAGGAGGAACAATGTTGTCAAACTACGAGACTATTTACAGGAGGAACATTGTTGTCAAACTAGACTATTTACAGGAGGAACATTGTTGTCAAACTAGACTATTTACAGGAGGAACATTGTTGTCAAACTAGACTATTTACAGGAAGAACATTGTTGTCAAACTAGACATTTACAGGAGGAACATTGTTGTCAAACTAGACTATTTACAGGAGGAACAGTGTTGTCAAAGTAGACTATTTACCGGAGGAACATTGTTGTCAAACTAGACTATTTACAGGAGGAACATTGTTGTCAAACTAGACTATTTACAGGAGGGAATAATGTTATCAAACTAGACTATTTACAGGAGGAACAGTGTTGTCAAACTAGACTATTTACAGGAGGAACAATGTTGTCCAACAAGACTATTTACAGGAGGAACAGTTTTGTCAAACTAGACTATTTACAGGAGGAACATTGTTGTCAAACTAGCCAATTACAGGAGGAACAGTGTTTTTAAACTAGACTATTTACAGGAGGAACAATGTTGTCAAACTAGACAATTACAGGAAGAACATTGTTGTCAAACTAATCTATTTACAGGAGGAACAGTGTTGTCAAACTAGACTATTTACAGGAGGAACATTGTTGTCAAACTAGACTATTTACAGGAAGAACATTGTTGTCAAACTAGACAATTACAGGAGGAACAATGTTGTCAAACTACTAGACTATTTACAGGAGGAACATTGTTGTCAAACTAGACTATTTACAGGAGGAACAGTGTTGTCAAACTGGACTATTTACAGGAGGAACATTGTTGTCAAACTAGACTATTTACACGAGGAACATTTTTGTCAAACTAGACTATTTACAGGGGAAACATTTTGTCAAACTAGACTATTTACAGGAGGAACATTGTTGTCAAACTACGAGACTATTTACAGGAGGAACATTGTTGTCAAACTAGACTATTTACAGGAGGAACATTGTTGTCAAACTACGAGACTATTTACAGGAGGAACATTGTTGTCAAACTAGACTATTTACAGGAGGAACATTTTTGTCAAACTAGACTATTTACAGGAGGAACATTGTTGTCAAACTAGACTATTTACAGGAAGAACATTGTTGTCAAACTAGACAATTATAGGAGGAACATTGTTGTCAAACTAGACTATTTGCAGGAGGAACAATGTTGTCAAACTAGACAATTACAGGATGAACAATGTTGTCAAACTAGACAATTACAGGCTAAACAGTGTTGTCAAACGAGACAATTACAGGAGGAACAGTGTTATCAAACCAGACTATTTACAGGAGGAACAATGTTGTCAAACTAGACAATTACAGGAGGAACAGTGTTGTCAAACTAGACTATTTACAGGAGAAACAGTGTTGTCAAACGAGACTATTTACAGGAGGAACATTGTTGTCAAACTAGACTATTTACAGTAGGGAATAATGTTGTCAAACGAGACTATTTACAGGGGGAACAGTGTTGTCAAACTAGACTATTTACAGGAGGAACAGTGTTGTCAAACTAGACTATTTACAGGATGAACAATGTTGTCAAACTAGACTATTTACAGGAGGAACATTGTTGTCAAACTAGACTATTTACAGGAGGAACAGTGTTGTCAAACTGGACTATTTAAAGGAGGAACAGTGTTGTCAAACTAGACTATTTACAGGAGGAACATTGTTGTCAAACTAGACAATTACAGGAGGAACATTGTTGTCAAACTAGACAATTACAGGAGGAACAGTGTTATCAAACTAGACAATGACAGGAGGAACATTGTTGTCAAACTAGACAATTACAGGAGGAACAGTGTTGTCAAACTAGACAATTACAGGAGGAACATTGTTGTCAAACTAGACAATTACAGGAGGAACAGTGTTGTCAAACTAGACAATTACAGGAGGAACAATGTTGTCAAACTACGAGACTATTTACAGGAGGAACATTGTTGTCAAACTAGACTATTTACAGGAGGAACAGTGTTGTCAAACTGGACTATTTACAGGAGGAACATTGTTGTCAAACTAGACTATTTACAGGAGGAACATTGTTGTCAAACTAGACTATTTACAGGAGGAACAATGTTGTCAAACTACGAGACTATTTACAGGAGGAACAATGTTGTCAAACTGGACTATTTACAGGAGGAACAGTGTTGTCAAACTAGACTATTTACAGGAGGAACATTGTTGTCAAACTAGACTATTTACAGGAGGAACATTGTTGTCAAACTACGAGACTATTTACAGGAGGAACATTGTTGTCAAACTAGACTATTTACAGGAGGAACATTGTTGTCAAACTAGACTATTTACAGGAGGAACATTGTTGTCAAACTAGACTATTTACAGGAAGAACATTGTTGTCAAACTAGACAATTACAGGCGGAACATTGTTGTCAAACTAGACTATTTACAGGAGGAACAGTGTTGTCAAACTAGACGATTTACAGGAGGAACAGTGTTGTCAAACTAGACTATTTACAGGAGGAACAATGTTGTCAAACTACGAGACTATTTACAGGAGGAACATTGTTGTCAAACTAGACTATTTACAGGAGGAACATTGTTGTCAAACTAGACTATTTACAGGAAGAACATTGTTGTCAAACTAGACAATTACAGGAAGAACATTGTTGTCAAACTAATCTATTTACAGGAGGAACAGTGTTGTCAAACTAGACTATTTACAGGAGGAACATTGTTGTCAAACTAGACTATTTACAGAAAGAACATTGTTGTCAAACTAGACAATTACAGGAGGAACAAAGTTGTCAAACTACTAGGCTATTTACAGGAGGAACATTGTTGTCAAACTAGACTATTTACAGGAGGAACAGTGTTGTCAAACTGGACTATTTACAGGAGGAACATTGTTGTCAAACTAGACTATTTACAGGAGAAACATTGTTGTCAAACTAGACTATTTACAGGAGGAACAATGTTGTCAAACTACTAGACTATTTACAGGAGGAACATTGTTGTCAAACTAGACTATTTACAGGAGGAACAGTGTTGTCAAACTGGACTATTTACAGGAGGAACACTGTTGTCAAACTAGACTATTTACAGGAGGAACAATGTTGTCAAACTACTAGACTATTTACAGGAGGAACATTGTTGTCAAACTAGACTATTTACAGGAGGAACAGTGTTGTCAAACTGGACTATTTACAGGAGGAACATTGTTGTCAAACTAGACTATTTACAGGAGGAACACTGTTGTCAAACTAGACTATTTACAGGAGGAACAATGTTGTCAAACTACTAGACTATTTACAGGAGGAACATTGTTGTCAAACTAGACTATTTACAGGAGGAACAGTGTTGTCAAACTGGACTATTTACAGGAGGAACATTGTTGTCAAACTAGACTATTTACAGGAGGAACATTGTTGTCAAACTAGACTATTTACAGGAGGAACAATGTTGTCAAACTACAAGACTATTTACAGGAGGAACATTGTTGTCAAATTAGACTATTTACAGGAGGAACATTGTTGTCAAACTGGACTATTTACAGGAGGAACAGTGTTGTCAAACTAGACTATTTACATGAGGAACATTGTTGTCAAACTAGACTATTTAGAGGAGGAATATTGTTGTCAAACTACGAGACTATTTACAGGAGGAACATTGTTGTCAAACTAGACTATTTACAGGAGGAACATTGTTGTCAAACTAGACTATTTACAGGAGGAACATTGTTGTCAAGCTAGACTATTTACAGGAGGAACATTGTTGTCAAACTAGACTATTTACATGAAGAACATTGTTGTCAAACTAGACTAATTACAGGAGGAACATTGTTGTCAAACTAGACTATTTACAGGAGGAACAGTGTTGTCAAACTAGACTATTTACAGGAGGAACAGTGTTGTCAAACTAGACTATTTGCAGGAGGAACAATGTTGTCAAACTACGAGACTATTTACAGGAGGAACATTGTTGTCAAACTAGAATATTTACAGGAGGAACATTGTTGTCAAACTAGACTATTTACAGGAGGAACATTGTTGACAAACTAGACTATTTACAGGAGGAATATTGTTGTCAAACTAGACTATTTACAGGAGGAACATTGTTGTCAAACTAGACTATTTACAGGAAGTACATTGTTGTCAAACTAGACATTTACAGGAGGAACATTGTTGTCAAACTAGACTATTTACAGGAGGAACAGTGTTGTCAAACTAGACTATTTACAGGAGGAACATTGTTGTCAAACTAGACTATTTACAGGAGGAACAATGTTGTCAAACTACGAGACTATTTACAGGAGGAACATTGTTGTCAAACAAGACTATTTACAGGAGGAACATTGTTGTCAAACTAGACTATTTACAGGAAGAACATTGTTGTCAAACTAGACAATTACAGGAAGAACATTGTTGTCAAACTAAACTATTTACAGGAGGAACAGTGTTGTCAAACCAGACTATTTACAGGAGGAACAGTGTTGTCAAACTAGACTATTTACAGGAAGAACATTGTTGTCAAACTAGACAATTACAGGAGGAACATTGTTGTCAAACTAGACTATTTACGGGAGGAACATTGTTGTCAAACTAGACTATTTACAGGAGGAACAATGTTGTCAAACTGGACTATTTACAGGAGGAACATTGTTGTCAAACTAGACTATTTACAGGAGGAACATTGTTGTCAAACTAGACTATTTACAGGAGGAACATTGTTGTCAAACTAGACTATTTACAGGAAGAACATTGTTGTCAAACTAGACAATTACAGGAGGAACATTGTTGTCAAATTAGACTATTTACAGGAGGAACAGTGTTGTCAAACTAGACTATTTACAGGAGGAACATTGACTACGTTGTTAGCAGAAGTTGCTGAATTGGGACAAGATGAGAGCCAGTGGAACAACCTGTTGGAAGATCAATCGTGTGAAGAAGTTCAGGCTGTTTGGAAGGCAAATCCTGCATCACCTTCGTCATGATAATGGTGAATTGTCGTCATTCTGGATGTCGTACGTGGATATCGTTGAAACGGTCTTGCTTGCTCTACTGTGCGCTTCCCGAGAAGGTAATTGTCCATTACATCTATCTGCTATCCAAGCCATGATTTCTTGGTGCTTCGCATACGACAAAATCAACTACGCATGGTATTTATCAGCATACTACGCACAAATGACAAACCTTCCAACGCAGCACCCTGGCATCTTCCAAGCGTTCTCGGATGGGTACTTCTCAGTTCAAATGTCAAAAAGCAATCCGTTTGGATGCATTCCAGTTGACCAAACTACTGAGGTCACTGTCAACAAAGACACACAGACACCAAGTGGCACTACCAGGTTCAACTTGAAATCTGGAGCAGTGAAGCGCTACTATGTCACATCTGAACACAGGAGTGCGTTTCTCCGCCAGATGAGGGAAATGGTGAATGTGAGCAACACACACGTACAACACGCGGATCTGCAGCAAACACGGATCAAGAAAGATGAGGACGCTGTATCATCACTGATAACTCTGATCCAGAGTTGGGTGAACCCATTCACTATGGCCAGCTCTCTCATCAGTATTTCCACCGCACGCGCAGCCCCTCCAAATATTGCCAAGGATCTGGAGAAAGCATGGGAAGTCGGACACAAGTGCTACACAAACTTCAAGATTGAGCGACTTGAGAGCAACCCACCAATCAAGAAATTCCACGACCCTTTGCAACTGAACAAGCTGAAGACTTTCAGCAACCTCACTAAGAAGAAGGAATGCAGAAGCAATGGCAGGGCAGTAATTCTTCAAGCAGACAGAGCTCTATTTGGTAGAATTATCGTGATGGCACAGGGCCAAGATCTTCACATGGCAGAGGTGCTATCTCATCCTCTAGGTCCCTTGCCATGGGCCCTGGCGACACCCGAAGGCCTTCTACGGAAAACCAACAAAGCTGCCCTAGCCACGGCCTTGCAAAGGACTGTGACCCCGGCTGAAAGGATACCCGACAATTCGGCAACAATTATTGACGGGATGCTCCTTATACAGAAGGTGGCAGGTGATCAAACTACATTTGCCGAAGTGGCCATGATTGTCCTATCCATGGCCCTGAAGGATGGATGCAGTAGCCAGAGGATCGATGTCGTCTTTGACACCTACAAGGAGACTTCCATCAAAAAGAGCGAACGGTTAACCAGGGGGGAAGAACTTGGACTTGAGCTGAAAAACATCACGGCATCTCAAATTGTAAGGCAATGGCGCAAGTTTCTCAGCTATGTTGGGAACAAGTCAAGTCTTATCATGTTCCTGGTCGAAGAGTGGAAGAAACCAGAGTACATCAGACGCCTACAGGGAAAGGTTCTCTTTGTAACATGCGATGACAAGTGTTATCAGATCACATCTGATGCTAGCCAAGAAGTAGTGGCCCTGGAAAGCACACACGAGGAAGCAGATGGTCGTCTATTCTTGCATGCTGCCCATGCTGCCGCACATGGATACCAGTCTGTGCTTATTAGCTCAGATGACACCGACGTACTTGTCATTGGCTTGGCATTTCATACCAAGATTCATGCCAAGTTGTTTCAGAAATGTGGCACCAAAGCAAGGGCTAAAATCCTAGACATAGGGAAAATAGGAAAGTCAGTCGGCACAAATGTATGTCAGGCCCTAATTGGAATGCATGCCTATACCGGATGCGACACAGTCAGCACGTTCACTGGATGAGGAAAACTGACTGCACTAAAACTCATCAGAACCAACAAAGATGTGCAGGATGCATGTACACAGCTGGGAGAGGACTGGGACGTCAGTGAGGAACTGATGGATAAATTGGAGAACTTCACTTGTCTCATGTACGCACCGAAGTCGGGGACAGTGAAGGTGAATGACTTGAGATATCACCTGTTCTGTGCCAAGAGGGGAGAGATCGACAGTCACCAGCTACCTCCGTGCAAAGACTGCTTAACCAAACATGCACAGCGAGCCAACTATCAAGCCGCTATTTGGAAGAGGAGTCTCAAGATGGATCCAGCAGTACCGAGTCCAATCGGGAAAGGATGGCACTGGGATACCCAGGATGGTCGCGTGCAGCTGGCAGTCGACTGGATGCAAGGACAGCCCGCACCACAGGCGGTTCTGGATTTACTGGCATGCACCTGTTCGAAA
Organism: Myxine glutinosa; assembly: GCF_964187855.1. Taxonomy (NCBI): domain Eukaryota; kingdom Metazoa; phylum Chordata; class Myxini; order Myxiniformes; family Myxinidae; genus Myxine; species Myxine glutinosa. The sequence goes on along the minus strand of NC_136261.1, from coordinate 355,051,667 downwards.
AGATGCACACTACCCATGTGTGTCTGCATGGCCAGTGGTTTGAAGTGCACAGACATGTGCAAACTCACCACATCTGACAACCAGAGAGTGTATGGTGAGAGTGATGACAGTTCGGCAGAAGACGATGAAGAAGACGACGACGGTGACGAGGATAACTTCTGAATTGTAGAACTGTATGGAGAAAGATCATGTACATATGTGTAACATGTACATGTACATATGGTGTACGCTGAATTGATAACTCGTGTACTTTATGGTATGATGTCTATAAATATATGTTGCTTAAATAGAAAGTACATTGTTTTCCTTTGGTTTACTTTATGTATAGCTGGTAATATAAGAGAACCATACAACACTACAAGACTAAAAACGTTTGCATGAATATGATGTAAATTATCTCGCCAAGTTAGGGTACATCAGGATACATACATATACATGGAGTAGGTTAATCATCACATGCATCATACGTCTGTGGTATATTCAAGAACACCACATACAGTTTGGTCATAATGCCTTCATATTTTTAGAATTAGACATTTCTGACACCAATTTCAGTACTTTTTGGCCTATATATGGCTGACATCCCAATATTATATATACTATTTTTAGACCAATAATGGTATACAAACTATATACATGCTGTCGGTCAAAAATCGTAAAATGTAAATCAGTATATCATAAGAGCGGAAAGATATACATTTATGGATTTTAGGTCATGGTTACAGCAACTACTGTATATTGGATTTTCTCATCTTTATCAAGGTGTATGAGATTTAAGGCCCAAATTTGACTTTAATCATACTGTGTGTTTCTCAAATTCAAAAATTCATTTAATATCCGCCAAACTGAATTTTTGCCTAATTTTGTTTTCATTGGGGATTTTGTGATAAATTTTTGAGGGTTGGCGGAAATAATTATGTTTTAATGATCATAAAGAGGTTACTATATATCACACAGGCACTTTCTATACATCATGTGAAAGATAATTCAATTACCTTTCACCTGGTATACAACACTAACTGATACATATAGGAGATATTATTTGAAAGCCCCAAAACGAACCCTACCCCCTAAATCTTAGGCGGAAAAATTACCGAAAGCGTTATTGGGGTGGTCTGACAAATGTGATGATAACACAGATACGGCTAAGAGTTTCACACTGCTATCACATTTTTTTCAGCACTAGGGTCCCTGGCCTTGCCAAAAATAACTGTTAGCCATCCTCCCTCTGATTGAGCATAATGTCGAAAATTTGAGGGTCTGGCTCATAGCCTACATACTTTACACACATATTTGTCTTGCCCTGGAATCGACTGTGCCCAATTTTTAACTCTCTCGGCCCAAGGCCTCCATTATGACGTCATAATTCCATTCGATAATTCGACAAGTACAAAACTTCATCAAATCAAGATGCAATTTCTTGATTGCCATGTCTGCATAAACTGGTGGAGAATTTTTTTTTAATGATGACGTCATCAGTGACGTGGTTCGGCCGCCATCTTGGATACACCGAAAAACTTGGGGAAAAAACTTTGGGGAAAAACTGGGGGAAAATGTCAGTCAGTTGGGGAAACAAAAAAAAAAAAAAAACTTTGCACCTCTATCTCCGAAAGTGCTGTATAGAAAAAATTGAGACATGGCTCATTGTAAAGAACTCTCCATGGAGAATAAAATATGTTAATGATGATGTCATAGGTGCCTCCATTATGACGTCATAATTCGACAAGTGCAAAACTTCATCCGATCACGATGAAATTTATTGAGCATAATCTCGGAATAAATTAGTTTAGAAAACAAATAATGATGACGTCATCGGTCACGTGTTTCGGCCGCCAACTTGGAAAAACCGACAAACTTTGCACCTCTATATCTCCAAAAGTCCTGAATAGAAAGAATTGAGACATGGCTCATTGCAAAGAACTCTCCATGGGGAATAAAATATGTTAATGATGATGTCATAGGTCCCGCCATTATGACGTCATAATTCGACAAGTACAAAACTTCATCCGATCACGATGAAATTTCTTGAGCATAATCTAGGAATAAATTATTTTAGAAAACAAATAATGATGACGTCATTGGTCACGTGGTTTGGCCGCCATATTTGTTTTAACACAAAAGCCTTAAACACCTCTGAAAATACATCCTGGTGATGGTTTGCAATCTCCGATTGCTCTTTTTCTTGTTTTTATTGCAATGGACATTTATTAAAGCTACATTTACAATATATAACCTATGTTCACATCTTGGCCTGGAGCATTGTTCATGATCAATACTGCTTTAGATTCAAGATTGTTTGCCTCGTAGTAACGCTTCATAGCAGGGTAAAAACTTGAAACATACCACTGTTGAAAAGTGGCCATTGTCTCCCAAGCCTTCTTGTTGGACTTCCACATGACAGGCAACTTTTTCTTTGAAAACCCATTCATCACTCGTGGATTTCTGAATGGTACACAAGCATAGGTTTCACCTTAAAATCTCCTGAAGCATTACCACCAATCAGCAACGTAAGGCGATCCTTGGAGGCCTTGAATCCTGATGCATGCGACCCTTCATGGGAAATGAATGTGCAAGACGGTATGCGCTTCCAAAACAGCTCAGTCTCGTCCTCATTGAAAACGAGCTGAGGAGGGTATTTTCCATGCTCAATGATCACTTTGAGCTTTTTTTTTTTTTTTTTGTATACAGAGTCGAGGCTCGTGAAAGAGCTAACATTTATCAAACAAACAAATCAAACAAACAAGCAAACAAAGTATATAAAAAGGGGAGCGGTCGACAAGATGGGGAGAGAAGGGGAGGAAGCACACAAACACAACATTTGAGACCAGGGACATCGGGAGATGTGTGGGAGGGAGAGGGCCTGGGGGGAGGCAGGATAGGTATAAAACGCAAGGACACCAAGGACTTCCAGGAAAGAAGAGGGTGAGTGGATTTGGGGTGAAATTAGCGGGGGTAGAAAAGATCAAGGTTTTGGATGGGGGAAGATAAGAGATGGTGGTGAACAGCCGTTTTAAAGACCTGGAGGGAGGAGTGGGATTGAAGAGAGTGAGGGAGTTTGTTCCAGAGGCGGGAGAAAAGAGGAATGAAGGAGTGAAGGTGAGCAGAGAGTCTTGATTTTGGCAGTTTAACCATAAGAGGGTTGCAGGCAGATCTTGTGCGACCTGTAGGAATATTTGGGGGACAGAGCTGCAAGACAAACCAAAAGAGAGCTGGGGGAGCAAGGCCGGAGAGGGGTCGGTAGAAGATGGAAAGACCACCAACCTGCCTGCGGCGAGTAAGTGAAAGGCCTTCGGAGATAGCGTCATCGCGGGAGATTCCAATGATTCTGAACGCTTTGGTTTCAACAGCGTGAAGACGAGCTAGGTGTGAGGCAGGAGCACCAGCCTAGAGGGGAGAGCAGTACTCCATTGAGCTGCGGATGAAAGCCTTGTATGTGGTGAGGAGCTCAGGTGTGCCAAGGAAGGACTTCGCACGACGGAGGATGCCCAGTCGGCGACTGGCTTTGGAGGCCAGCTTGGAAATGTGGTTTTCCCAGGAAAGATCATGGCAGATAGTGAGACCCAAAAGCTTGAGTGACAGAACTTCTTGGAGAGGATTATTCAGAAAGTAGATGGGAGGGTTGTCCAGTCGGTCTTTTCGGAGAGACATCGTAAGAGTGTGAGATTTGTCAGGATTGAAAGACATGTTCCACTTGTTTGCCCAGTCTGTGATTTTGTCCAGGTTTGCAGAGAGTGAGGAGGCTGGAGACTGCCGATCTGAGGGATGAGGAATGGAGCGGCAGAGAGTGGAGTCATCAGCAAAGAGATAGAGAGGATTTTCAAGAGAGTCAGAGAGATCATTGATGAAGACCAGAAAAAGCACAGGGCCCAGAACACTGCCTTGGGGAACTCCAGCCTGAACAGGAAGAGGAGATGAGAGAAACCCATTCAGGGCCATACATTGACTACGACTAGAGAGGAAGTCCGCCAGCCATGCGTGGAGATTTCCATGGATGCCAAAAGAGGAGAGTTTGGTGAGCAGAGCGGGGTGCCAGACCGTATCGACGGCACGTGATATGTCGAGGGAGACAGTTCTAATTTCCTGTTTGGCATTGAGGACCTCCATCCATTGTTGAGAAAGCAGAAGCAGCATGTCCAGAGTAGAGTGACCAGGTCTGAAACCAAATTGATGATCAGAGATCAAGCCATTGGAGAAGAGTAAAGATTTCATATCCGAAGCAATGATGGATTCCATGACTTTTCTGATAATTTGGGAAAAGGCTGATTGGTCTGTAGTTGCTAGGATCTGTTTTTGCACCTTTTTTGTACAAAGCGGTGATGTTGGCTGATTTCCAAGCAGATGGCAGTTGACCTTGAGCAAAGGAGAGGGTGAAGAAAACAGAGAGAGGGAGTGAAAGAGCGGAAGAACAGGACTTTAGGACCCATGGGCTGATGCCGTCAGGTCCAGTTGAAATCAGGTCCAGGTCCAGAGCTTGTTGGGAAATTCAATGCCTGCCTGGCGATCAGCGCTTGCAGATACACCACAGATGTGGATGCTATGGTGGTTACTGCGCTGTTTAAATCTATCAAACCAACCTCTGCTGGCTGTGAATGTTACCAACGTGTCTTCTTCTTCTTCTTGAATGATTGAAGGTGCTTCTTACCTTTTCCATTAGTATCAGCTGGCTTAGGGGCATGTTTCGTTGTGTTTGGTTCATCCACCCATATATTAAGTCTGTTTTCCATTTTTTCAAGCAAATGGCTACTTGAACGAGTCAATTTCGTTGATGGTAACTTTGAGGTCGTCGTTGCATTAGCTTTTATCTAGTCTGAATTTTTTATAATTGTTCTGATCGTCGATGTAGCCAAGTTCAAAGAGGTGCCGACATCAACCTGACGCTCACCAGCTTCCGAACGCCGTATCACTTGCAGTTTCACAAACATGCTAATGCTTTTCCTAGACATCTTAGATGCACGACTCTCACTGGAAGTTGCAGGCTGTTTTGCAGACATTATGGGTGAAATATATATATATATATATATATATATATATATATATATATATATATATATATATATGTTGGGAAAATGGATCATATATATTTTTGGGAATGGTAACTCGTAATATTCTCCAGTTAATAATATTCCCTAGCTAACTTGCTGTAATCCCTTTAAAAATTTCCCTTTAATCTTCACGCTGTAGTGCTCCGACTTCGTGCGAATGAGCACTATTTATTATGTGTGGGCAGTGGTGTCACTAGGGTTGGTGTCACCCAGTGGGGTAACTCAGGGTTTCACCCCCCCCCCCCCCCCCCCACCCCCTCACCATTAGTCAGGTTCACTATGTTAACAAATATAATTTCGTTAAAAATTTTGGGAGATTAGCAAACCTATACATTTTTGGAATAATCAGAGCATGGAGAATCCGAAAATCAATGTTGGCATTTGCAGAGACACAGATTTTGGATTTTCAAAATGGCCGCCATAAAATACATATTTTGCGCTATCTCGGCTTCTCGTCAACCTAGAAACTTAATTAAATATGCTAATCCTATGTTTTCTGGGTCAAGGAATCCAATAAAGGCCTCAAAATAATGCTCAGGATTATAGAAAAGCAACAAACAAAGGTAATTGAAAACCATTGTCTATATATTTGTGATATAACTGTGTTACATAATACATGATATTGCAAGTCCTTTGAAGTTATAGGTATGGGTTTATAAAGCAAGAAAGCAGCCTTGGTAGTATCAGATTGAACTATAAGTCCTATACACAGGATCTACTAGGTCTATACCATTCAGCAATATGCTTTTACAGATCTTCATCACTGTCCTGAGTGTCATTTTCGCAAAGGTGTCTACGCAAATGCCAACATTAATTTTTGGATTCCTCATGCTCTGAATATTCCAAAAATGTGTAGTTTTGCTAATCTCTAAAAATTTTGAACGAAAAAACATAGTGAGCCTGACTACATGGACCTCCTCCTGTACCAGACCATACAGAATCCTTAGTAATGTTTTTTGGACTAATGTTACTCGTAAATCGTAATTCCCATATAATCACTGAATGTAATGGCAATAGTGGTGACATAAACAACTAGCAAAATTAAAATTACACCTTTAAATTACAATATCATACGCACAGCCTAAATGTATTTACATTTACATAGTTTCTTGTGGTTAAAGTGAAAATTCGGTAAGAAAACAATAGAATTCGAAGTAAAAACGTTTAAGAACTACATCAAAATTATGTTGATTTTTAACGTTAAACTTTATTGTTACATGAGATACATTAATGGATTAGGTTTGCATAATCAATGACGGCCCAAATAATGTAGAACTTGTAGACAAATGCATATGGAAATATACTCATAAATGAAACAAGCATTCTGAGTATTGCGCTGCAATACAAGTCGCCTACCAAAGTTCAAAGTGCCATAACTTGGTCAAAAATGATCGAATATGCAAATTTATGCACGGTTGGTAGTGTATATATGTTGCTTCTGGGACACTCTCATTTTCCCATTGACTTACATGTTAATTTTCCTCTTAACCTCATTGCCCATTAACACCTCTATTTCTCCCACCCTCATCTTTATGAACCTTTTGTCTATAGTACCTATCCTTAATGTTGTTCATTAGACCACTCAAACACTACAAATATTTGTTTTCCCTTATAGACCTATAATCCTTCTTCTACATATCATTTGGCAGATTATCTTTGACCCACTCAAACATCGACCCATTCACTTACATGTTAATTTTCCTCTCACCTCTTGACGAACCTTTTAGCCTTTTGACACCTATCCTTAATATTGTTCATTAGACCACTCAAACAATGATTCCCCCTTGGTATTATGGTACTCTTACTATCAATGATCCCGAGTAGACCACTCAAACATCGACCCTACAAATATTTGTTTATGTGTGGGAAATAATTTAATTCTCTTGCCACTCCCTTCACCATCTAATATATTAACAAAAAAGATGTTTTAGTTTGGTTCTTTATTGAGATATTTTAACTGAGCTAAGATAAAATGGTAAACCTCCCTCAATGTTCTTGTCTGAGCGCCTCCAGTGCCGCCCACTTTGGGTAAGCTCCGCCCACTTTTGGTAAGCCCCGCCCACTTTTTACTAAGCCCCACCCACTTTATAAACTCTTCAGCATTGTATCATTTCCAGGTAATACATTACATCATTTTCAGGGAATTTCCATCACATCATTTCCAGTTAAGAGATGCCCAGGTTTGCCCAGGGAATTTCCACAGGAAATGACACACACCCAGCCCTTCTTATAAAAGGCACCGACCACACAGGCTTTTTCAAACATGCTTTCTGCTTCACTTGAGAATGGACTACTATGCCGAAATGGAATGGGATAACTTTGCTATTCCTTGGAGTCCTACTACCTGTGTAGAACTCAACCTTCAGATTGATGAACTGGACTCGAACCTCTTATCAATGGAGGTAAGTTTGTTTATTTATTTATTTATTTATTTATTTATTTAATTATTTATTTATTTATTTAATTATTTATTTTAATTTTTTTTTTTTTCGATGAGACTCGTGTAAGAGTTAACAAAGTTTATTTTAATATTCATAGAGCTTGATTTATACAAATAAAAATATTGTATTAAATTAATACATTGTTATTTTCTTTCACAGGAAATTGTATCTGAGATACGAAATGAAAATTCTGCTTTTAACACAACTTGGGATAAAGTTATTTGTTTGTTTGAAGACATTTTCAACAACCAAGACCCCCAGAACAAGTTCTACCTTGATGACCCAGCCAAAGAGTTATACCTTGGAGATCCACAAAATCCTGAAAAAGAGTTTTACCATGATGATACTTGTTGTGAGTTATCAAAACAAAACCCACTGAACAAGTTCTACCTTCATGAGCCAGAATACAAGTCATACATTGGAGACCCACAAATTTCTGAAAATTGGGAAAGGGGAGTTCTCCCTGATGGTCCGCAGTTATACTATGTGAGACACATCATAGAAACCCTAAAAAATTGTGAAACGGGAATTCTCCCTGATGGTCCGCAGTTATACTATGTGAGACACATCACAGAAACCCTAAAAAATTGGGCAAGGAGAGTTCTCCCTGATGGTCCGCAGTTATACTATGTGAGACACATCACAGAAACCCTAAAAAATTGGGAAACGGGAATTCTCCCTGATGGTCCGCAGTTATACTATGTGAGACACATCATAGAAACCCTAAAAAATTGGGCAAGGAGAGGTCTCCCTGATGGTCCGCAGTTATACTATGTGAGACACATCATAGAAACCCTAAAAAATTGGGAAAATTGTGGTTCTACCTTGGAGACTTGGAAAGATGGTTATATTTTTGGAGACTCGGAATGGGGGGTTTGTTTTGATGACTCGGAATGTGATACCTATCTTGGAGGCTCAACAGGAATGTGGTTATACCTTGGGAACTTGGAAAGTTGGTTTTATTTTGGATACTCTACCTGTGGGGTCCATCTTGGAGACTTTGGATTCTAAAGCAATGAACAATGTTCTTTGTTTAATGACGCTTGATTTAAGCAATATCAAGAAAGTTCGAGGAAGAAAATGCTGGAAAATTCTTTCTTCCCATTTCTACTTCTTTAAACTTGAAAGCCTTGAAAGACAGAATTGGAGGAAGAGGAAAAAAAAAAGAAGAAACACGTATTTAAAAAAAGAAGAAAAAAAAGATTATGTTAGGGTTAGGGTGGGATTTTGAATGTGAGGGTTAGGGATGGGGTTGGGTTAGGGATGGGGTTGGGTGAGGGTTGGGATTTTGAATGTGAGGGTTAGGGTTGGGGTTGGGTTAGGGATGGGATTGGGTTGGGGTTGGGATGTTGAATGTGAGGGTTGGGGATGGGTTGGGTTAGGGATGGGATTGGGTTAGGGTTGGGATTTTGAATGTGAGGGTTGGGGATGGGTTGGGTTAGGGATGGGATTGGGTTAGGGTTGGGATTTTGAATGTGAGGGTTAGGGATGGGTTGGGTTAGGGATGGGGTTGGGTTAGGGATGGGGTTGGGTTAGGGATGGGGTTGGGTTAGGGATGGGGTTGGGTTAGGGATGGGGTTGGGTTAGGGTTAGGGATGGGGTTGGGTTTTGTATATTATTATGACTCACTCACACATACACACACACAAAAGTTAAGCCCCAACTGAAAAGTTGAGGGATTCTGTGTTTGGGGTTCACAGATCTCAAGAACGTATCCCCATTGTACACACAAAAGTTAAGCCCCAACTGAAAAGTTGAGGGATTCTGTGTTTGGGGTTCACAGATCTCAAGAACGTATCCCCATTGTACACACAAAAGTTAAGCCCCAACTAAAAAGTTGTGCGATTCTGTGTTTGGGGTTCACAGATTTAAAAACGTATCCCCATTATACACACACAAAAGTTAAGCCCCAACTAAAAAGTTGTGGGATTCTGTGTTTGGGGTTCACAGATTTAAAAACGTATCCCCATTACATTTTATTTATTTATTTATTATTTTCAAGGGTATTATCTGCTTACTTGTGTTTTTTGTAATTCTTGCGATTAAAATGAACCCAAGATTTCTTCTCAATTTAAATCATATAATTTGTAGGTCCAAGGGACTGTATCCATTTCATCAATGATTTTAAATAATTCACGAGTCCATTTTTGTGTATAACCTTTCTCAAAATGACTTTTCCATTTGTATATTCTTACAATATCACCAACTTTAAACTTGGGCTTATTCAAATTAATCTCCTTTTCATATTCTAATTTTGTAAAAGTTTCCGATGGTTTTGATTTTGTTGATGAATGAACTGTATTATTGTAATTATCTACAATATCCTGAATTAAATACACCCATTTTTGAGAACCGAGTTGTGTGAATTTTTTATGTAGTCTCTCTTTCAAAGTACGATTAAAACGCTCAATAACAACTGATTTTCCTTCATTAAAGGTGCTGTATAATTTAATACCCTCCCCCTTAAGAAATTTCATAAATATTTTGTTCTAGAACAGTGTTCCCTCATCAGTCCATAACTTCTTTGGTTTCCTTTTATTCCTATCAAATATTAGCTTAAAGGCTAACATTAAAGTATTACCTCTCTTGTTTTTCAAAGGAACAACCCAGGAAAATCTACTCCTCAAATCAATAATGGTTAAAGCATACCTGTATCCCTTATCATTATTTAGATCGATTAAATCAGCGGACCATATGTGGTCGGTGTATTTAAAATAAACTTTCCTTCTTTTAAACTTTGTGATTATAGGTTTATGTAATTCATTAGCCAAAAGCTCCTCAGTCTTGATGACATCATTAGAGCCTCATAGTTTTTTGAGGAATAACCAAGACCAAGTTTCAATTTAGCACTTATCATTTTTTTTACAATAAACCTATCAACTTTCTCTCTCAACGTAGGATTTCGTATCAAAGACAAATTATACAACATTTCTCTGTCTGCTTCATGTTTTCATCCAATGTAGTGGTATTCCCATAAGCAATATCATGCTTCATACACACTTCATCAACCTTATTTTTTGGTTTAGACCAAGGTTTAGGATTGTTAGCCTCATCTAATCTTTTATCCAAGTTTGTTCCGGGACCACAGCAAGAATACCCTGGAAGGTGTAATTCCCCCGGAATTCCAGTTGTTGTAAATTTACTTCCTGACAGAAACTTTTGTATGTCTCCTCCACTTTTAGGAGAGATGAATTGGCACTTTTTAGAGCCACACACTTGACATATTCCTTTTTGATAAACTCTATTATTTTTAGCTTTAACATAAGAGATATTTTTAGATTTAGTTTTCTTTTTACATTTGAGACAATAGCTCATATTTATTTATCAGAAAAAGTCCGACAGAGTATCAAAACCTTTTTGGTTTTCAACATATACATTTCTATCTTAATTTTTAAAACATAAAGAATCCTTAGGAATGCCTTCACTCTCTCCTCCATTTATTTACAAATAAAAACCAACTAAAGTCAATAGCATCATCAACCACATAATCTTTGTCTTCTTCATGTAAATCTCCTCGCTGAACTCATCTCAACCATTTTTAAAATCATAATCTTAGTAAGAGTCGTTAATTCTTTATTTTCCTCTTCGGTGCGTTGAGATTGATTTATTTGCTGTAATACACTCAATCATTAACGAATCTCACTGATTTCCATCTTTTTATATTTTTCCTCCCTCTCTCTTTGCTCCCTTTCCTCCCTCTCCTCCTTCTCCTTTTTCTCCCTTTCCTCCTCCTCCTTTTTCTCCCTTTCCTCCTTCTCCCTTTTCTCCCTTTCCTCCTTCTCTCTTTTCTCCCTTTCCTCCTTCTCCTTTTTCTCCCTTTCCTCCTTCGCCTTTTTCTCTCTTTCCTCCTTCTCCTTTTTCTCCCTCTCCTCCTTCTCCTTTTTCTCCCTTTCCTCCTTCTCCTCCTTATCTCTTTCCTCCTTCTCTTCTTCAACTCCTTCCTCATCCCTTGCTACCCTTGAGCTTGAGCCCCAAAGAATCTTATACATATACTCATCTGGATTTTGAGATATTCTTGTATCTATAATTATTTTTCTCATAATATGATACCAATAAGATTTGTTGACGATTTCTAAAAGAGTTTTATATTTCATAACTTTGAGAAGTTCATTTTTATTTAATATTTTAAACAAGTCTCTATTTGTGGGTTTAGCAATATCAGTATAAGGCCAGTTTTTAATGACAAAATTTCCATGTATATGCTCCAAATCATAAGGTATGTAATACTGAGCACCCTTTTCTTGTAGGTATCCCTGAATACAAAAATTATAATTCTCTTGTAGTCTTTTTCCTGCCATTTATGTATCAGAAATATATGTGAGATTAATATAATGACAGGTAATACCACCCCATCTTCCCACTACCAAATCGGTTTGTATTCCTCGGCTTTCTATCCTTATCTCATTACCTTCCTTCTTTGTCATGCTAACCATCGCTATACTATCATATATTTCTCTTTTCTTAAAATCATGTATTTGTTGTTTACTAATTGTACTTCCACATAAATCCTTATCCTCGCCAAGCGGATAATATTCTTCTTTACGAGACTGATTCAAATCATGTAGGTCTTCTAAGTTTATTGAAACATACCAATTATACCCTAAATCAGGCATATGATACCCCCATTTATTAATTCGCATATTAACTATATGTCCTTCTTTATAAAATTCAATTGTAAGCAGGTAGTTAAATTCAATGAGGAAAGGTGTATGGTCAGTATAACCAGGTGTTGTGGTTGTAAATTTTACTTGTTTAACAAAACGTGCTGTTTTATTTAAAGATATATATTGTGATAAATCACTGAATCTAATTAAGTCATTCGCATCTGTAGGGTTTGGATAATTGATTAATTTATAAGTATTCTTCATATTAATATTTTTACTTATACTATATTTTTGTCGTTCAGCCTGTGCCTTTGTATAATAATTTGATAAATCAATATCCTGAGAGGATTTTCCAAAGATAAAACCATCTTTTCCAACATAAGTCATTTATATTAGATTTAAAATGATATCATAAAAATTTTCATTATTGTTGAGTTGAAATAATACATATAAACATAATTGACCACAACATTTAGAATTAATTTCTTGAACTTGAAATGTTTGATAAACACCATTCTGTAAGAATTGTATTACTTCAACAGGTGGTGGCATACCATAACTATCAAAATAATATTTATCCTGACTATTATGAATACAAACCCAATGAGAACCATTCTGTGTGTCTAAATTCATTATAATATTCTTTGTATTCTTATTTATATGTATTAATTCATCTCTCATGCAAATAACCACATTATCAATTTTTAGTGTTTTACAATACTTAGCTAGTTCTATATTTGACGTTGTATTCTTTCCAAATTGTTTAAACCATTTATCCATTTATTTATGAGAAAGATACAATCCATTACCCTGTTTAGTTAGTTTAACACCTGCTTGAGCGATAGAGGAAAGCATATCTCCAACCAACAATCTAGCTTTATCAGGTAGACTTTCAAGTTTTTGAGCAAAATCTACAATTACACCACTTCCACTAATTTGTTTCTCCAACTCCTTGTTATGTCTTTCCAATTCTTTTTGAGCTTTTAGTTGTGCCTTCCTTTCGTTAGCAGTTTTTACCGCTGCTGAAATACCACCAGTCAATGCTCCCGCCGCACTTAAACCAGCAAATAAAGGAATTAGAAACGGGAGAAATCCTCCTCTTGACTCGTCTATTGAATATTTCTTCAACATAGGTTATGTCATTTTAATTTTAAGTGAACCAGTATCATTTAGTGTTTTTACTTGTGTGTGTGTGAGTAAAACATCAATTCTTACAGCTCCTTTTCTTTGAATTGTATTAACATTAATAATACAAGGCTTTTGATTTTGAATACAAGATGTTAATTTCTTAAGATTGATTTGATTAACATATACCCCTACCATTTATTTATGAGAAAAAATCGATGTGATATTAATCATAACACCATTATCTGTATTAATCTGTAATTCTGTTTCTTCCAAAAGCAAACAATATGCATTAACCTCTTCACTCTCCCCTCTTTCAATGTATAGAGAAGTATCCACTCTATTAGACTTTATAGTTTCTTTTTGAGAACTCAGGTCAATTGTGTAGATCGTATAAAGTTTTTGAAACGCAACCATATCCAAAATAGGGTCATTATTACCGTTGCTTTCACACACCTTTTGGTAAGACTTGTAGCCTTCTGGATAATCATTTTTTTCCCAATCAATTTCCAATCTATCTCGCGGATAAAATGTGCCATCAAGAGAAACCCGAAGTTGTTTCACCTTAGCATTATCACTCAGCGCATTATTCTTATCAGTACCTTCATCTCCATTTGGTTTCTTTAAAATGAGCTATAAGTATCGTGGCTTTCCTTGAAGAACACCTAAATTCCAAGTGTAGGTAGTGTGTTCCAGTTTAACGTGTTGACATCTTCTTTTAAGGTATGATACATTTAGTGGTTTCTTTGAGTTAAGTCTTATATTTAACATCTCTTCCATTTTAAGATTAGGAGTATATTCACTTATATACCAACACAAATCATTAATAACAAATTTATTATGATCACCAAAAGCATTTTGAGCCCCAAAAAGCAGTCTATTTACATTATCATTCCTTTGTTGTTGAAATCTAATTTTAAGCCCATACAAAACTTTATCATAATCACAAAATCCAAATATACCTTTAAGAGGTACTGCTACGGTAAAACTATTCTCTGCTTTTGTTTCATCATTATACATTGCCTTCCTTTGACTATAACCAGGGTCAGCATTTGTTCCCGTTGACATATCAGGAATAAAACCCTCAACAGCTCCCTTACCCATTCTATCACCAAACGAATATAGTGTAAATTTCATCATTTCAGATGTAGCAGAGACATAATCAACCGCTTCAACCTCTTGTGTTCCAATATACAGGCGAACACTATCAAACATTTTCCAGAAGAAATAATTTACGAGTGTAGCATTAGTATTATTCGCAGCCTTAGTGAATTTAAATTTACACAGCAAGAAACTATCAGCTATATTCAAGTAAGTTTGTTAATTATTTATTTCAAAACTTTTTGTTCCGTTTGAATTCCAGTCTGTTCCTGTTATAGCATTTACCTTAAAATAGTCTTCCTTTTTCATGGAGTTTGAAATGATAATTGTATCATCCAAATCATAGATTCTATCAATCGCTTCCACACTTGTATTTATATAGTATTAAAATCGTTGAAACCCTGACCCAAGTATTTTAATGATTTTTTGTCGTTCTTGTGAAGATAGTTGAGTTTTACCTTTTTTAAATTTCTTTGCTTGCTTGTAATTTATGAGACTCCTTTTGAGCATCTTTTATACTCTTTATAGCACCCGCAACGGAGCCCACGGCAGAAGCAGTTGAACCAATTAGGTCTTTATGTTTAAGGATGGTTGAACCAATACCCATTAGAGTATCAATTATCCCATCTCCTTTATTTCTAAATTGATGTCCCACACCCCGTTGTCTCTTTGGTTTATAGTATCCTCGACCAAGAAACATACCTTCACCCTTATAGTATGGGGAAAGGAACATCCCAACCCCTGTAATTATTTTATATTTTCCCAACTCGTGTTTTCTCACAATAACCATTATTTATTTATCAAAAAAAACTTCACGAAGGTGAATTCTGATGGATATAATTTCTTCATTAAAGGAGATCATACGATTATCTTGATCGGTTATCCTAAAATTTACTCTGTATATGGTTTTTCCTGACACAGGTAAATAGACAAGATTTTTTGGTTCCATATTGAATTTATAACCAATCGGTGTTGAGTATGCGCTGAATGAAAATATTGTATTTGTTCTTATTCCATCGTTATAAGCACCATCAATCAAATCACAATGAATTAATACTGAATTTATACCGGAGGATATTTGAATGACATTATCACTGTAAGACGTCCCGTTAGTTTCAATCTTTTTTGAAGAGAAACCCAATAGCTCTCTGAACGAATTTTCAATCGTGAAATCAACTTTATAATTATTTTTAAGTTTAATCGTTGATTTTGAAGTGTGTTTTTGAATATCTATTACCATATTTTTTGGTTCATCACCTTTTTCTTTCATAAGGCGAGAGACTTCTGAAGATAATTGAGAAATCTCGTAAGCTCCGGGGGAAACGGTTATAGTTTTATATCCACCTCCTGGATTATAACTAAACTTGTTGTTTTTCTCTGTGATATTAAACAAGGTATTATAAGTTTCCATCGACAATAAAGATGCCTCATATGAGGTAAGGGGGTCAAGTTGTAGTGGGTAAGGGAATGATGCTGTGTAATCACTCGTTGTAAAATTAAAACTAAGATTTGTGCTTCTCATCTTATTTAATATCTAATAAAATATCTTTGTATTGACATTTATTAATTATTTTCATGTTCATCAACTGGTCTAAAATGGCGGATGTTTCATTAAAACAATTGTTGTTTCCAGCCTTCTTACTACCTAACAACAATAATAGCCTATTAACTAATTGTGATGGGTCATTTGGAAGAAAGCTAACACCCAAACCAAGCTTACTTAAAGCATCAATAATATGTTTCTCCTTCTCATTCTCTTACTTTTACCAGCAACAGAAACTCTATAATCAAGTGCGTTTAGTAAATCAATATATACCCTATCTTCCTCTCTTTCCATATCAAGTGGTTCCTCAAAATATTTTGAACCGCTGAATCCGGAGTTTGTTAGAAGAAACATTAATGTTGGAGTTAATTCAACATTTAGTTGAGCAGAACTTAAGAACACCAATTTATCATTAAATATCAATAACTTTTCTTTCACAAGATGAAACTGTGCTGGTTCTTCTGTTGGAATGAGACCTGCTCTGGTTTTTGAACCCGCCGAATACTCATTGTTTTGAAGAGCTTCCACAACATAATTAGGGGGTTGATTTACCTCCTCAAGTTTCCGAAATAATCCCTCGTCATCATATTCTAATTCACCAAGTTCTTGATCTGTCATTTGACTAAAATCTTTGATCATTTGAAGTTTTTTTGGAGTAAATTCTACCGTGGGGACTGTAGGTGAGTGTTGAGTTTTCAAAAGTGGTTTAAAGAATTTCTCTTGTTTTCTTTCAAAGACTTCTTCGCCAGTCAGTTTTTGTCTCCGTTTCTTCTTTATCCCTTCCTGTTGTTTAACAACATTTGAAACTAATTGTTGATGTTCCTTAAACTTTCTTGCTCTTTCTTCGGCATTCATTTAGTATTGAAAAATATCATTTAATGAATTGTAAAGGTCAATGGGAAAATTTTCCTTTTCTTCATCATTATAGTAAATGTGTTGAAATAAATCATTTTTTTTAAATATTTCATCAAATTCTTTATTGGTATTAATACGAGTTGTTATTTCTTCTTCACTAATACTTGTATCTCTGCTTTTCATACGTTTGCATTGAGTCTCCTCATCGATATCAAAACTGAATGATAAAATCTTAACTCCATCACCACACAATTGTTTAATAATTTGTCTCATTCCTTCAGGATTAGTTTCTAAAATCCCAAGACCATTAGATTTTACTTTATTTAACTCACTCTTACAATGTGAATATTTTGTAGAACCAAGAGAGACCTCCTCAAATATTTGACCTTCGTTCCTCAATCGCATATGTTCCTCCATTGAAATGCAGTAATAATATTTCCCTTCTACTTCTCCTGGTCGCTTTGCTCTGGTTGTAGTACTCACAAAACGAATCATAGGGTGTTTTTAAAAAAAACTTACAATCTTTTCATTTTTACTATTCAAGAGTTTAGATTTATGAAAGTTCTTTCCTGAAGCAGATTTACCCACAAGATTAATAATAATAGTTTTCATTTATATATGTAATTATGTTTAAAATAAAAATACATCCTTTAATATCTCATCTTGTTTCACAACAATATATTTATATTTTCCAATCGTGTGTTTCATATAATTTTCAAATTCTTTTTTACTACATAACGTAGAGCAATTATCTCTCCAAAAATTATTTACATCTATTGAATTTAACTTAAATAAAATAAAAGTATTGGCATTGTTTCTTATTGAGTGTCGAGGGAGTTGAAAATATGACTGACTAAGATAAATACAATTACAAGAAGAATGTCTCCCTCTTGTATAGTAGCTGTCCATTACTGTTTGGTTTCTCTCATTAACACAATCATCAAAGATGACGAGGTTCTTTTTTGATTTATCTAAATCTTGAGGTGAAGGTATATCATCCGTATTATCACTGAGAATACAAGTTATGGGTTTTGGTTTCGATTTTGATTTCTGTGTATCACAAAATAATTGTATTATATCTTCAATATTATAATCATTCAGTTTGTTTTGAAGTTTAAATAAACCGATAATGTCTTCCTTTTTAAGACCTGCATTAAAACCATGTGAGAGTAGTTGATACTCGGGTTGAAAACTCGACTTGGTAAAAATTATTTAATTATCATAATCTAAAAAATTAGGACCAAGGAGCATCTTTAAAAGTAAACAGGTTTTTCCACATCCACTTGAACCAACTATTAGACATCTCAATGAATTTGGAATGTTTTTATGGTTATTAAATTTTATCTTATTTTCCCAAACGGGTAAAAAATCATTCATTTATATATTTGGAAAACAAATCATCTAACTTTTTTTGAGCTATTTTAGAAACTCTATATTTTATCCTGAGTTCGGGTTTAATTTCAAAATAATTCATTATTTTATTTATATAGTATCTTGTATTAACATTTCCATTAAAATTATTTTGAATAATAAATATCATTAAACCCTTATACATTTCCTCAATACAAATAGTCTCTTCCCTTGAAAGAAATGGTGTATTATCATCACAATACTTAACATTCATCTCTCTTATTAATCTTGTAAAGTAATTCATTTTTGGTTCTAATTTAAAAGAGTTATATATATTTTTATATTTTTTATTATCATTAATTAAAATTAAATCACAGAAAATACATTGTTTATATGAACCCTCATTATTAAGCCCTATTCTATCACAAGCCGGACAATTCTCTAATTTATCATATGGAGAGTCTGGAAATTCTAAATATCCTTAATACCTTATCATATTTATCTGGTAAATTTTTACTTAAACTAAACGCAAGTTTATTCATTAATAAATACAATGTTTCAAAGCACAAAAGACAAATTTCAATCAATCTCTACTTCGGTGAAAGATATAGAAAAATATGTCAAAGATGTTAAATTGAACAAAGATAAATATGGAAATTTTTGGGTAAAACCAGTTATGGAAAATAACATGAGCCCCTCTATTTCATTTAAAGGAAGAGCTCTAATACCTGGAAAGACATCCATTAAAGTAAATCTAACAAAAGTTTCTCCTCTACTCCTGGCAATTTATTCAAAGCTTGAAAAAGTGATCGATCGCGATACTTTGAAAAAGAATGATAAGACCATCAACAACACTCGTGGAGAAATTTGTATTTATTTTAATAATCCAAAGGGTGTAGATCTTAGTAAAATGAATGATGTAAATATTTCTGGTGAAATGTCATTTCGTTCTATGATAGTTAGAGATTATTTAAAGATAACTTTTGATATAAAAAATGTCGAGATTGAATCTGTTAATGAAAGAAAGTATATAGATATTGATGGGAATATTTTTCCTGCTAATTAAATATGAGTCATTACAGCAGTGAAGATTTTACTATTTTATTGAACTCGGACGATAGTGATGATAGTATTTCATTGAACTCGGACGATGGTGATGATAGTATTTCATTGAAGTCAGATGATAGATATGATGCTAATAGTTTGTGCTCAAATGATAGTTATGAGAGTAGCTTTATTGATGGCTCTGAGTATGATTCTGAGTATTCATGTGATAGTTATGACTCAGATGATTCTGAGTGAAAAATTGTTTTAGTTTAAGTATAGTTTCATATATAAAAAGCCTGTAAAAAGGCACTTTCTTCTATAAGTGTTTTCTTTAAGCACAGTTCATCTTTAAAAAAGCCTCTAAAAAGGTGTTTTACTTTAAGTATAATTTTGCTATATAAATATGATCAAAGCAACGTATTGCGACGTTTGTGAACAAGTATATAAACAATACAAAAGACACCTTAAAACTAACAAACACACATTTCATCTACTTCACCTACTATCTCCTATTCAGAAGGAAACAAAACACTGTTCTGCCTGTAATAAAAATATCCTCAAGAAAGGCTTCAAAATACATCTCAAAACAAATCAACATTTATCAAATTTTATCACAACTAAAAACTCTGATGGTGCATTCAAAGGACATATTAAAATAAGAGTCTTTAACTTCAAACCTCCTGAACCAGAGTCTATAGTTGATGCTGTAGAAATAGTTAAACCTGCTGTTCAAACGTTGATTGAAAAAACACTAGAAAGAAATGAAACCACTTAAATTTTATATGGGAGTAAAATTAGAAATGACAAAGGACGAAGGAGTTAGAGATACACCATACATGAGAACTGAGCCACACTTTATATCTTCATATCAAGATTTTAAAACATCAGGAGTCTATGATGAACTTATTAAACAAGAGCAAGATGTGGATAATTCAATCGTAGGAAGTGGATTCAATATAGGAAAAATTATTTACATAGACATTCATATTCTTAAATCAGATCCTCTAAAAGCTTCTTCTTACATTGATTTACCCAGTGTTATCAAAAATAGAAAAGCAGTTATCAATATCAAAAATAAAGACAATAAATGTTTTCTCTGGTCTATTCTAGCACACTTACATCCTCCACATTTTCATGATGAAAGAGTATCTCATTATAAAAAATATGAGAATACATTAAATACGAAAGATCTAAAGTTTCCGATGACTTTAAATGATATTCCTAAATTTGAAAAGTTGAATAATTTATCAGTTAATGTTTATGGTCTAACAGAAACAAACAACATTCAGGTTTTAAAGCTTTCTGACAATTGTAAACAAACTCATATTAATCTTCTATATTTTAATTCAGACGAAAATTCACATTATACATACATCAAAGATATTACAAAATTAATAAAACCACAAGTATGTAAAATAACAAATAAAATATATATTTGTATGCGTTGTCTTAACTTCTTCCATACACAAGAAAGATTAGATAAACATTCAAATTATTGTGGTGAACATAAATCAACGGTAATCAACATGCCTAAAAAAGGCTCAAAGATCACATTCAAAGATGAAAAGAAAACAATAAAACATCCATTTTTTATATATGCTGATTTTGAAAGTATTTTAGAAAAAATTGATACTGCTTCTCCAGATCCAAAAGAATCATACACAAATAAATATCAAAAACATACTCCTTGTGGTTTTTGTTATTATATCAAATCATCCGTTGGTGATGAATATAACAAGTTAGAGGTGTATAGAGGCTCAAATACCCCAGAGGAGTTTGTGAAACGACTAGAAAAAGACTGTGTCCGATTAACCAAGATAATGAGAGAAACCAATAAACCAATGTCCTTAACAAGTAAAGAAAAAAGAGAATTTAGACAGCCAAAGGTTGCCTGTCATATTTGTGGGAAGAAAATTGGTAAAGGTCTAAAGGTTAGAGACCATTGTCATCTCACTGGTAAATATAGAGGTCCGGCTCATCAAAATTGTAATATTAATTATCAACTCCCCTCTTTCATTCCTGTCTTTCTTCATAACAACGCTCATTATGATACACATCTATTTATCAAGGAACTCTCAAAGACTTCTGGAAGTATCTCAGCAATTCCAAACACGGATCAGAAATACATTTCATTCACAAAAACAATTCACACATCTCCTATTACTCATATCAGATTTCTTGATACATTTAAATTCATGGCAAGTCCATTGGCTAACTTGGTTCAAAATCTAAAAGAGTTTCCATGTCTTTCAGAGTATTTTTTAGATAAAGATTTTCTAACACAAAAGGGAATTTACCCCTATGACTATATGGACTCATTTGAGAGATTCAATGAAACACAACTTCCTTCAAAAGAAAATTTCTATAACAAATTAAACAACAGTCATATATCTGATAAAGATTATGTACACGCACAAAATGTTTGGGAAAATTATAACACCAAGAATCTTGGCGAGTATCACGATTTGTATCTCAAAACTGATGTGCTTTTATTGGCCAATGTATTTGAAGCCTTTAGATCTGTTTGTCGCACTGGATATGGATTGGATCCTGCTCACTACTACACAGCACCTGGATTGGCCTGGAGTGCGATGTTGAAAATGACAAAACAGCTTTGGATTTGATAACCGATGTTGATATGCTTTTGATGATTGAAAAGGCAAAAAGAGGTGGAATTTCACAAGTCTGCTCGAGTAGATAAGCAAAAGCAAATAACAAATATCTTCCAAATTATGATTCAATGAAAGAGAGTTCTTACTTGATGTACTATGATGCGAACAACCTGTATGGCTGGGCAATGTCTCAGGCTCTTCCTTATGAAAAACTTAGATGGGTAAAGGAAAAAGACTACAAAAAGGTTTTACAAGATGTATGTATCTCTACACAAAAATAATTGGATAAAGAAAAAGTTGGTTATTATTTTGAAGTTGATTTGAAATATCCAGAGGAACTTCATAACCTACACAAAGATCTCCCATTTGCTTGTGAAAAGGAAAGTCCAAAGAAGGAGTGGTTAAGTGATTATCAACAATCATTTAATTTAGGTGAATCAACAGAAAAATTACTTACTACATTATATAACAAGAAAAATTATGTTGTACACCAAAGAAATTTGCGACAATATTTATCAAAAGGTCTAAGAGTAGAGAAGATCCATAGGGTTCTAAAGTTCAATCAAAGTCATTGGTTAAAGGGGTACATTGATTTTAATACACAAAGAAGAACAGAGTCAAAAACAGATTTTGAGAAAGACTTTTATAAATTGATGAATAATGCGGTCTTTGGTAAGACCATGGAAAATGTGAGGAAAAGACAAAATATCAGACTATCAACATCTTGGAAACAAGCATCAAAATTAATTAATAGACCGAGTTTTACTAGAGCTGAGGTCTTTACTGAGAACTTTTGTGCGATCCATTTGATTAAAGAGAGTATTGAAATGGACAAACCTATTTATATTGGAACATCAATTCTTGATTTATCAAAGTCATTAATGTATGATTACTTTTATAATAACTTGAGGAAGAAATATCAAAATGATGTTAATCTACTTTATATGGATACAGATAGTTTTATTTTGCAAATTAATACTGATGATGTTTATTCAGACATGAAAAAGGACATTAATATCTATGACACTAGTAATTACAGTCCAGAGAGTGAGTGGTTCTCTTCTAAAAATAAAAAGGTGATTGGAAAGTTTAAGGATGAATTAGGAGGAAATGTCATGAGTGAATTTGTGGGATTGAGGTCAAAGGCTTATGCTTATAAATACATTGTGAATAACGTTGAAAAGACTGATAAGAAGTTAAAAGGTGTAAAGAAAAATGTTATTAAAGAAACAATAAACTTTAAGGATTATTATAACTGTTTAACAACAAAGAAAGAAGAGTTTAGAAAGATTAATGGAATAAGAAGTTATAAACATAAATTATATTCAGAAGAGGTGAATAAGAAAGCATTGGGGGCTTTTGATGATAAGAGGTTTATTTTAGAAAATGGAATTGATAGTCTCCCTTATGGTTATATAAGTATATAAGTGATAAGTTAAAAAGGGGGGTTAGGGATTTTAACGGGCTACCGCCGCCTTTTTACTATTATATAAATGATAGAACCAAGTACCAACCAGACTAAAGAGTGGAGGTGTAATCAACCTTGGTATATAAATGGTAAACATAACGAATGTGAAAAATATCAAATAGGTATAATTGAAAAGACAACTGGTAAAAAAATTTACTAAACAAATAAGAGAATTAATTTAAATACATGTGAATTGGGTAAAAAAGATAGAAATATTTTTGAGTGGACAGAAAACTTTGATGGTTGTCAGGAAAATATATACTTTAATTTAAAAATGGTATGTGGCACTGGAGGCGCTCAAACAAGAACATTGAGGGAGGTTTACCATTTTATCTTAGCTCAGTTAAAATATCTTAATAAAGAACCAAACTCAAACATCTTTTTTGTTAATATATTAGATGGTGAAGGGAGTGGCAAGAGAATTAAATTATTTCCCACGCATAAACAAATATTTGTAGGGTCGATGTTTGAGTGGTCTACTCGGGATCATTGATAGTAAGAGTACCATAAGACCAAGGGGGAATCATTGTTTGAGTGGTCTAATGAACAATATTAAAGATAGGTGTCAAAAGGCTAAAAGGTTCGTAAAGAGGTGAGAGGAAAATTAACATGTAAGTGAATGGGTTGATGTTTGAGTGGGTCAAAGATAATCTGCCAAATGATATGTAGAAGAAGGATTATAGGTCTATAAGGGAAAACAAATATTTGTAGTGTTTGAGTGGTCTAATGAACAACATTAAGGATAGGTACTATGGACAAAAGGTTCATAAAGATGAGGGTGGGAGAAATAGAGGTGTTAATGGGCAATGAGGTTAAGAGGAAAATTAACATGTAAGTCAAAGGGAAAATGAGAGTGTCCCAGAAGCAACATATATACACTACTACGGTTGATGCTGGTTTTCAAACTTGATCTGAGGTATGCCGAGACACGTGTGTCACGCCTCGCCTCGTTGATAAGCCCGCAAGGTCACTCCCTGGAGCGGCCTGCACGTATTGCACTGTGTGAATTATATAATTACCAACTCACGATCTGAGGTACGAGCGATTCAAGAGATATCCATAAAAAAAAAAATTCGTTCAATTAACGATATCTGCCAAACCACGTGCCCTATCGCAAATTCCAAAAGGACATTTTAGTAGAGTGACATGCTGAACAGATCTGTGAAGTTTCCCCTTGATTGGATCAAAAATGAGGGAGGAGCTCGGTTTTAAAGGTTCATGCTTTAAAACGTCATAACTCTGAAACCATGTGGTACATGACGTCATGCTCGCTGACTTTTTTGTTCTTCAGGGGTATGCGATTCTGCCTGCAAGTTTGGCCTCGATCTCTTCAGCCGTTGCAGAGAAAAATGGGTTTTCGTGTTTTAATGAAAAACAATATGGCGGCCGAAATACGTGACCTTTGACGTTATAATTACCATTAAAACATTCTACAAACAGAGTCCCCCCTGCGGTGAAAATTTGATCTCAATCAGTCCTATTATTGTAGAGAAATTTTTTTTTAAGGAAATTAAAACTTAAAATTGCACTGAGTTTAGGATCATCAGAATTATCAGAATTCCCAAAGTTCAAAGTGCCATAACTTTGTCAAAAATGATCGAAACGTCGTGAAGTTCGAACTTGATCTGTAACCTATCATGAGGAAACCATGTGCCAAGTTTTAAATCATTAGCATTAAGCGTTTAGAAAAGAAGTCCGGAAAACTGTTCTTTGCGTGACGGACTGACAGACTGACGGACTGACAGACGGAGGGACGGCGTGCAAACCTATAGTCCCCTCCGGTGTACACCGGTAGGGGACTAATAACACCATAAAAATAAACAGGAACAAATAGACAAGCATTTCAGCACTTAGTGAACTTCTCGACTAATTCAGAACTTTCCTTTCCTGGCCTTCAAAGCTGCGAACTTGTGAATCACTTCAACGAAATCAATGCCTTTCGCCAACTCACTTTCAAATTGATAATATCGCAAGATCGGAAAGCCTTGACACTGCAAAAATTTGGTGTCAACCCCTCTGATAGTGTCACCCGGTGTGGTCCGCACCTTCCGCACCCCCCTAGTGACGCCAGTGCAGGGGGGAGTTTAAACATTTTAAAAGCAAAACCACCAGTTGACACGGGTGGGGGAGGGAAGAACGTTGACACAGGCAGGAAGAACACGTGGACACGGGCGGTAAGACCACGAGAGAAAGAAGGTAATTATTATTATGGAGAGAAGATAATTATTATTATTATAAAAAATTTTTTGGGGGGATTTAAGACATCAAATAAAGGGTTAGAGGTTGGGTAAAAGTACGGGGTGAAAAAAAATATCCAGAGAGAGATCTAACGTGAATAACAAAAGACCATACAACGACGTGACTGGGCAGTCCTTGAGGCTAACCAGGCCCCAAAAACACGAACGACCAAACAGTCCGACTAATACACAATTGTGCACGAAATGCAAACACGATCGAACCAGAAACACAGCAAAATAAAATACTTAACTTTGAGGAAAAAATAACTTAACTTTGATCGACGTGGACATGCTCAGAGTCAGACGACCTACAACCTCACCCGGGGAACCAGAAACCGATTTACTCGCCAAAGATCCCTACCAGTATATCGCTTACTCTTCTAAGACCCGATAGATCCTGTTATACCTTTTGTCTGGGGAACCTCACATATTAGTGTAAAAGGCTCTCAGTCATAATCAAAAGGTCCCAATTTGGTAAACCACCTCAATACCGATATAAGAGGGTGCAAAATATAATTAATTAATTAATTAATTGATTGATTTTGTTTTTTTCAGGTTCTGCTAATCTCTGACAGGGAAAAGTTTGTCAGTTCAATTTCAGGTCAGGTCAGTCTTTTGGGACCGCCACCGGTAACATGTAACCCGGTGCTACCTGCCGCATGGTCTGGTTGTCAGCAACAAAACCGACACCCCGCACTGGCTTTGCTCGTGGGGAGGGTGACTGTTACAACCTGCCAGGACCAAAACAATACCTGGAAAAGGGCGGATGAGCTCTCGTAGGGTGCTAACGGCCAACCAGTAAGGAGATGGTCTCTCCCCAAAAAAGACCCATCCGGTTTTGACAGGTTCAAGTCACACCAAATCATTTAAAAATGGTACGTGCTGCTTCCTTGCTTAAAAAGGATAGACCACGGACAATCCCCATCAGTTGGCATCCATGGGGAGGAGGAAATGCCTCTTTAGGAAATTCCCCAGTGAGTATGATGATAAAATCTGTGCCGTTGTTGTGATGACGCATCCCGGGAAGTGACGGTAGTGACGGCACTTTCACCCAAGCTCAGTGGCTTTGATAAGTGTTTGTCTCGTCAGTGTGTGCGTGTGTGTGTGTGTGTGTGTGTGTGTGTGTGTGTGTGTGTGTGTGTGTGTGTGTGTGTGTGTGAGAGAGCTCTATTACGAGCCTTAACCCAAGTATAAAAAAAACAAACTCCCACACTCCCTTCAATCCCTCTCCTCCCTCCTTCTCACTCACTTCGTTCAATTTAATCGATAACACACATCAACAGCCACGGGTAAATACCTCTTACGTTGTTATATATTTGAGAATGATGCGATTGTATGGGATTGATGCGTTTCAGCTGCATTTGTGTTTCATTGATTTTAATTCCCATAACCTCTAACTTGGTTATTAATATTGCACCACCAACTGTTTGTTCCGTGTATGTGGTATTTTTGGTTTGTGAGGCTCCTTTTCTCAGGCACGATACCACCCCATCATACTACCTGTAGTTTCACCTCGACTCACCTGCTCATGATGTCCTGATGCTTCACTCCTGTCTGTTGGCACAGATCCAATGCAGCGTGCACCACATGAGCATGCATTCAGTCAGCGACACAACAGGTGCGTGTTCAGGCCTTCTACAGTGCTCAACTTCACAATGTCAAGACTTCCTATGCTACATGTATGTCTGAAAACCATGATCCTGTGTGATTTGAAATCAGACCTCTTCTTGAGCCAGAGCCACAGGAGCCCCCTCACTAAAATACCTGTGTTTGCTGGCTCTTCCGTTTGTGATTTCCCATGTGCATTGGTGTTCTTTTTAATCCGGTCATCTGTTCGTCATCAGCCACAGATCTTGTTCACATTCTACTCTGGCTTGCTCCACTCGTAAACACGGGCCACGACCAAGCTAAGACTCCTTTCCAACACTTGCAATGACTCGCCCCTCACTGGGCTCGCTCTCATCTGCTTGTCCCATCTCGTGGAGCACACGAGCCAGCACACACACCTCCACCTTGGCGAGTTTCAATCGGTGCACTTGCTCAGTTGAACGTCTTTCTTATGCTGCCTTGTATCCATCGTCGAGCATCCAGCCCGACTCGCCCCCTTTTGTCTGCAATGCATGAACGGATCATTCACTTTTTCTGATAAATATTAAATTTCTCCTTTCGACAGTTCCCAACATCCTTACTTTTTTTTAACACAATGCAGATGCTCATTAACCCAGCGGTAGTGGAAGGATGGAGAACTCTATTAAAAACGATGCATGGCAAGTTAAAGAACTACAAGCTGCAATTTAAAGAACAAACATTTGTTCAAAACGAAAGAAAAGATGCCACATGTTGGTCATTTGCTCCTTATGTATGCATTGTGAAAAAGAAATTGTGTTGAGCGTTGCTGATCTGGAATATTCCTGAAGTTGTTTGTTCAATTTCGGAATTGTGAGCCATTCCTACAAATTTTCAATTCAATAAAAGGAAAGTTTTATGAGCACTTTTATCTATAACTGGCGTACAAGACCCGTCGTTTTGGTGACGGGTTTCATGAAAACACAGCATGCTGCATTTCATAAACATTGCATGTCTATCTATGAGTCTCAATGAGGATGAAGATGAAGTGAAACAGGTGAAAAAGGATTGCGTCTAAAAAGATGATATGACATACATGAAAAAGGATCATGTGGAACAAAATGACGTTAAAATGTGACAAAGAAGAGAAACATATTTCATCACACATTATTAGCGCTGAGGAAGCGCCTCTAGCGAATGACTTCCAGCCAGTGTAACGCGAATTCCTGTCACAGGAATTCTGAGATCATATAAGTGTGACGTGGCAGTTCCTGATTGGTTCGTGTTGGGGAACCCCTTCTCGCTGCCGACGTGACGTAAATTCGCGCACGCGCACTGGTGAAGCTTACTCGATCTTACTCGATCCCATATTACATGTACTTTCATTGCATACAAATTATACTTCCTCCTAGAAATTCCATGCCTGAACCTCAGCGCAATCCAAGAGGATTCACTTGTTATTCTTGTTGTCGCTGTCATCGTGTTGTTTAGTCAGGCAGCTTAGCAGCATATTTATCGAAAATAGGGAATGGCTTGACAAAAGCGCCATTTTTATTTTTGTGGTCTATTCGACCATATACAATAGATTTAGGACCGGAGGCAAGAAATATACAGTGTTCTTCACCTTTTTATTGGACAAAAACCAATTATGTATATATTTTCAACAAGGAGTTTAACTTTTATTTCATTACCTGCAGTGTTATTTGTAAAACGTATGCATGCCTGCATAATAAATCTTACGCTTCCATGTAATAATAATTAGTAATATAATACCGAGTGTTTATACAAATGCGTTATACTTGTGACTCGCGCACCTCTCATATATCTAACATAGCTACTACATGGATGTAATGACAACATAGCTTTAGAACAGACAACATGTTGTTCAAGGTAATTTGTCCAGCAATTTATGTATTTACGATTTTAGTCTAACTCCAATAGCTGATGATTTATTTGCATGAATGTATTGCTCGATATTATGCTGTGCGAGTCGTATTTGCGCAAAAGTCAAACACTGTATATGTCTTGCCTCCGGTCCTAATTCTATTGCATATGGTCCAATGAAGCACTAAAATAAAAATGGTACTTTTGTAAAGTCGTTCCCCCAAAAATTGCTAAGCTACCTAACGAGTTTGTGTGCTCCTTGTGTGAACTATATTTTTATATTGCTTCGTAAAGTATTACGATATGTATTTTTTTGTGCTTCTTCCATATCCATCACTCTTTATTCCAAAGAGTGATGGATATGGAAGGACCACTTGACCTTTGCCTCCTCCTGCGGTCGTGGAATAATAAAAATGGTGCCCTTGGAACCACGACATCAAGCTGCACGTCCTGCCAAAAGGTATTTTTTTGTATTATTATTGAATGGACATGATGTGTTTACAATTAAGTTTATAATGACTTTTCCAATGGGACTATTTGCTGAACTCTACAACAGCAGGAACTCTTCAGAATAAAGCAGGATGTGCACGCACACACACACACACACACACACACACACACACACACACACACACACACACACACACACACACACACACACACACACACACACACACGAATCAACACAAATACCTTGGATTTGAACCAGAGATTCTCGCATGATAAGTTCAATCTACATAAAACAGGCCAAACGAATTTAACTTTCATCTCAATTATTAGTCATGTCTCAGAGTTTATATACCAAACAGTATATACATTCTCAATACATTTGGCTTTCATTTTATGATGTGAGAATGCACGGATATTTAATAAAGTGAATGTTTCATTATGATAATCGTTGTGTACTTGATGTAACACAAATTATTTAACAGTAAGGGAGGTAACAGTCATGTTACGCAGCAATCATGGCGGCTTGTTTTTATCGTGGATTCAATTCACCCATGCTCATGTACATCGCTTTATCATCGCTCGCTGACACTTTATGGGGAGTCGTGGTAATATCGTCCCATTTCAGTAGAATAATTGCAAAGCGTAAAATAATATCGTTTAATGAATGTTTGGTTCAGTTGTTCAATGTACATTTAACATTGTTTCAGCAGTTTCTCACCACGTGGTTAATGTACGTTGATCGACATTGGGCTATTTTCTGGCCGTACAGTTACGTGAACGTAACTGTACGGCCAGTACAGTTTCTGGCCGTACAGTTTCTGATGGTGAACAAAGGTGGTGCTGTGAAACTTGTGATTGTAGTCTTAACAATCGGGTTGTTGTTGGGTGTGAGCTTTGTTGTGGTACCAACAACGATGGTGTACTGCAACTACTCCGTGGTAGTTCATGATGCTGGCTGTGTTTCTTCACATGTTGCAAGATCAGCTTGTGGAAATGTTAATCCTTCACTCATTTATTCTCTATTTTTTATGTATGTTGTGTTTGGATTAACCGGTTTTACAGCACTTTACTCCACTTGGTGTATTGTTCGTAAATGTCGAAAATCAACAACAGAGGCAAATATAAAAGCATTGCACACATGTTTTACTCAATTGTTTGCATCTTTAGCGCAGTTCATTTCGCTTATTGTCATCATTGTGTTGAAACGATTTTTACAACTTCCCACATTTGAATTTGTATTGACTCTTATCAGTTTTGTCACACCGGCTCTTGTTAATCCATTAATTTTTGGCTTCAGAATGCAGGAGATTCGTTCGGTGATCGTTCTTGCATTCAGTAAATTGCAAGCAATTCACCATGGAAAGCCATTCAATCTGGGTGTGAGTGTTGTTCGTAAGAATGATAGACTTGAAAATTAAAAATACAGATGCAATAAAAGAGAAAACATAATTTTCACACTCGGCAGATCTTTCTTCACCAAAATGCCTCCACACCGAGTAACATCATTTTGACTACAAGACATTCTGGGATACAGTCAGGGTACACATTCCTTCAAGTTTAGAGATATAAATGGTGCCTTTTTTGATGATTGCCAACAACGTGCCAGAAGATCTCCGAAGAGGACTTTGAATGAAAGCAACATGACTTTATGCTCGATTATTTTTGTTGTTTTTTATTTTCCCTCTTCCTTATTTCTTTCGTTCACATATGTTGCTGCTGTAATCATTGTCATTCCACAACCTTGTTAATGACCACGTTTTAGGGAAAATAATAATGTGGTTATCAAAAGTTATCATAGTATATTAATATTAGGTGGAATGTATCCTCATATGATCTTTTGAAATTCATAGAATATTGTATTTTCTGAGGAACTTATTTGTATTACGGTTTAGGCCAATGAAACACGTGATGTCATTGGGGTGGAGTTCAGTATTATATAAATGAGTGCTCTGGACCACTTGACCTAATTTCCTCAAAGACGATATTGCCAAATAACCTTTATAACTGCTAATTCAAATAGTTATGAAACAAACTTTGTCAAAAAAAGACTATTGTTAAGTAATCTCTAAATTCATCATCATCTGGTCGATCTCAACTGGACACGACTGACAAACTTTTCCCACTGTTCTCTTTTTGCCCTCACTTCAGGGAGGTCAGGCCTGTTGATTTCGGTGTCGTATTCCAGTGTATCTATGTAGGTTGTAGCGGGTCATCCATTTGACCGGTGACCATGAGAAGGTTCCCAGAAAAGTACCATCTTGGCCATCTCTCGATCACTTCTCCAACAGTTCCCACTAAACCTGAGACGTTTCTGGAGTAGTGACTCCGATACTCTTGGGATCTTTCCTTACAGTTGCTTGTAAGTCCAGTGTGTTCTCCATGAAATGTTAAGTGATGCCCTCAGTAGTCTGGTGTATAGACCATCAAGTTGTTTGGACAAAATGTTGGTCATCGTCCAAGTTTCTGCTCTGCACAGGAGACCTCTCTCTCACCTGTGGTGTGGAAGAAGTGTTCCTTCAGTTCTCTGCATAAATCGCTCCTCCAAACAACATTCATCTTTACTGATGCTGCACAGGCTTTTGCAATCTGGACCTCCATGTCCTTTTTTTTTTTTTTTTGTATACTGAATCGAGGCTCGTGAAAGAGCTGACATTTACTTCACAAACAATTCAACCAGACAAACAAAATATATAAAAAGATGGAGCGGAAGACAAGAGAATGGGAAGCACACAAACACTTGAGAGCACACAACATTTGAGAGCAGGGAGATGTGTGGGAGGGAGAGGGCTCGGGGGGAGGAGGCGTGGGAAGGGGTGGGGGGTGGGGGGTGGGGGGTGGGAGAAGTATAAAACACAAAGACACCAAGGACTTCCAGGTCAGAAGTTGGTATTTCAAAAAGTGGAATTGGGGTGAAATTATCGGGGATAGAAAAGATCAAGGTTTTGGATGGGGGAAGATAAGAGATGGTGGTGAACAGCTGTTTTAAAGACCTGGAGGGTGGAGTGGGATTGAAGAGAGTGAGGGAGTTTGTTCCAGATGTGGGAGAAAAGAGGAATGAAGGAGCGAAGGTGAGCAGAGAGTCTTGATTTTGGCAGTTTAACCAGAAGAGGGTTGCAGGCAGATCTTGTGCGACCTGTAGGAATATTTGCGGGACAGCCCAGAGAGAGCTGGGGAGGGGGGCAAGGCCAGAGAGGAGTCGGTAGAAGACGGAAAGACCACCAACCTGCCTGCGGTGAGTGAGTGAAAGGCCCTTGGAGTTAGCTTCATCGCAGGAGATTCCAATGATTCTGAATGCTTTGCTTTCAACAGTGTGAAGACGAGCTAGGTGTGAGGCAGGAGCACCAGCCCAGAGGAGAGAGCATTATTCCATTGAGCTGCGGATGAAAGCCTTGTACGTGGTGAGGAGCTCAGGTGTGCCAAGGAAGGACTTCACACGACGGAGGATGCCCAGTCGGCGACTGGCTTTGGAGGCCAGATTTGAAATGTGGTTTTCCCAGGAAAGATCATGGCAGATAGTGAGACCCAAAAGTTTGAGTGACAGAACTTCTTGGAGAGGATTATTCAGAAAGTAGATGGGAGGGTTGTCCAGTCGGTCTTTTCGGAGAGACATTGTAAGAGTGTGAGATTTGTCAGGATTGAAAGACATGTTCCACTTGTTTGCCCAGTCTGTGATTTTGTCCAGGTCTGCAGAGAGTGAGGAGGCTGCAGACTGTCGATCTGAGGGATGAAGAATGGAGCGACAGAGAGTAGAGTCATCAGCAAAGAGATAGAGAGGATTTTCAAGAGAGTCGGGGAGATCATTGATGAAGACCAGAAAAAGCACAGGGCCCAGAACACTGCCTTGGGGAACTCCAGCCTGAACAGGAAGAGGAGATGAGAGAAACCCATTCAGCGCCACACGTTGACTACGACTAGAGAGGAAGTCCGCCAGCCATGCGTGGAGATTTCCATGGATACCAACACAGGAGAGTTTGGTGAGCAGGGCGGGGTGCCAGACCGTATCGAAGGCACGTGATATGTCAAGGGAGACATCTCGAATTTCCTGTTTGGCATTGAGGACCTCCATCCATTGCTGAGAAAGCAGAAGCAGCATGTCCAGAGTAGAGTGACCAGGTCTGAAACCAAATTGATGATCAGAGTTCAAGCCATTGGAGAAGAGGAAAGATTTCATATCTGAAGCAATGATGGAATCCATGACTTTACTGATAATTGAGAGAAGGCTGATTGGTCTGTAGTTGCTAGGATCTGTTTTTGCACCTTTTTTGTGCAAAGCGGTGATGTTGGCAGATTTCCAAGCAGATGGCAGATGACCTTGATCAAAAGAGAGTGTGAAGAGAACAGAGAGAGGGAGTGAAAGAGCGGAAGAACAAGATTTTGGGACCCGTGGGCTGATGCCGTCAGGTCCAGTTGCAGAATCAGAGTCGAGGGTTGACAGAAACTTTTCCACCTTGTCAGGAGGAAAGGACACAGAGTCCAGGAGCAGCTGGGTACGACTGGGTACAGTGGGTACAGAGAGGGATGGGTTTGGGACACAAGATTTAGAGGCAAACACAGAGTTGAGGCATTCAGCTTTTTCACGCGCGGAGTCAGCCGTGTGGCCGTTTGAAGTGAGGGAGGGGATGGAGGGGGAACAAACACCAGAAACAGATTTGACCAGACGCCAACAGGATTTGGAAGAGTGAGACAGATAAGAGAGTTCTGTCCTGAGAACGGATAGATATTGTTTCCTGGCTCTCCTGAGGGTGGACACACACTTGTTTCGGGCTTTGTGAAAGGAAATGAGATATCCTTCCGTTGGATTTGCTTTCCAGGAGACGAAAGCAAGTTGTTTCTGGGCAATAGCCTCACCACAAGATTCCATGTACCATGGACGGGAGGAAGGGTATGACAACTGAAGACGAGATGGGATAAATCTGTGCATGAGAGAGAGCAGTTTACTTTGGAATAATTCCCAGGATGAGTTGATGTCAGAGGCGGTAGAGATGGGAGACCAGTCCAGATGATTGATGGCTGCTTGAAGACCATGCCAGTTGGCCTGAGTGAAATGCCAGACTCGTCGACGCTGAGGAGGCTCTCTGAGAATGGTCAGAGAGGTGTCCACTTTAACAAGCACATGATCAGATGAGCCGATTGGAGCAGAAGAAGAGCAGCAGACATTTTCAGGGAAGTTAGTCATAACCAAGTCCAGAAGAGAAGATGCTCCATTGATTGAGATCCGGGTCGGGAAATTGACAGATTGTGTCAGTCCCAGTGAGTCACAGAAGTCCTTTGCTGAAGAGCCATGGCTGGTGAGAGAGGTACCCACACCCAGCCAACTGGCATGGTGACAATTGAAATCACCACATATGAGGAAGAGAGAGTTGGGATGGGTAGATAGAAGTTGGTCCATGTTATCAGACAGCGAGATGTAGATGGAGTCATCACTGTTTGGTGGACGGTACAACACACATATGAACAAAAGGTGGGAGCGAAGGGGAAGCCGTAGCCAAAGGTATTCCTGGGGGTGAGGTGGAGAGAGGGCAGTGCAGGGCGAGTGAGGAAGAGAGTTTTTTATAAAGATAGCAATCCCCCCTCCAGGACGAGGCTCAGGTCTATCATACCGGAGGAGGGAGTAACCTGGGAGAGATACCAAGGAATCAGAGACATCATGAAGGAGGAAAGTTTCTGTTAAGCAGATCATGTCTGGTTTGTCAGAAGCAACCTGTATGGAGAGATCAGTCAAGTTTGAGCGAAGGCCCCGGATGTTTGAGGTCCATACAGTTAAAGAAGAGGAAGGGGGAGCATCGGATACAGAACAGGGGGAAGGAAGCGGTACGGTATGATGTGGAAGAGGTAGGGAGAGCTGTTGAAGGTGCGTCAGAGATTTCAGAACAGCTTGGAGAAAGGGAAGTATGGGGCGGACAAAAGGTTTGATGGTGATTGGGTGAGGCGCAGTGAGGTGTTGTTTGAGGAGGGGGAAGAGTGAGGCAGAAGGTTGAGGGAGCTGAAGGTGAGAGTTGGAAGGGGGAAGAAGCGGGGAGGACGCTTTGAGGAGGAGGGGTGAGAGGGGAGTCTAGGAGGGGAGGAGTGAGGGAGGGTCTCAGAGGGGAGGGGTGTGGGGGGAGTTTAGGAGGGAAGGGGTAAGGGGGGAGATCTGAAAGGGATGGGTGATGGGGAAGATTTGGAGGGGAGGGGCAAGGGGGAATATTTGAAAGGGATGGGTGATGGGGAAGATTTGGAGGGGAGGGGTGAGATTGGATTTTGAAAAATGTACGATTAATGGGAAACGAACATTTCTTGCAAAATGAGATTCTTGCGACCTTCGAGTTAAAAATAAGTTTGAGGATGCTGAAGGATGGGTGGAGTTCTGGAGAGTTTAGGGAATGAATGAAAGATGCACTATAAGAGATGGAATTTTTTTTTGGAATGAATAGATTTGGTGAGCAAGTCGAAAGCATCCTTTTATAGAAGAAGAAGAAAAAGGTGTTATAGAATATGACAGAATACCATTCTTCAGGGGACAGATGGAACATTTTTTAACAACGTGAACAAAGAACGAACGAACAAATAAGAACGAAACGGATAAGAACAGAGAAGGGAATATATATATCTATTTTTTTTTTTTTTTTTTTTTGAGTTGGGATGAAAACAAAGACAGAGACCGAACGTGGAACGTGAAAAATAGAGACCGAAAGGAATTGCGAGCGCCGAAAGGAAACCGACGATTCTGTACACAGGTATGAAAAACCAACACCAAGAATACGATTAGAGACACACCAATAGTTACATACACACCGAAAGAAAGATAAAGTTTCGACCTGTGGTAAAGCCGGTATTACGACAAAAACACAATTGTGAACAGTTACTTATTAACTTCGAAAGCGTGCGCGCATGCACAGCTTTGAAGAGACGTGACGTCACATGACTTCCCGAGACGTGAAGAGACTTTGAAGAGATTTAAAACGTTAGACAAGTGGTCGATGTTCGGGGAAGTTAGGGGGAGAAGAGAAAATCTAAGAAATAAGCAATACAGCGAAGGAAAGAACTTAAATTCACAGAACACCTATGGGAAGCCGAGATAAACTAGGCCGCGCACGCGGTGGGACAGAAAAGGATTAAATTATACAAAAGTTTGCAAGAATTGCAAATCAACACCAACTGGAAAACACCCTGCAACACTTCGTGTTCGTGCTTATACTACCCAGGACAGCACGAACAAAACAAACACGTACGCAAATGGGGAACTTGCAGGCAGGAATGGCTGGAAAGGATGAGCAGGTGGGATCACAGGGCACAGCGAGCAGGTCCACTCCGGGCGGGAAGCGGGGAGCCGGCAGCTCCTTGTAATCCGCTTTACAGCGCACGCCGGCAGCTCCTGGTATTCGGCTTTACAGCGCACGCCGGCAGGGTCACTCGCTGCCCCGTCAGGGCTTCACGCAGCTGGTTGAAACAGGGCTGGACTCATCTGCCGTATCTCTTTGCAACTCGTTCGTAAAAGTTCCTCTGCTTTCTCTTGGACCCTTTCTTTGTCGTGTACCTCTCCACGCAGCTCCGGTGCAACTCTGAACTCTCTCCCGGTGGACTGCCAACCCTCTTATGCACCTGGACTCATCTTCCGTATCGCTCGTGTAGCTTGTCCCAGCGATCGTCGCACCCTTTTCGGTCACCTCCTCTGTGACAATCACAGGCGTGCTCTCACTCGCACACCCAACCACGTGTCTCACTACAAATTCAAGTGTGCATTCCCACACACGCTCTACCATTCCAGGTGTGCATCCTTCCATTCCAGGTGTACATCCTCTCTCACCTGTCACAACCAACTCACGCTCCGTGTCACTCTCACTACTTTCACCACCACTCTTGACAGCGCACTCACCCTTACTCTCGACAGCGCACCCTTTCCTCATGCCCCTGTCCGTTACACACCTTTCTCGCACATCCTCTTGCGCACACTCTCCCGTTACGTCCTCCGTAACACTCACCACAGGTGTACACTTTCTTGTTACATCCTCTGTAACACTCCTCCCTACGCGCTTCCATGTGCTCCCTCGCACACGCGCTACGACCGACTCACTCTCGACAGCACACTCACTCCTCGGCGCGCACTTTTTCCTCACACACCCCAGAGTCGGACATTCTCACACACCTCCTCTTTCGCACACCAGACCTGTCGCACACTTCACCAACGGCCTCTCACGAACACCCGGGTCCAAAGCAACCCCCAAGCCGACTGAAGCTCCCCTCACATCATCTACATTTCCACGTATATCGCCACTCACCTTGGCACCTCGTCTCTGCACCTCCTTCACCACCTGCAAAACCTTTATTTGGTTAGTGAGCACACCATTATGAGTTGAGCACCGACCTTGTACATATTCCATCACCTCCTCCTGTATTTCTCTCTTAGTTTCTGTCCGTCTCTTCTTAATTTCACCCACCTCTTCTTCCACTTCCTCTAATTTTTGCTTCACCTCTTTTATTTCCCGGTGCGTCTCCTCAAGTTCGTCCTCTAAGGCTATTTTGACCGTCTCTATGTGCGTCCTCACCTCTCGGTCCTTTGTCTCCATTACTTCTGTCACCTCGTCCAACCTCGTTGTCAGTCCCTCACGTACCATCTGACATTGCCTCTGTGTCGCTATCAAGTCATTTTTAATGTCGTTTTGTGTCGCTTTTAAACCTCCTAGTACCGCAGTGTTCCTTTGAACCTGCTCCACTAACTCTTTTTGTCCCTCCATCAGCTGTTCCACATCCTCCGTCAGGTCCTCTATTCCCCCCTGTAACCTAGCCGTATTATTCCTCACCTCTTTCTCTATACGCTTTTCACCTCGCTTTACCTCCTCGCGTACCCCCGAGACTCCTCACTTACACCTCGTCGTATTTCCTCTTTCATCTCCTCCCTCTCTTTTGTAGATGCCGCCCTCATCTGTCCCAATTCATCCCTCTGAGCATCCAGTTTGGTTTCTACCCCGATTTTCACCTCCTCTATCTGCTCTCCCATTTGTTTAATTTCTCGGGCGGATTGCTCCCCTATTGCCCGAAATTTGTCTTCCATCCTATTTTCTAGCCCCTCTAACCCATTTTTCACCCCCTCTAACTGATTCTCCTGGGCAGCCATTCTATTTTCCACCCCCGTTAACCCATTCTTTACCTCTTTTATCCCGTTGTCTAACCCCTCACCGGTACCCCTCGCTTCGTCCCTCATTACCCCCAATTGCTCACTCTGAGTCCTCGCTTCGCCCCTCATTACCCCCAATTGCTCACTCTGAGCCCTCGCTTCGTCCCTCATTACCCCCAATTCATTCCTCAGGTCTTCACTTGTCTGGACCATGAGCACCTTTATTTGTATCATAAAGAGGTCCCAATTCACCGGTGCTGCTACGGTCACGGGCGCCGCCAGATTTGGTGCCGCTGTAACCGCGTGCGCAAAGGCGCCATTTTGCGCGCCCGTAACCTCGTGCGCGAGAGCGCCATTTTGCGCGTCTGAAACCTCCGCAACCACATTGCCATTTTTCTCCTCCTCCCTTTCCTCCACATACATTTCCCCGAGGTCCTGGGTCGATTCTACCCCGATTTTCTCTACCACCGGCATCCCGTCGCCTTGACCAGCCATGGCGCGATTTCAAAATTCGGGTTTTGTAAAACAAAAGCAATTTCGGTACTTTGTAATTTTGAGCGCGTTAAACGCTTCAGGTCCGAATCCGACACTCCTGACACCTGACACCTTTGCAGTGTTGTCATTGTGTATGACACCAGATATTGAAAATCTGGGACACACTTTAATTTGGTACCACTGAGAGAGATGAGATCGTCAATATTTATTGGCAAATAACATGAACTCAGTATTTTCTTTGTTAATGGTGAGGCCGACCTCTGCAGCTGCACACTCAACCCTTTGGGGAAGATGTTGCGCTTTAGCTAGAGTGTCGGAGAGAAGGCTAATATCATCGGCGAAATCGGTATATGTGATGGTGGTGGCTGAGTATCGACTGCTGCGTCTCTCGTTTAGGGTTAATCCGAGCTGCTCATAACCGTTGATTGCTGGTTGTAGAGCAAAGTCGAGAGTGATGATGAAGAGGAAGGGAGCAAGAGTGTTCCCTTGGAGAACTCCAGCCAGTATTTGGAAGAAATCCATTTCACCGTCTGGTGAGTGCACATGAGCTGTTGTATCCTGATAGATAATACCTATGGAGTTCACGATTGTTGGAGGAATGCCACATGCAATCAGGATCTCAAACATTTTTTCATGGAGTATAGAATCAAATGCCTTTGCGAATGTTGATGAAAGTCAGTATTGCAGATAGATTCTTTGCTTTTATCCCTTCAATAATAATTTGGAGTGTAAGGATTTGTTCTGTTGCTGATCTATTTTGGCAAAACCAGTTTTGATTGTTGCACAGGTTCGACAGGCTCGATGTGTGGTCTTATCCTGTATAAGAGCAGTTTGTTGTTGATTTTAGCAGAGATATAAGTGAGGCTGATTCTACGATAATTCTTTGCAATGCTTAGATCCTCTTTCTTCGGGAACGGAACAATTTCACTCTTTGACCACTGAATTGGTTTATCCCCAGACAAGGCTTTCTTGCAGATTGTGAGTAGCTGCTCGTCTAGTGCACCATTTTTCCAAACCTCTTGTGGAATTCCGTCAATACCCTAGGCTTTGTCGTTGGCCAATGATTTTATTACTGTTATTAGGTATTTAATTGTGAAGCTTCCCATGTCAATTGGCAGTATATCATTTACAACTGTATGAGTAGGGGCTATGATCATAGGTGGGGACTGTCCGAGAAGGTTTGCAAAGTGATCCTTCCATTTTACAATCCTTTTAGCAGGGTTGCAAGATCTAAGTTTCCCCTGGTTACTCTTTATTCTTCTAGTAATTTCGTTTACCTTACACCATATTAGTTGTGACTGACAATGAACTGCAAAAGATTTAATTTTGATGGTTTTGCCCCTTCTACACTTTTCTTGACATTCATCATAATCACATTTTAGTTCTTGTTTTTCATTATTGTATTCTATAATATTAGTTGCAGTTCCATTTGCAGACTTTGCAATGTATGCAGATTTCAGTGCTGCACGCTTTCCTATTACATTTTCATCTTTCCACGATACTCGACGTTTGCAATTATTCTTTTTTTGGTATATGTTTCTCAGCTGCGTAGTTGTGAGCGGCGCCGATATTGTTGTACATGGCATCGGCCGTTTGGGTACTTGTGGCTGCTTGCAGTGTGTCAAATCCGTTTTTTACTTCCACTGTGTACACCTGAGGAATTGACTGATTTTTCAGCTTACTCCAGTCGTACTGTGGTGGGTTTTTTTTACTTTTGATGTTTGTTCGCAGACTTAGTCTTAATTTTTTTTTTTGTGCACAAAATCGAGGCTCGTGTAAGAGCTAACATTAATCACAAAAAAACGAACGTACACATAAAACATATAATAAATGGAGCGGGAGACATGATGGGAAGAGAGAGGGAAGCACACAAGTACAACAGTAGAGAACAGGGACATCGGGCGATCTGTGGGAGGGAGAGGGCCTGGGGGGAGGAGGCATGGGAAGGGGAGTGGGGTGGGAGAGGTATAAAACACATGGACACTGCCAGAACTTCCAGGAAAGAAGTCGGGTTTTCAAACAAAGTGGATCATGTGTGAATTAATGGGGGTAGAAAAGTTCAAGGTTTTGGATGGGGGAAGACAAGTGATGGTGGTGAACAGCTGTTTTAAAGACCTGGAGGGAGGAGTGGGATTGAAGAGAGTGAGGGAGTTTGTTCCAGAGGCAAGAGAAAAGAGTAATGAAGAGTCAAGGTGAGCAGAGAGTCTTGATTTTGGCAGTTTCACCAGAAGAGGGTTGCTGGCAGCTCTTGTGTGACCTGTAGGAATATTTGGGGGATAGAGCACAGACAGAGCTGGTGGAGCAAGGCCGGAGAGGAGTTGGTAGAAGACAGAAAGACCATCAACCTGCCTGCGGTGAGTGAATGAAAGGCCCTCGGAGTTAGCTTCATCACGGGAGATTCCAATGATTCTGAAAGCTTTTGTTTCAACAGCGTGAAGACGAGCTAGGTGTGAGGCAGGAGCACCAGCCAAGAGGGGAAAGCAATATTCCATTGAGCTGCAGATGAAAGCCAGGTAAGTGGTGAGGAGCTCAGGTGTGCCAAGGAAGGACTTCGCACGACAGAGGATGCATAGTCGGGGACTGGATTTGGAGGCCAGGGTTGTCCAGTTGGTCTTTTCGGAGAGTCATAGTGAGAGTGTGAGATTTGTCAGGATTGAAAGACATGTTCCACTTGTTTGACCAGTCTGTGATTTTGTCCAGGTCTGCAGAGAGTGAGGAGGCTGCAGACTACCGATCTGAGGGATGAGGAATGGAGCGGCAGAGAGTGGAGTCATCAGCAAAGAGACAGAGAGGATTTTCAAGAGAGTCAGAGAGATCATTGATGAAAACCAGAATAAGCACGGGGCCCAGAACACTTCCAGAAACAGAACACCAGAAACAGATTTGACCAGGCGCCACCAGGATTTGGAAGACGGAGACAGGTTTGAGAGTTCAGTCTTGAGAGTAGAGAGATATTCTTTCCTGGCTCTCCTGAGGGTAGACACACACTTGTGCCTGGCTTTGTGAAAGAAACGAAGATTGTCTTCAGTTGGATTAGCCTTCCAAGAGGTATTGGCAAGTTGTTTCATGGCAACTGCCTCACTACAAGATTATGTGTACCATGGACAGGAGGAAGGGGATGACAACTGAAGACAAGATGGGATAAATCTGTGCATGAGAGAGCAATTTTCTTTGGAAGAATTCCCAGGATGGGTTGATGTCAGAGGCAGTGGAGATGGGAGACCAGTCCAGGTGATTGATGGCTGCCTGAAGACCGTGCCAGTCGGCCTGAGTGAAATGCCAGACTCGTCGACACTGAGGAGGCTTACTGAGAATAGCCAGAGAGATGTCCACTTTAACAAGCATATGGTCACATGAACCGATTGGAGGAGAAGAAGTACAGCAGACATTTGCATTGAAGTTAGTCATAACCAAGTCTAGAAGAGATTATGTACCGTTGACTGAGAACCAGGTCAGGAAATTGACAGATTGTGTCAGTCCCAATGAGTCGCAAATGTCCTTTGCTGAGGTGCCATGGCTGGTGAGAGAGGTACCCACACCCAGCCAGCTGGCATTATGACAGTTGAAATCACCACATATGAGGAAGAGGGAGTTGGGATGAGTCGATATAAATTGGTCCATGTTATCAGACAGCGAGATGTAAATGGAGTCATCACTGTTTGGTGGACGGTACAACACACATATGTGAACAAAAGGTGATAGTGGAGGGGAAGCCGTAGCCAGAGGTAATCCTGGGGGTGGGGTGGCGAGAGGGCAGTGCAAGAAGAGTGAGGAAGAGAGGTTTTGATAAAGATAGCAACCCCACCACCAGGACGAGGCTCAGGTCTATCAAACCGGTTGAGGGAGTAACCAGGAAGATATATTGAGGAATTAGAGACATCTTGAAGGAGGAAAGTTTATGTTTAGCAGATTAAGGCTGGTTTGTCTGAAGCAACCTGTATGGAGAGATCAATCAGGTTTGAGCGAAGGCCCCGGATGTTTGA